>NW_022589728.1:5597105-5664630 GCF_004348235.1 Phoca vitulina | reverse complement strand
AGCGCTGTGAATTGTGCAAGACTGTTGAATCTCAGATCTGTACCTCTGAAACAAATAATGCAATATATGTTAAGAAAGAAAAAAAGAAGAAGAAGAATGTAGCAGGAGGGGAAGAATGAAGGGGGGGAAATCGGAGGGGGAGAAGAACCATGAGAGACGATGGACTCTGAAAAACAAACTGAGGGTTCTAGAGGGGAAGGGGTTGGGAGGATGGGTTAGCCTGGTGATGGGTATTGAGGAGGGCACGTTCTGCATGGAGCACTGGGTGTTATGCACAAACAATGAATCATGGAACACTATATCTAAAACTAATGATGTAATGTATGGGGATTAACATAACAATAAAAAATTAAAAAAAATAAAAAAATGCAAAAAAAAATAAATAAATACATTTTGCACAACATCAATTAATTTATGGGCTCCTAATGTAGTTTACCTGTTGCCCACTGTGGCATGGTCTAAATACATCATCTCAATATCGGGTCACTTGTGATGGAATCACTTTTTGCATATGTCTGTGTTAGCCAAGGTGTTTAATTACAAACATCTACATCCTCTCTGGCTAGTTTAAACTGAAAGGGATTTATTTATTTATTTATTTATTTATTTATTTATTTATGATTATTTATTTATTTGACAGAGAGAGAGAGAGTGTGCACAAGCAGGGGGAGTGGCAGGCAGAGGGAGAGGAAGAAGCAGGCTGTCCATGGAGCAGGGAACCTGATGTGGGACTCCATCACAGAACCCTGAGATCATGACCTGAGCCGGAGGCAGACGCTCCAATGACTGAGCCACCCAGGTGCCTCTAAGCTGAAAGGAATTTAATAAAAGAATTTTAGATGGATCACTGTATCATTAGGTAGCCTGGAAGTAACCTCTAGGATAAGGATCCAGGAACAACATGAGAAACCAAGCAGCAGTGTTGCCTGTCTAAGAAAATCATTCCTGTTACAGGCCTTATCAGTTGGCTAGGGCTGTTATAACAAGGCAGACTTATTTTCTCATGGGTCTGGGGGTTAGAAGTCTGAGATCAAGGTCTTGGCAGGGTTGGTTTCTCCTCAGGCCTCCCTCTTTGGCCCGTAGACAACAGTCTTCTATGGTGTCCTCACATGGCTGCTCATTTGTGCCTGTTAATGCTCCCATGGCTCTTTGTGTGTCCACATTTCCTCCTTTTTTTTTTTTTTTTTAAGTTTATTTTGACAGAGAGAGAGAGAGTGAGAGCACAAGCGAGGGGGCAGCAGAGGGAGAGGGAGAAGCACACTGCCCGCTGAGCAAGGAGCCCAATGTGGGGCTCGATCCCAGGATCCTGGGATCATGACCTGAGCCGAAGGCAGATGCTCAAACAACTGAGCCACCCACGTGCCCCCACATTTCCTCTTATAAGGACCCCAGTCAGATTGGATTGAGGTCCATCCTAATGGCCTCATTTTACCTTAATCACTTCTTTAAAGACCCTATCTCCAAATCAAGGCCCTGGGTAATAGGGCTTCAACCTATAATTTGAGGGGGACACAGCTGAACCTGTGTCAGTAGTCTTTACCCAGCACTAGCAGCTACTGGTTACGTTAGCTCCCGGGGACTTCACTTTCTGGCAGCTGACTCTGCGGCCGGCACCAGTGCCTGCCAGATACCCCACAGCAGAAAACACTGGGCAAGGAAGGGGGAGAAGCAAGGGAACGATGTGGGCTCACTGGGGTCTGGCTGTAGTCTGATCCCGTGGGGAGCTCTGCAGCATGAAGACCCCTACAGTTAGTCCACTTGAGGCGGGAGGTGGGGGTTTGCCTTGCAAATTCCCACGTCAGTCAGTCCTTTGCTTTGAGCCACCTCCATGGGGAAGGCTTAATATCTCCAAGGCATTGCTGAGAAAGGCTGAAGATGTTCTGAAGGAATCTGTGAGCTGGTAGCAGCCAACACTCCCAGCAGCTGGGGAACAGATGCCCTGTCTGTGTTAAGGCAGAGCACCAACCCTGTCCACTCTATCATGTGTTTGTCTCATGCAATAAAAAGTCAGGGGTTGGGGGCTGGCTGTTTACAGGTGGTGAGATGGATTCAGATTCTCTCCATAATTTGCCACTCTTAGCTTGTAGACCCCCATGTGAAGATGAAGCTACTGCACTTGGAGGCACTAAGCTTGCATTCCAGGGAGAAAGAAGGTGAGAAGGGAAATGAGGGTGATGGCAAAGTGCAGAAGGAAAACAAGAACTATTCACATTTAAAAGCTTTCAAACTTCTGCTTATGTATCATGTGTCAGAACGAGGGAAGTTGGCCACTCCCAGGTGTAAAGGTTTTTAGCCTTATCTCCACAGTCAAGGAAAGGAGGGCAAGGGGGGTGTGCAAGACTATTGGGTGGCCGACCCATGGGGTACCTCACCCAGGATTCTCCTACTTCATAATGCTGTTTTGCACCAAAAGTCTTGAAAGTTTGTAGGCTCCAAGTCTCTGTGGCCTGAGATGTAAAGAAATAAGACAGTTTCCTCCAGTATGAGTGGACTTAATTTAGAATTGATTCTGCCAGGAGGAGCTCCTTGTTTCTGTATGATTTTGTCTTTAGATTTCTTAAAAGCACAACTATAAGGGGATCTTCATTCAAATGAGCAAATGCTTAGTGACAATTTTAGGAACTGATGTTGGCAGATGTAAATATTTCTCTGGGGAGTTTAGCTTCCTAAACAGTTAGATGTAAGGCCTTCCTTGCAAAATCTCATTCATTTAAGAATTTTTCACCTGCATTATGAAATCCTGCTCCTTATTCCTCCCTCAGCCAGTGGATTTGTTTGAAAAAGGCTGTCAATCTTCTCAGAACATCTTTTTTTAAAAGATTTTATTTATTTATTTGACAGAGAGAGACACAGCGAGAGAGAGAACACAAGAAGGGGAGTGGGAGAGAGAGAAGCAGGTTTCCTGCCGAGCAGGGAGCCCAATGCGGGGCTTGATCCCAGGACCCTGGGATCATAACCTGAGCTGAAGGCAGACGCTTAATGACTGAGCCACCCAGGCGCCCTTCTTAGAACATTTTTGTCAGGTGGGCTAAAAGTGAGCTAAACATCTAATGATGGCAGATGGTTTGACTTTTCCTGCAAATATTAGAGAAAAGAAAAAGCCAGTACCAGGTAAATTTTCCTGATGAGTTTTCTTCAAGGGAAAAACTTTGATGGAATATATTTTACCTTATGTCAGCCTCATTATCGGAATCAAATCAGAATTGATTCCCTTGCAAAATAATGTCACTATAAAAAGTGGTGGCAGGGCTCCTGGGTGGTGCAGTCGGTTAAGCATCTGACTCTTGGTTTCAGTCAGGTCATGATCTCAGGGTGGTGAGATCTAACCCCGAGTTGGGCTCCGTGCTCAGCGCAGAGTCTGCTTAAATTTGTCTCTTCTCCTTCTGCCCCTACCCCCCAGCACTCGCACGTGCGTGCTCTCTCTCTCCCTCAAATAAAAAAATAAATCTTAAAACAAAAGAGTGGTGGCCTTTGGATCCTGTGAAAAAGAGCCCTGCTGAGAGCATGCTTGCCACATTAGCAGAGAAGCTTTGAGCGGGGACAGAGTTGTGGCTTCGCAACAAAGCATTTCATTTTATCTTTTATTTTGAATTGTGATAAATAAACATAACATAAAATTTACTATTTTAACCATGTTATGAGTATAGTTCAGTAGCATTAAGTACACTTATGTTGTTGTGAGACCATCAACATCATCTATCTCCTGAATCCATGGACAACTACCAATCTGCTCTCCAACTCTATGAATTTGACAATTTTAGGTACCTGAAATACGTGGAATCATACATTTGCCCTTTTGTGTCTGGCTTAATTCACTTAGCATAATGTTCTCAAGGTTCACTCATGTTGTAGCACATGACAGACTTTCCTTCTTTTTTAAGGTTGAATAGTATTCTATTGTTTGGCCACACTACATTTTGCTTATTCATTCATGCATCATTGGACATTCAAGTTGCATAAAGTGTTGTATTTTGAAAGAACATTAGTTTTAAGAGAGACGGGGGTTCCCATATCTCCCTCTTCCTGTGCCCTCTCTGAAATCCCTGGCTGGGTCTTGGCTTGCTGGGAAGCTTGTGGGGCCGGTGTGGAGGGTTGGTCAGATGATGCTTGGTGAATGTCCTCCTGAGAGTTTGCTCCATACAATAAACTCCTAGAAGGCATTGCACTGGTTAGTGCTGCTTGAATAACAGATAGCTTCAGCACCATTTGGGGGCTTCCTGGGCATAAAGTTCCCTAGCCTCACCCCAGACCCACCTAATGGACGCTCTGGAAGTGGGTCAAGGAGTCCATGTTTTTCCAAGCCCTCAGTTAGTTCTGTGCACTTTGAAGCTTGAGAAGCTCTGTGTTAGGGGAAAGGAGGTATGAGGGAAGGGGTGCCTGATTAGAGCTGGAGGAAGGGGCTGAGCTTTGAGCAGGGGGACAGTGGTGACCAACCTTCCAGATTTGCTGGGCAGAGGAGGGTTCCCCGGGACTTGGGCTCTCAGTGTTAAAACTGGGGGAGTCCTTGCAGACCTCTGTAGCCAACTGCCCTTGCTGTGGGGGTGTTTGGAAGCATGTGTGTTTGTGAGTGTGTGTGTCTGTGAGCATGTGTTTGTGAGTGTGTGCTGTGAGCATGTGTTTGTGAGCTTGTGTGTGTTTGTGGTTGGGTGTGTTTGTGAATGTGTGTGTATTTGTGACTATATGTGATCATGTGTTTGTGAGCCGGTGTGTTGTAAGCATGTGTGTCTGTAAGCATGTGTGTTCATGTATGTGTGTTTGTGAGTCTGAGTGTGACGCGGAGCTCTGGGAGGCAGCAGCCTTGGTACTGGATTCCGAGCTTCAGGATCCCACGCCTTTAGCACAGCATGGAGGAAACAAAAATTCTGTCTGGATCCTTCCTCATTTGACAACTCCCAACTGTGCTCCCTCACCTCGGGTGTGGTCTTCTCAGAGTGACCTGCAAGACTGACCCTCAGGCTCATGAGCTGCTTTCTCATGGCACTTAGCACATGAGTGGGCCTCTCACTGTACCTCCATTCCCCTGAGCTCCTGGAGTGCAGGGCTGGGCCTCACAGCTGTGGTGTTCCCGATACCTTGCACACTGCCTAACACATACTCTAAATGGCAGCAATTGAATAAATAGTCAAGGACTATAAGAGGAAAATGTAGAAAAATATGCATTACCCCCACTCCTGTGGAAAACACAACCTTGCAAATTATTTCTAGAAATTTCTTTAGGTATTCCCTCCTTTCTTTCTACTCCTTTTTATATCAATCAAAAAAAATATCTACTATGTCCAGAGACTATGCTAGACACACTCATGTTCTCATATGATTTGAAGAGACTCATTACATTCAGTGAGGTAAATAAAGGTATTCAAACTGATTGCTGGGAGCCATGTAGATAGACTTAATATTTTTCTTTCTTTTTTTTTTTTGTCATAGAGATTTGAAGTTCTTTCCTTTTAAATTTCACAGAATTTGTCAGCAACACAAATCTCCAAGAAAATCAAAACACAAAAGACTTCATTAAGGGAAATGTAGATGGCAGTAAAATTGACATTGAGATCTACTCTGTTTTCATAAAGTTGTAATTAACCAGATTTAATTCCTTTTGGTCCTGAGCTTGTATGTGAGTATTGAAGGCCACACCTGGGATCGAAGATGTGTACTGCAGGCTCTCATTGATTTGGCCAACATTTTGAAGTTATTGGGTGTTATTAACGATTAGGAGAATCACTTTCCTGGGGCTAGTGGCTTCTAGATTTCTCAAAAGTAATAATGAGCTACCCTTTATTGATGACTTTCTACCTGTCAGGTGCTTTTTTTTTACTAGGTGTTTACGCACAGTGTTTAGGACATCCTCACTGAGTCTTGCAAGGTATGTCTGCATTTCTAGATGAGCAATCTGGGCTCAGAGAGGTGGAGACTTCTCCACAACACCCCCATGCAGTGGAGGTGAAGGAGGAGCCAAGCTTTGACTATGACACCACTTTATAAGCAGGTGACAGTAGGCCTTAAGAAGGAGTAGTGTCTAGGCGCAAACCAAGCCACTTAACTCCATGGTAGCTCAGTCTTTCCATCAATTAAGTGGGGATGATGATGGTGATGGTGATAGTGCCTCTCACAGGGTTGTTTTATAGGTGACTGCATTAATCCTTCTATGGTACTTACAACAGTAGCTAGCACATAGAAAGCATGATATTTCTGAAATTGGGATATGCATCTTATGATCAGAAGTACATCACAGTTTAACTAGAAGGGTGTTTTCTTAGTGGTCTACAAATTAAGGGTGTTTAAAAAAAACTGAAAGTCTCTTAGATTTGACAAAGCAAGTGGGTTTGTTAAATAATATTCATAAGTCTTGCTTTTCTTATCCATTAAGAAACCTCCCGCATTAAGACAGTTTTTTTCATCTTGGCCTTCTTTGAAACCCTTTAGGATGTATGGGTTGAAAAGAAATGAGGGGGATGCATTATTCAGTTAACAACTTTATACAGCATGTAATTTGTTTTACGACCACATCATTCTTTTCTTTTATCACTCTGCAGCTTGGCCCATGCCTTCTCTTCTGTTAGAATGAAATTCCCTCATTGGGAACTTCTACTCAGCCTTTTTCCTACAGGTTAGATGCCATCTTCTTGGGGAGGCCTTCACTGACATCCTCAGAAGGATTCATGTCTTTGTCAGCACGCTTTTTTTTTTAAAGATTTTATTTATTTATGTATTTGAGAGAGAGAGTGAGAGAGAGCACAAGAGGGGGTGGGGGCCGAGGGAGAAGCAGACTTCCCACTGAGCAGGGAGCCTGATGTAGGACTCGATCCCAGGACCCCGGGATCATGACCTGAGCTGAAGGTAGACGCTTAACCGACTGAGCCATGCAGGAGCCCCCTTGTCAGCATCTTGTATGCATTTATACCATAGTATTTTTTAGTTGCTCATTTACTAGCAATTTTATCTCGCTGTTTTCTGTATATTTGAGTACATCCCCTTGGTTCTACTAAGCACCTGGAGGAAGGCATGCAAATTTCACATTCATGTTTGTGTCTATAACCTCAGCACTGTCTTGGCATATACTTATTTTCAATACATGTCTGTCAAATTAGTAAAGAGTTAGCACACCAACTGGCTATTCTATAATATCAGGAACCCAGAATCTCAATTTTCTTTTCTAAAGCATTAGATGATTAGAACTATTGATTCTTGTCTTCTTCCAGGAAAGAACAGTTCCTGCCCTCTCCCCCCCGCCCAAACCACCCAGGTAAAACTCTACACGAATTTTCTCCCCCTGAGAATCCCTTTGTTTTTTTATCTCAAACCATAATATAGTTTTCATGGTTTTCTATAATGATGGCATAGAAAGATATGAAGAAATATGTATATTCCCACAGCTAGATCCTTTTATGAGCAATTTACGTTTTGAAATTTAATAAACTGAGATTTCAAATTTGTCAGGAGCTTGTTAATAATTCACAACAGAAAGAAATAAGTACTTCCCCCCCAGAAATCATTTAACTAATGATTTAGATATTCCTTAAAATTTACAATTAAAAACTAAAAGTGGGGCTCCTCGGTGGCTCAGTTGGTTAAGTGTTTGACTCTTGATTTGGGCTCAAGTCATGATCTCAGGATTGTGAGATTGAGCCCCACATCAGGTGTGGAGCTTGCTTAAGATTCTCTCTCTCCCTCTGCCCCTCCCCCACCTCTCCCTCCCTCTCTAACAAAAAAAGAAGAAAACGAAAAACTAAAAGCAATAGTACTTTGACAAAAATGTGTTAAATATGCAAATAAGAAGAAAAACAGTAAAAAAGATTTGTTCAATCAACTGATTTATAAATCCATGCACTTAAATAGCAGATGAGTATGTTAAATAACAAAAATTCAATGCAATAAATTTTAAAGATGCAATTGGCTTTATTAACCAACTTATCCATCAGGCAGCATCCCATCCAGCAAGTAGACGGGAGCTCCAAAGGGCTACAGAAAAGGAAAGGTTTTTTCGAAGGTAGAAAGGAAGTGGAAAAAAAAGGAAATTATTAGCAAAGAATCCATTATTTTAGGGAAGGTTGCCCTCCCAAGGAAAATAAAAGGGGTCTATCAGTAATTTATAGTGCTGACCAGGAAATTTCCATGTTGACTGGTTAAAGGTTACATTTCAAGGGGGCTGAAACTATAGTCAGGTTAGGTATTAAGTTTTGATTTATTGACCTGGGGCCTTAATCTAGGTGATGCCACTTTGGGCTTGTGGTTTTCTTTTTAACAAGTAGCTTGAGAGCTTTCAACCATCTTCCAAAGATACAAACTTTAAAAGTTGTGAAATGCTAGGGGCACCTAGTTGGCTCAGTCAGAAGAGCATGTGACTCTTGACCTTAGGGTCCTGAGTTCAAGCACCATGTTGGGTGTAGAGATTACTTCAATAAATAAAAACTTCACTTTCTAAAAGTTTTTATTTAAATTCTAGTTAGTTAACATATAGTGTAATATTGGCTTCAGGAGTAGAATTTAGTGATTCCTAACTTACATATAACACCCAGTGTTCATCACAAGTGCCCTCCTTAATGCCCATCACCCATTTAGTGATTCCCCATTCACCTCCCCTCCATCAACCCTCAGTTTGTTCCCTATAGTTAAGAGTCTCTTATGGTTTGTTTCCCTCTCTTTTTTCTTTCCCTTCCCTATGTTCATCTGTTTTGTTTCTTAAATTCCACATGAGTGAAATAATATGGTATTTGTCTTTCTCTGACTGACTTATTTTGCTTAGCATAATACACTCTAGCTCCAACCACATTGTTGCAAATGGCAAAATTTCGTTTTTTGATGGCTGAGTAATATTCCATTGTATATATACACTACATCTTCTTTATCCATTCATCAGTTGATGGACATTTGGGCTGTTTCCATAATTTGGCTATTGTTGATAATGCTGCTATAAATATCGGGGTGCATGTGCCCCTTTGAGTCAGTATTTTTGTATCCTTTGGGTAAATACCTAGTAGTGCAATTGCTGGGTCATAGGGTAGTTCTACTTTTAACTTTCTGAGCAACCTTCATACTGTTTTCCAGAGTGGCTGCACCAGTTTACATTCCCACTAACAGTGTAAGCGGGTTCCCCTTTCTCCACATCCTCACCAACATCTGTTTTTTCCTGTGTTATTAATTTTAGCCATTTTGACCTGTGTGAGGTGGTATCTCATTGTGGTTTTGATTTGTATTTCCCTGATAATGAGTGATGTTGAGCATCTTTTCATGCGTCTGTTGGCCATTTGGATGTCTTCTTTGGAAAAATATCTACTCCTGTCTTCTGCCCATTTCTTAACTGGATTATTTGTGGGTTTTTTGGTGTTGAGTTTGATAAATTCTTTATAGATTTTGAGTACTCACCCTTTATCAAATATGTCATTTGCAAATATCTTCTCTCATTCTGTAGGTTGCCTTTCAGTTCTGTTGATGGTTTCCTTTGCTGTTTAGAAGCTTTTTATTTTGATGAAGTCCCAATAGTTAATTTTTGCTTTTGTTTCCTTAGCCTCTAGAGATGTGTCTAATAAGAAGTTGCTATGGCCAAGGTCAAAGAAGTTGTCGCCTGTGTTTTCCTCCAAGATTTTGATGGTTTTCTGTCTCACATTTAGGTCTTTCATCCATTTTGAATTTATTTTTGTGTATGGCATAAGAAAGCCATCTAGTTTCATTCTTTTGCACATAGCTGTTCAGTTTTCCCAACACCATTTGTTGAAGAGACTGTCTTTTTTCCATTAGATATTCTTTCCTTCTTTGTCAAAGATTAGTTGACCATTTAGTTGTGGGTCGATTTCTGGGTTTTCTATTCTGTTCCATTGATCTATGTTACCTGTAAAGTTGGTGTTCCCAGGATTTTTCTCTGTTCCTTTCTTTTTCTTTTTTTTTTTTAAGATTTTGTTTATTTATTTGAGAGAGAGAGTGAGTGAGAGAGAGAGCACAAACCAGGGGAAGGGCAGAAGGAGAGGAAGGAGCAGACTCCCTACTGAGCAGGGACACCTGCCCACCCCCCCAACCCCCCCAATGTGGGACTTGATCCTAGGACTCTGGGATCCGACCTGAGCTGAAGGCAGCTGTTTAACCGACTGAGCCATCCAAGTACCCCTCTCTGTTCCTTTCTAGTCTTTGTTGCTTTTGGTCTTTCTTTCCCACTCAGAGTCCCCTTTAATATTTCTTGCAGGGCTGGTTTAGTGGTCATGAACTACTTTAGTTTTTGTTAGTCTGGGAAACTCTTTATCTCTCTCACCTTCTATTGTGAATGATAGCCTTGCTGGATAAAGTATTCTTGGCTGCATATTTTTCCCATTCAGCACATATCATGCCACTTTATTCTGGTTTGCCAAGTTTCTGTGGATAGATCTGTTGCTAACCTTATTTGTCTTCCTTTGTAAGTTAGGGGTTTTTTCCCCCCTTGCTGCTTTCAGGTTTCTTTCCTTATATCTATATTTTGCAATTTTTACTATGATATGTCTTGGTGTTCGCCTGTTTTTGTTGATTTCAATGGGAGTTCTCTGTGCCTCCTGGATTTAGATGTCAATTTCCTTCCCCAGATTAGGGAAGTTTTCAGCTATAAACTGTTCAAGTAAACCTGCCTCCTTTTCCCCTCTTTTCTTCTTCTGGGATTTCTGTGTTATGAATGTTATTATGCTTTATGGAGTCGCTGAGTTCCCTAAGTCTACATTCGTGATCCAATGTTTTTCTTTCCCTCTTCTTTTCAGCTTCATTATTTTCCATAATTTTATCTTCTGTATCACTTATTTGTTCCTCTGCTTCTTTCATCCTGTGGTCATTACATCCAGTTGGTTTTGTGTCTTATTTATAACATTTTTTATATTGGCCTGACTAGTTTTTAGGTCTTTTATCTCTGTGGTAAGGGACTCACTGGTGTCTTCTAAGCTTTTCTCAAGCCCAGCTAATATCCTTATGATTCTTGTTTTAAATTCTGGTTTAGGCATCTTATTTATATCTGTTTTTTATTAAATCCCTGGCTGTGACTTCTTGTTCTTTCTATTGGGGTGAATTCCTCCATCTTGGCATTTTGTCTAGGTCTCTGTCTTCTGCATGTTAATAAAGCCTGTTATGTTTCCTGCTCCTATGAGTAATATCTATATTAAGAAGACATCTTATACTGGTCAGGGCCTGGTGCTTCAGGAAGTGTTTCTGGTGTATGCTGTGTGCACTTTGGTGTTGTGTTTTGGCTGTTCTTTCCCTCAGGTCAGTCGTCTATAGAGTTTCCCTTGCCTGAAGTGGGGAGTGTTTGGATCTTGTCCTGTGTGGAAAGTTTTGACTATGTGTATTTTGGTCTGCTTGTTAAAAAAGGCCAGATCCTATTTCCCGTAGAGTTTAAGGTTTGCAGCACTCTATGGTCAGTAGAGTTGGTGCCTGTGTGGGGTTTGTGCTGGTCTTCTAGGGAAGAGGCATGCTGCTGCTCTGGCTCTCAGGCACACTTGCCCTAGTTAAGAAGCACCTGCAGAGCACAGAGAGGTGGGGCTTGGTATAAGCAACTCAAGGCTCCACTGTGGGTACTGTGCTGCTCACTGAAGTTCCTCAGTGCTGATGGGTGGAAGGAAAAATGGCATCAGCCTGTTCTCTTGTCCTGGGAGTGGGGAGTTCACACCTGCTGTTATTCAGGAAACACAGAAGAGCCAACAATTTCCCCTCATTTGTCCCAGGCATCCTCAGATAGCTGCCTTCACCCTGTCTGTATTTGAGCCATCTGCTCACCCAGCAGTATAGTGCTTCTGTGTTTTATCTCAGACATGCTGGTTGGGTTTCAAAACTCTAAATTTTAGGGACCCCGTGCTATGTGGATCCATGCTGATCTTCTGGTAAAGGGTCTTGCTGTACTGTGGCTGGTGCCAGTTTGTCCCAGAAGAGCAGTCACATGAATGTGCAGGGGCTTGGAGTTTATGGTAAAACACAGCATAAAGCCAGCATCCAGGTTAGCTGCCCTCAACCAGCATCTCTGCTTGTATGCTAATGAACAGCGCAGCTCAATGGCATCTGCCGCTCTTTTGTCCCCTGAAAGGTAGTACCACCTCCCCCAAATGCACTCCAAGAAGAGGAACTGTCTCTTTTGGTGTGACCCAGGGGATCCTCAGACCACACTGTCTGCTTCCAGACCTCTGCACTCCCTCTCCACAGGAGCATGGTTATGCCCACCAGACTCCACTCTGGCAATGGCGCAGACTTCTAAAACTTTAGTCTTTGAGCTCTGCTGCTTGTAAAAACTTGTAATAATCAGCCCCTCTCATTTTTCCCATCAATGGTTTTAGGGAAGTTTTTCTTGTGCAATCCCCTGCACTCTGTTAACTCTCTCTCTCTCTTTTTCTCCTCTCTCCCTGATTAGGGCTTCCTCCCCTCCACAGCACCAGTGATTCTTTTCTCCCCCAAATCACATCTCTGTACCTCCTACCTTCCCAGATGTGGCCTCTTTCCTCCCTCTAGTTGTAAAGTTTGATTTCTCAGTCTTTAGATCGATTTTCTGGGTATTTAGAATGATTTGGTATTTATCTTGCTGTGTTTAAGGGACAAGGCAAGCATAGGGTCCTCCTACTGCTCTGCCATGTTCAAAATAAAAACTTAAAAAAAAATTGTGAAATGTTTGTTTTAGAGATGACAGGAAGAAAATTTATTTTAAAATCATTTTTATTAGAGTCAATAAATTTTATGCTTAAATAATCATCAGGTATGATTACTCACAACTTACTTCTGTTACTGGTTTCAAGTACATTTTTAGGCAACTGCTTAATGGTTGATCGTTATTTCAAGTTTTAATTTTTTCTTTCTTTGGGACACCATTTTCACATTTGGTAATGAAAATTCATGTTTATATCTGCTTTTCAAGTTGACTGAATTCCTACTTTATGGTTGGCTTGTCTCTAACCAGCCACCTATTTTTATTTTAGCCATTGTATTGAGTTTTTAACACCCCACCACTTAATTGTTGTGGTGGTATTGTGTAAATGGTACTGAAATGTCAAATGCAAAGTAAATAATGAAAAGAAAAAAGGCAGATGTAGAGAGGGTTTTTTTTTAAATATCTTCAGTTAACTCCTTAACAAATTGTTTTAGGAACATGAACTCTTTCTCATTATAAGAGGAAAATGAAATAGAACAAAACAAAACAGGAACAGCAAACAAAATTTTTAAATAAATATCAGAAATTTTATGAGAGCATGTTGATTGGGTGAGAGGCATCTCTCAGTCTCCATGGTGGTCAATTCAGAACCAACCCAGAATCTATATTTGCATTTTAAACACGCACTTTTGGTCTTTTGGCAGTCTAACAAAGGAAACCCTTTCTACAAAAATAAAGGGTATTAGGAGTACAATTTGCACATTAAGCAGTGCATTGCTAATCAAACTGAGGATCCATGCAGGTCTGTAGGTGTTTTACTGCCCAAAATGAGAACAGAGGTGAGAGGAAGCCTTGAGAAATCTATAGCAATTGGAATCTAAAACAAAACATTCTGTTTGTTTTGTGTATTTTGTATTTTTTCTTCACTTTATTTTTCTAAAACTTCATTGTTTTTTACAAAAGTATTTTAGCTTGTGACAGGTTGGAGGAAAAATAAAGCAACAAACACAACACAACAAAACAAAACAGCAAAACATCCCTCCCCTCAACCTCCCGCGCCCCGATTTTGTCGTTATTATCACGCAATGTCCACATTTGGCCACAAGATGTCGCCTCACTGCCAGAGTTGCTCTTGAAAAGATTGTGGAAGTTCTGGTGTGAGCAGTCCCCAAGCTTCAACTAGAATATTCTAAAGTTTGGAACAGAACGTTCATCCTTAACATTTCTTTAGTCTCAGCAAGCAAACAGGTATGATTCCACTGACGGAGGAATAGAATTTCTTGAGAGCCATTGTCTCAGGGTTCCCTAGGTTACTGCGCTAATACCAGGGGAAATCATGACAGACTGGGATGACATAGGGCTTCTGTGATAAAGGAGGTTGGTGTGGTTGTTGTTGGCCTTCCAGACCAGAGGGTTTATTTTATTTAATGGCAGTGGTTCTCAAACTTTAGCCTGCATCAGAGTCGCCTGGAGAGCTTGTTAAAAGGAATTGCAGGGGCTTTAGCCCACAGGTTCCCATTCAGAGATCTGACACATTCCCAGGGCTTTGAAGCAGCGGGTCCCTGACCGCACTTTGAAAAGCTCGGTCCTGTGATGCGCAGGCCTCGCAGTTAGACACTGATTCAAATCCCAGCCCCGCCTCTGAGATAACCAAGCGGGGCAAATGACCTGGCTGGTCCAAGTCTCTGTTTCTTTATGTTCCAGTGCAGATGTTGATGGAGGTAAGAAAAGTTTGGGGAAGTCTGTGAGGCAGTTTAGCAGAGATCTTGGTCTCCAGGGAGAATCTGGGTTTTGTGAAGCCTGAAGTTTATACAATTTTGAAAAAATACATAAATGTAAAATTAGGTTAAAGATTACATATTTATTTAGAATGAGAAAATGAAAGCAAATCCAAATATTTAAAAAGCTGAATAATATCACGTCAGAAAATGTAACAAAATAACATCATATTTTTATTAATTAATTGCCTAACTCATCTCTTTAATAGTTATTCTTTTCTGCACTTTTGCCTGCATTTTCATAATTGCCTCTTCGTATAACGATTATTCTGTAGTATTATTTTCTATCCCAAAATTAGGAAGATAATTCAGTTTTACCTGTGGCATAGTTGATCAAGATTTGTTTTTTTATTATTAATAACTTAATAAATTTCTTTCAGCTTCACAACTGGTAATGTCATGTAGAATTATAGGATTGTTATCAAATTAGGGAGTAGCTCTGTCGATGCTCTTTCATATATAAGCTGTAAGATTTCAGGGCATTTCAAGTTTTTCTGTGCAGCAACTAATCTTAAATTCCATTAGAATTACTGATACCCAAGCCACTTGGTTGCGGATTTCCTTGTTGCAGTATTTTAAGTTTTCTGTTATTGTATTAGTTTCTTATTGCTACCGTAATAGGTCACTATGGATTTAGTGGCTTAGAACAGCACAAATTTATTCTCTTACAGTTTTGGTTGTCAGACGTCCAGAATGGATCCCAGTGGGCTAAATCAGGCATCAGTAGGACATCATTACTTCTGAGGTCCAGGGGAAAATTTGTTGCCTTGACTTTTCCAGCTTCTAGAGGCTGCCTGCCCTCCTTGGATTGTGGTTCCTTCTTCAAAGCCAGCAACATAGCATCTTTCAATCTCTGCTGCCTTTTCCCAAATTTAAGGAACCTGTGATTACACTGGGCCCACTTGGATGATCCAGGATACACTCCTCCATCTCAAGGTCAGCTGAGCAGCAACCTTAATTCTATCTGCAGCCTTGATTTCCCTTTTCCAGTGACACCTAACAGATTTCCAGGTTCCAGGGATTAGGGCATGGACATCTATCTCTGAGTGACCCATTATTCTGCCTACCACAGTTATTTTCATGAATGTTGATGTTTTATGTCAAATCAGCAAACCACACAAAACTTTTTCATGTTCTTATGATCACTCCTGTACAGAGACAATGAAGGAACTGATTCGTTTTTTTTCTGTTTGAAATTATTTCTCTCTCTTAATGAGTTACTGCTTTTGGTCTCACCTGAAAATTTAAAAAATTTTCTCTTAATAGCAGTATAATTTCTATTGATTTTATTGCTGTTCTTCATTGATATCATATCATATGTTATTAATTTTTATTTGACTTTTCTTTATATAGAGATGACAAAATAAGGTACTCTTCGTGATGTCCAAATCAGGAGCCTGTATGTTTTCATTTGTTTTAAAAAAGTGCTCCAAAGCTTCCTTCTAAATTACAGATTGAAACGTTATCAACTTTTTGAATAAAATTTGAATCTTGTTTGCATTCATTTTTTTTCTAGTTTTAGAAAACACATTTTAGGTTGGTAAAGGTTATTGCCTTGTTGCAAAATTCAAAGGGCTGTAAAATGAGCATATCATCGTGTTACACTTAAACTCTTCAAGGAAAAATCCAGTTTGCATGACATGTGTATATAAAATACCCTAACTATGCAACAGTCTCCAGAAGACAACATACATCAGCTGCAAAATACCGAGGTTGTTGTGTCTTCGTGTGCTGTGATGATTATTTTTCTCCAACCAGATTAAGAGACTAAGTTGTGGATGCACATCTCCTGCCACATCGCAGTGGAATGAGACTTAGTGAGTTGCCACAGTATCTGATGGAGGTACTCCTGAAAGCCCTGCCTGTACTGGACACCCTCTTTCAATGCTTAGCCAGACCATTTACAACTTTTCCGGAGCCTGCACTTCCTGTTCGCACTGAGCCTGAAGACTAGGCAGAAGGAGTCCTTTCTGACCTGTTCTTAGCACGTGTCCTGTTCTGAGCATGCTCTTTCTGACTTTCCCCTGACAAGTGGTGGTTTTTCAAAGCCCCTATTCCTTCCCAAAATATTCCTCCCTGACCTTCCTCCCAGGCTTTGGGAATCTCTTTTGTTTGCTCCTAGGGTTCCCCGCCTCCCTCTCCCCAGGAAGCAGTGGCTTGTTCATATGGTTTTTATTATTTTTAAGAACAAAGTAGGCATCCGGCCGTGATAGTGTTCCAAGTCAGCACGCACAGGCAAGCCCTTGCAGGGTTCCTTTGGAGAAACCTCGGTCAGGTCAAGGCAGACAAACACAGGTTCCTTGGGGACAAGGTCCACTCAGCTCCCTTTAGAACCAGGAACCTATACCAGGAACTTAGGCCCCCGTGTGCAATATTTCCACCAAGCCAGGGGGGAGAGGAGGCTAGGGTCAGGCCACAAAGATCTCCTACCCGGTGACAACTCCAGTGTTCACTTGGTTGCTGTAAACCTTCAGCTATTTTCCAGAGTTCTGATAAGGTTGATTCTGACAGTTTTTGTCAAGTTTTTCAGTGTCTTTGGGGGAGGGATGGCCTTCAGATGTTCCTACTTTGCCATTTTTGCTGTCCCCCTTCCTGTAGTTCTATCTGGATTCTGGAGAGCAGGTCCCCGTGGATGTGGAGACCAAGAGCAATAAGGAGATCATGGAGCACATCAAAAAAATCTTGGGGAAGAATGAGGAAAAACCTGGAGAAGGAGGAGCAGGAGAAAGAGCAGGTTTCTCACCCAGGCCACTTTGGCCCCCTGCCTGCGGGAGTGTATCTGGGAGGTGAAAGAGCGGGCTCCCTGCCCGGGCCTGCTGACAGGGAAGTACAAAGCAATGCTGCAAGCCCCCACCCAGGACTGGGGCCCCAGGTCACACCCAGGGAAGCCCCTGGCTCTGTCCCTGGAGGGACTCTGAAAACTCTCTACCATAAGAGGGTCCCCTTCACACACCTGTGTGAAAAGACATGGGACGGCTGGGGGAGTATCTGCAATGGGGCAGCTAGACACATATCTCTGCTCTATCAGGTCAATAAAATAAAAAAATATATATATCATAAAAATAATATATAAAATTATGTTATATATAATTAGGACATAATTATGATAATTATAAAATATATAACATATATAAATATATAAATTAATATAGATTTTTATATTTTATATATTTATAGATATATATAAATTGAGATATAATTGACATATAACTATATAACATTGTGTAAGTTTCAGATGTACAACATGCTGATTTGATACATTTACATATTGCAATATGATTATCACTTTAGTGTTAGCTAATACCTTCATCTTGTCACATAATTACCCTGTGTGTGTGTGCGTGTGTGTGTGTGCATGTGTGTGTGTGTGCGTGTGTGTGTGTGTGTGTGGTGGGAACAATTAAGATCTAGTCTCTTAGCAATTTTGAAGTTTGTGATACAATATTGTTGTTCATAATCATTATGCTGTGCATTAGATCTCCAGGACTTACTTATTTACTAGGTGCAAGTTTGTACCCTTAAACAACATCTCTGTTCACCCACACCCTCAGGTCCCCACTATTTTACTCTCTGTTTTTATGAATTCAGCCTTTTTAGATTCCAAATATAACGATACCATACAGTATTTATCTTTCTCTGTCTGACTAATCTCACTTAGCATAGTGTCCTCAGGGTCTATCCAAGTTGTTTCAAATGGCAAGATTTTCCTCTTTCTTGGGGCTGAATTATGTATATATCTAAAACATCTTCTTTATCCATTCATCCGGTGGTAGACACTTGGGTTGTTTCTATATCTTTGTTATTGTGAACAATGCTACCATAAACCTGGAAGTGCAGACATCTCTTCAATATCTTGTTTTCATCTCCTTTGTATATATACCCAGAAAGATGGATGGATCATAGGACAGTTCTATCTTTAATGTTTTAGGAACCTCCATACTGTTTTTCGCAGTGGCTGCACCAATTTGCATTTCTACCAACAGTGCAAAAGGGTTCTTTTTCTCCACACCCTCGCCAACACCTGTTACCTATTGTCTTCTTGATAGTAATTTTAATATCCATTTCCTGATCTATAATCAATTGTAGCATGCACTAACTAAGCCAGTACAGAGCCCAACTTTGGCCCAATATGGGGGAGACCACTGACAAAAGTCTGGATGAAGCCTGTACCCGGATGCATTCCATCATCATTTCAGGTAGGGGCATTAACATGAATCCCCTTACAAGAATTCTGTCTGTTATTTCTAGGCAAATCAACATTTATTACATATATATTTGTATACATGTAATGACTAAATGACTAAATAGTCATTTTTTCATAATCTGTCTGATTTATTTGGAGACTTCAAGGTTTTCTGTTGGTCCCTAACTCTTTGAGTGCAGGCATCTTATCATTTTCTCCCTCCTGTCCCTGCCAGTGTCTCATAGTTAGTAGCTGCTCAATAAATTTTCTAAATGCATGAATATGCCTGAATGTCCTCATTTGTAAAGGATGGAGAGTTTAGATTTCATGATCTTGGAGGTCTTTTCAGATTCTGATATCCTAACACAAGTTATTTTAAGCCAGTTATTTTGATTCATTTGTTACATATTCAACAAACCTACCAAAAACTTATTTTTCTTTTATTTAAGAAATGATATTAAACATGATGGCCAGGCAGGAGAGGTCAAGAGCATGGGCTCTGGAGTGAGGCCCAACACACTAAATGCTGATTCCATCTTTACTGCTAGGTGGCTTTAGGCAAGGATTGAGATAATACCCATTTAACAGTGTTGCTATGTAGAGTGAGTAACAACAGCAATAATAATAAAAACAATAGGTTTTGAGCCCTTCCTCTAGGTGAGGGACCTCCCATACACTGCATATTCTCTATGTCTATGTGTTATGTGCTACACACAGTTACCACTATTACCCCATTTTACAGATGGGCTCACCGAGGCAGTGATAGTCAAAACAACACAATGAAGTTTACAGTTTGTGGGTGGTGAAAAAAGGATTGAAACCCAGGCAGATTGGAGTGAGATGGTGCACACAGTAAGGGTTCGGTAGGTGACAACCAGCAGGTGCAGCCTTTGCAGCTGGGGAAGCTTAATGGCAGGGATGTGTGTGTGGGGGCTGCTGCCCAGGATGCCCAGACACCAGTGAGCAAGGCTGAGTGCCTTCCCTTCAAGGGCTTGCCCTCTAGTAGGGAAGAGAAACATGGAGACCTAAATGAGGTAATGAAGAAATAATCAAGTGCTGTTGGGGCACAAAAGAGAGTAAGTTGAGCTAGTGAGGGGGTTGGAGCTGCTTTCCCAGGATCTGGCCTTTCGGAGGAGACTTGGGGGAGTTGGACAGGTGCACAGGAAGGGCATCTCAGGCCGAGAGACTGCATGGAGGGTGAGAGCTTGACGTGAGTACCGAATGATGATTGCTCCAGTGGAGTGTGGCTTTCAGGAAATGAAGTGGTTGGGGGCCAACTTGGAAGGTTGTGCAAGACTGGAGTGTGAGGACCCCTGAATGTCATGTTAAGGAGTTTGGATTTTATCCCGCAGGTAATGAGGATTTTAGTACCAGTCTGCAGAGCATCTTGTGCACTTTCATGGACCGTCCTGCCTTTGGCGAGGTTGGAGCCACTGTAGTTATTGGCCTAGAATGTGCACCGAACAAATGGGTGTAGTATAGAAAATGGCTGCCAGGACGCACAGACCGACCAGGACAGGGAACGAGGGAGCATCTGCTCCTCTATGCAATGCTCTACCCAGCTTCCTCCCAACTCCATGGTTTTAGTACCAGAATCATTTGGTAGTGTTTGCCACCTGCTGAAAAATCTCAAAGTCAGGTTGCTGTTCTCCCCTCAATCTCCCCTCCCCTATCACTACTCCACAGGCCACTTGGCTTTGTACAATCATTTTCAAAAATGTTTATAATGTCTTACTACTGCCTGTTCCATCTGCTCCTCACGCATGGAGGTCTGGCTCCTTCGCAAGGCCTGCAAGTCAGGTACGCGGCGCCAGGAAAGGTTAAAAATGCAGCTTCGACTTTTCTCTTCCTCCTTACTCTTCTTTCATCCATCCTTCCACAGATGACTAAATGCAATCTTTCCTTCAAATGAAGCTAAGCCTATGGCTAATTCTCAAATAAAGAAATAATAATATGAGCTATCTTCCCATTAATGTCGGTGGGCCAGCACCATAGTGCGAACACACACACAGAAACACAGCTTACAGCACACACACACACACACACACACACACACACACACACCGCAGTTCAAAATAAATCTTCCATGGGTGCTAGAGCTCTGTATGTGAGAGCTTATACATGTGTACTTTATTTTTCTTAATGCCTAATTGAAATTCATATAAAAATCATTTTTACTTAAAGATGGAGAGAGTCAATGCATTCACAATACAAAGTATCAAGGTCATCTAAGTGAAAATGATATGGGTGTGAAATGTAGAGAAGCATTTGACAGGAACACATTTGATCACCAGAATTTAAGAACTGTTGGCCAATAGAAATGGAATGTCTTTGAAATAGAAATATTCCTGTGAAGTTTTAAGAAAATCTCAGCAGTATGTTTTCCTGTTAAAATACATTATTCTTTTGAAGGTAATAGCCATATTTAATTATCTGCTGATGTATGTATTTATGTCTTAATTTAGATGGGGATACAAGTTTTATGAACATTGGGCTAGATTACCATCCTTGCTTCTTTGATTTAATAAACTCTTTTTTTTGAATGTTTTCATATTTGCATCTGATGTCTATGGAGTGTGCGTTTTGTTTGCCATTTGAAATATACAGAAAAATTTAAGGCAGACGCCAAAGGTCTCAATCAGCAAACCGCTCAAGAGCTCTTTTGTTTTATAGTTGTAGCAAGCACGCCTCCTAGTGGGCTTTCTCAGAAGTATTTACTACATGTGCAGAAAAAGGCATGAAGAAAAGTAATGGCGTAACATTAGTCAATCACAACAATTGGTATCTTTCACCATCGGTGCAGTAACATTTCTTTCTGCCTCAATGGAATAAATTCAGAGAATGCGCAGAGTACATAAAACAAGTATTGCTAATCAGAAAAACCTGGATTCATCTTCTGGTTATTATCTGCCTTATACTGTGCTAGTTCTTTGGGAAACAAGCATAATTCTAATTATAGAATTATTTGAATGCACAGATGAATAGGTTAACATTTTCTAGGGTACTCTTGATATTCATGGGTTTGCTTGAAAAGGTATGTTTAACAGCTATAGACCAAGATAAGTGTTAAAAAATGTCTGATATTTTAAAAAGAGTACATATGTGTTGACTGCTAACTATCATTTAGTCAAAAAACATACACTCCAAACACTTCCTCATGGAGAGGCAACAGATAGCCAAAGCTTTTAAAAAATAATTTGTGCCAAATTATAGAATTTTGACATAAGAGCAAAAAACTAAAGTTTATAATTAAAGAAAGTATTGTATGTGGGGTGACTTCTAGTATGTTTAGTCTGAAAGCAGTGAAAGAGTTTAATAGAAGAGAATGTAATTGTAGTTATCAGAATGACATGAGACACTATTTTTTTTTTTTAAGATTTATTTATTTTAAAGAGAGAGAGAGAGTGCCTGGGTGGCTCAGTCGGTTAAGCGTCTGCCTTTGGCTCAGGTCATGATCCCAGGGTCCTGGGATTGAGCCCCAGTGGGACTCCCTGCTCAGCAGGGAGTCTGCTTCTCCCTCTGCCCTTCCCCCCAACTGGTATCTCTCTCTCTCTCTCTCTCTCTCTTTCTCTCTCTCGCAGTCTCTCTCACAAAAATAAAAATTAAATCTTTAAAAAAAATAAAGAGAAAGTGTGACACAGGAGTGGGGGGAGGGGAAGAGGGAGAGTATCTTAAGCAGACTCCCTACTGAGCATGGAGCCCATTGTGGGGCTCGATCCCAGGACCCATGAGATCACGACATGAGCTGAAACCAAGAGCTGGCTGCTTAACCAACTGAGTCACTCAGGCACCCCAAGACACCATTCTTTTTAACTCTCTTGGTGAGTTCTTACTTAGTATCTTCCCAGAACTGTGTTGGACATTTTCTCCAAAATTTCATGTACTGAATATACACATAAAGTAAAATCCCAAACAGGATTGTGGGTCCTTAATACAAAATTAGTTTTTACTCTATTTGCTACAACATTGCTGCACTGACTTCCTTCCTCTCTTCATATCTACAAAATGATTCTTGAACTTAGCTTTTAATATTATTACAAGGTGAACAAACACAGATTTTATCAAATAGTATACTCTATGATATGAATAACAAAATGAGACATTAAAAAAAAAACAGTATTCCTCCAGCTAACAAACTGAAAAAGACCTTTCATCCGGGCACAGTACTTCCTTGTTTTCACTCTTACAAACAGATTAATTATAGTTCATGACATTTCCCCATACGTCCGTAATACGAGAAGTTGTAAGCCACATTCTTGACTCAAATTATTTCTTATTGGTAGTTCAAACAGTGCAAATGGCTTTCTGAAATAAAGTGTTTTGTGATTAATGCACCTCTATTTTGCAATTCAATGAATTCATTTTCATATTTTTTATTACTATGGCTCTCCTTTAATTATGAGACACCATTCTGTACATGTAACATATTGGATGCACATATAGTTTATTAAGCATTACAGCTTTGAAACCTGTTGGCTTATTACCACTTTCAAAGAACACACTCTTTTTTTTTTCTAGTATCTGAACAAATTTATGATTTAATTGGTACAGATGGAATGCTAAATGTAAACTAACCAAGCACTGTAAAACGTAACACCATCTTATGTTGGTCTTTATATACCAGTCATGATTTATTCAGATGGCTATGTTTTAAATATGAAACCATTAAGAGCAACTGTTCCATTCAGACTCATTTTTCACTATAGTGGTCTGATTGTGAGTACAATGGTGGGCCAATGGTCAGGACAAGAAAAGGGCTTGTGCTTTACAGGTAACCACCAGACAGAAAAATGGATTAGCATGGCAGGAATAATCACTGAGGTGGTTGTTATTAACACATTTTACTTTTTTTTAATACTTTTAATGTATCACCCACTATACTCTGGAGGCATCTGATCCCTGGACATTTCCCTAGACCTTTTCCTGAATGTTCCCCAGTCCCTGACTTCTCCCAATTTCAGTGATGCTCAAACTTGAGCTGGAGGCTTTATCAAATCATAGATTACTGGGCCCAGTCCCAGAGGTCCTGAGTTGGTAGACCTGGGGGGACCTGGAGAGATGCATTTCTAACAAATTCCCAAGAAATGCTGAAGCTGCTGGATCACCAATACATTTTGAGGAGCACCGTTCCCCCTGAATCTTACATTTATCAGGCCCAAGACAAATCCCACATTGCCTACATACAATACACTTCATCCACTTCACTTTATCAGCATTCATAAGCCCCCTGGGTATTTGGTGTATACCAGAGTATTTTATTTCATATGTATTGGGTTTAACTGAAAACCCCTTAAGAACAGAGGATATGACACATGTTTTATTAGAAACATGAATCTAAACGTGTGGTCCACAAGATACTCTTGTTAATATCCCCCACAAAGCTTGCTACAAAGCAAGTTCCCAGTTGTGCCCAGAAAAGGGGCTTTGGGGATGGGGTTGCAAAATTTGCATATGAACAACTCCTCAGGTTGTTCTTCTGCATACTAAAAATGGGGAACAAGTTCCTGGAAACAACACCATGCACATCAGGGGGACTCCATGTCCCCTCACAGACAGGCAAAGTGTGCACTGACACTTCACGATCCAGGAAGCTGAGATGTAGGGGCTGGACCATCAGCGGCTGGGATCAGATGCTGCCTCTCCTGCCACCCGCAGGGTCCAGAGGTTGTGCTGGGAGAGTCCAGCCCTGCTTCTCCACAGCTCAGCAATTCCCCACAGTGCCACTGAGCAGGCTCCTTCTCCAACCATCACCCCGGAAGGTGGGATGGCGAGAGAAGAGGCACACTGCAACAGCCTGGAGTTCAGGGATGGGGAAGGCCACACTCAGAGCATCTTGCAGAGATCAGGCTTTGAGCAGGCTGTGGTCAGAGCTCAAGACCACAAGCTATCTGGACAGGAAATAGAGACGCTATAACAAGTAGGCTTGAATTTCATGAGAGTCTTTCGCTTACCACTACACCATTCATATCCATTGGCCTGGGAGTTATGCTTTTCCGGAAAGGCCTAGTGGAAATGCAAAGGCAGCTGGGGCTGGAAGATCATAATCCAAGATGGCTTCTTCACATGGGTTTCTGGTGCCTCTGTGCCCTTTGATTTTCTCTCTCCCTGCTTGTGGTGTCTCATCTCCTGGGCCCACTTCACATGGCCTGGACTTTTCACAGCATGGCCGTCTCCAGTGGTCAGACATGGTGGCTGGCTTCCAAGAGATGCCAGGGGTCTCGGCCTGTTTTCCTCCTGCTGTGTCCCGTGGGCCAAAGCAGTTCCAGCTGCCCACCCTCAGGGTAGAGACAGATCCAGCCTCTTGATGTAAGAGTGGCCAGGTGTCCCTGTAAAATAGCCTTTCCTGTAGGGACTGTTGTAGAAAATACAATTTACTTACACTTAGGAATGAAAATTGGCAAAACATAATGACTGATTGGACATATAGATAAAGTGAGAGAAATGAGTCAGAGATTATTCTAAGGTTTCTAAATTCAGGGATGGGAGATGATGGTGGGTCCACCATCAGTGCTTTAGGTAAAGGATGAATTTAGTTTTGGGCATGTTAGAATGGTTGACTGTGTGGTGTTAGGGAATATCTAGATGGAAATGATCAGTAATCAGCTTGAGTCTGATGTTCAGGTCTGGGGTCATTAGTTAGATTTAGCAATCAGCATATACTTGGAAATCTCAGGGTAAATAATGGCACATAGGAAAAGGTAGAGGTTGTCCAAGAAGAAGGCTGCAGACAGAAAACTATAACAGCTATTATACGAGGAGTAATAGGAGACTGAAGGATGGGTAAGACAGAAGATGGATTGTTCTAGAAAAGAAGGTGGTGCAGCCCTTTGAGAAAGAACTGACCAAAAGTGTGACAGACACATGAAATAAGATTAGGACTGAAAACGTTGTGTGACTTTTTTTTTTTTTAAGATTTATTTATTTACTTTAGGGGAGGAGGGGCAGAGGGAGAGAGAGGGGAACAAATCTCAAGCAGACTCCGCGCTGAGTGCAGAGCCAGAGCCCAACACGGGGCTCGATCCCACGACCCTGAGATCCTGACCTGAGCTAAAATCAAGAGTCGGACGGTTAACCAACTGAGCCGCCCAGGTACCCCATTCTCTGACTTTTTTGATTGGAGTTAATTGAATGTACATGTGAATATAGTTTCGGTAGAGCTGGGGAAACAGAAGACATGACTTAAAGGACGGAGAGGAAAAATGGGGGAAGCTGCTTTTTGGAAGTTTGGATAAGAAGGTGGGGAGAAGGGAGACGTTTGGTAGTAGACTGAGGAAAAGTCTTTATAAAGATGAGAGATAAATATACGTATTGGTGGGACAAGGGAAAGGGCTAGAGGAGAGAGGGTGTGGATACAGGACAGAGTGCTGTGTGGTCCAGGCTGAGCCAGTGAGGAGAGGTGGGTGGAAGTGAGCCGGAGAGGAGAAGCCAGCACTGTGAAGAGGGTCCTTTCATTCTCTGGAGATGAAGGAGGTGCCTCACAGCAGGTCTGGCTACTGATAGGTGTGAGGTGGAAGGAGTGTGGGGTGACTGCCTCTGAGGGCCTCTGTTTTGTTGATGAAATTACAGGCGAGTTCATATTCTGAGAGTGAAGAAGTTAGAAACTGCTGGCATTTTGAAGAAAATAGTCAAGATTTGGAATAATTACTCAAGAAAAGAAAAAGGATCAGGGATAAGAAAAATCACTGGTGGTGATGCTTGTCCCATTGAATTGAAGACTACACATTTTAATGGCAGTATTCTGCATGACTTTCTGAATTTCTTCATTAGCATTGGGGCAGTATGGAGGAGGGAGGCAAGGGTACCTAGAAATTAAAGGTGTTTGTGAGTCAGTGGCTTTGGCCATCAGTTATGGGATCCAAATGGGACAGCAAAGGAAGAGAGAGAGATGAGCTTGGCTACCTCAACAATCAGTGTACAAAGCTGTTATTAATTCTTGAGTTGAATTCTTCAATTACTGACTGAATAGTTGGCCTCCTTCTCTCCTTTTGTTTCTTGGGTGTAGAGTTTATGGCGCAGCTACTCTAAGAACCACATAAAGTCATACATACTGAGTATGTGAAAAATGTGATAACATGCACGCATAAAATGAACAAAAACACCTCATGGATACTTAGTATTTTACAGTTCTCAGAGATTATTAAACTGTTATTATCCTTTTCAAAACCAAGCAATTCATAAATATATTCTAGTTTTAAGATATTCAAATGATATAAAAAAGGAGCAAAAGATGCAAGTCATCTGCCAATGCCATTCCCTACCCTGATGGGAAACACTACCAAGAACCCGGGGTGCAAGCAGTGATTTTTTTTCTTAAGTCTGTAGACAGGTGTCTGCAGGGCAGGCAGTAGAAAGAACAGGACTTTCGAGTCAAGGAGTGTTTTAGAGCCAGCTCAGGGCATGTGGGTGATCTGAAATTACCATGTCCTCAGGTTTCCTCTAAAATGGGTTAGGGGGAACTTTTAACTGGAATCTATTTTCAAATTTGGGACAGGAAATTTAAAGATAGTTTTTAAAGGTTTTTTTTTTTTTTTTAATGTATTGAGTCAGGAAAACTACTCTAAGAAAATATGTCCTTTCTAAGCTTTGGTTCTTCTCACAGAGTTGGCATATGTACCAAGCAAGATCAAATGAGAATGCAAATTGTAAGAGCTATACCAATGTCAGGGTTTATTATTATTTTTCTTCTTATTATTATTATTATTCTCAGGAAAAAAAATGTATCTGTGAAATGCTAATTCAATGTTCCTGCGGTCATTTGTTTAGTTAGGTTACCTTTAGAAGAACAAGAACGATACCACTTGAACATGCAAAAAATAAGGCAACATAAAACAAAATGCAACTTAATTGCAGGGAAGATCAGTGTTTCCCAGGTACAAAGGCCAACGCCTATCTCCTCTGATATCGCCAAGAAAAACCTGAGATTGCATTTGGGTAAAGTTGACTATCTTTCTATTGCAAAATGTGTTTTTTTCCCCCTCTTGCCAGGGGTGATTATATTGTTTCTGACCAGAAATTTAACCTTTCAAGAGTCCTCGCTACAGGTCTTTGACTGCTTGTGTTTGTTCGGGAGAATTCCCCTCTACAGTTGTCACATCAGCGTTCAAGCAAAAGACTTGGGAGAACCAGTGACGTTGAAACAGCATTCCCGGCAGCTGGCCCACTCCTAAGCCCCCTGGGTGGTGCACATTTTCTGGAACATGCTCAGGGGATTGGGTCTGAAAGCAGCAGAGGACCCGTGGCTTAAGGGCACCAAGGAGTCACACTACACTGTGAAGAGCCCAGGGTGCAGTATTTGAAACATTATAAACATTATTTGGTAGTTTTTCCGAATCAGAACTTTTTTTTTTTTTTTTAAAGATTTTATTTATTTGACAAAGACACAGCGAGAGAGGGAACACAAGCAAGGGGAGTGGGAGAGGGAGCAGCAGGCTTCCCGCGAGCAGGGAGCCCGATGCGGGGCTCGATCCCAGGACCCTGGGATCATGACCTGAGCCGAAGGCAGACGCTTAACGGCTGAGCCACCCAGGCGCCCCACCAAATCAGAACTTTAAGTTTGGGTCAACATGAGGTTTATATAACATCCTGAGTTTGGGAGAGGGGTAGGGGTCTGAGAATACAAAGGACAGGAAGACCATTAGCAGGAAGGTGAAAGGAGATGTTTAGAAAAGAGGTTGCCCTGTTATGCAGATACATTTCTTAGGTAACAGAGAATCTCTACTAATAGCTCTCTTCCTGGTACACCTCTCCTTTCCAATGTAAATTTAGGCAGTTGAGAGGGAGATAAAAGAACTTTTTCCTGAGTCTTCTGGGTTTTGATTGCTTTTAACTCAGAATAATCTTAGGTAGCAGAGTCACGCAGCAGAAACATATTGGGCCCATAAGTCAAAATAATCTTCATGCTAAGGTGGCCCATCTTGAAGTGGCCTGCCCTGGGCCCCTGTGGTAAGGAGACAAGCTCTTCCTGATCCTTGACTCTGCTGTCCCCAGTGTCTCTCTGCCTGTGACTTCCAGGATTTTATGTAAATGGTTTGCTAAGGCTCCATGCTTCTACTTGTGTCCAATAGAGTTACCCCCTGAAGTCTTTGTGAGACTTGATATGATCCTTCCTAGAAGTCTCTACTCAAGTCTGATTAGCCCCAGCTACAACATAACCCTGGTTCTGAACCTACTGTTGCTGGGTCAACTGAGGAGACCCCATGTCCTGGGGTTTCAACCCAGCCTGTGCCAAAGATGTCATCAAAGGCTCTTGGTCTCATCAGGAGAAAGAACTCAAGGACAGACACAACACAGCTAATGAGGGACACAGGGGGGAAAGTTTACTAAAGTGAAATATGAGAGCAGACAAGCTCAAGAGAGAGGGAGAACACTGTCTCCTCAGGGTTCAGGTTCCTATTTTTTATCAATAGTTGTTAACAAGGAGGTAGAATATTCATAACTTGAGGCGGGGATTTCTTAGAAGCAGGGTTTCATGCTTTTTCTTTCGTATTTGGTCAGGGGTTTCCTGTCATGGCTCCCACCATCTTGGTTTGATCCAGCATCTAGTGGAGTGTTGCCAGGACAGGTCTGCTGTAAGCAGCATTATTTATGTGTAGGAAATTTTTGGTGATGCTTTGTGCATGGCTTGAATTCTTTGAATAATTTTATAGATTTCAAATCCTTGTCCACAACCAATTTTAACAAAAAGTCAGACAAGGGTTTTCTACTGTTTACTAATGTTATTTACTCAAGGACAAGAAATTGTTAGAGAAGGCTTAATACTAGCTCCTATTCATTGAGGGCTCACCTTGGGCCAGGCCTTGGGCTAAGTAACTTCCAATTCATTTCTTTCTTTCTTTTTTTTTAAGGTTTTATTTATTTATTTGACGAGAGAGACACAGCGAGAGAGGGAACACAAGCAGGGGGAGTGGGAGAGGGAGAAGCAGGCTTCCCGCGAAGCATGGAGCCAGATGTGGGGCTCAATCCCAGGACCCTGAGATCATGACCTGAGCTGAAGGCAGACGCTTAACGGCTGAGCCACCCAGGCGCCCCAGCAACTCATTTATTTCTAAGCATAGAGCTTCCCGGGGAGTTGCAAGCCTTGCCCTGGGATTTGCTCCAATAGCTGGAGAGGCACTGGTGTTTGCTAGCGCTCAAAGGAGCTTGGAACTGACCAGGTAGTGAGAAGCAGAGAGTGGTGGATAGGAGAGCAGGCTGACTGTTAGGGCCAGTGGATCTGCACTGAACACTGGCCATTGGCCATCAGGTCTTTGGGGGCTCCTTATCTTTTGACCTACTGACCTGTCAACAAGAGTGTTTTCCCTATAGACATGCTGTAGTTGATATTTATTTTGCTTTAGGAATTGCTTTTTTACTTGCCATGCCATTTACTTTATGTGGCATCTTCATCTTGTACCCTTCATTGGACTGTTTTACATATTAAATTTGGCTCTAGTAACAGGGGCTGTTTTGGAGCATCATTGTAAACTCTTGGTACAAGATTATGTTGCAATATATCATTTAAGAAATCCCCCTACCACAGTTTTGCTAAGATAGATGATGAAGTTTAAATACATGATGACTTCATGAGAAGCACAATTTCAGTCATGTCATGTAAATCAAATGTCCTGGTTCTGGGTAGAACAGGACAGATCTTTCCAGCACATTCACAGTCAAGAGCTCAGTCTGTTCTGGAATCCAGGTGGTATTTGCATCTAGACAGAGGAGAGCTGGGCCACTCATGGGTGTCAGGAAGCCGTTGACTTACAAAATGGACAAGCAACCATGGCCAGCAGAACAGTTCATCACTGGTTCCTAAGGTGCAAACAACCTCTAATTGCCTCTAGTGTTTCCTTATAGTAGAATTTTGTTTCCTTTGGCTGTTTAACTTGTTTGCTCATTTTGTAACAGAATTCTGTTTCCAGAAAAGATGGGCTGCACAGCCTCAAACCAGCAAGAAAAGAGCAGGTGGAGAACTCTGCACCCTGATGTACAGCCGACCCTTGAACAACATGAGTATGAACTGTGCGGGTCTGCTTATACCCAGATTTGTTCTGATAAATACAGTACAGTACTGTAAATGTATTTTCTCTTCCTTATGATTTTCTTAATAGCTTACTTTATTGTAAGAATATAGTATATATGACATATAACATACAAAATATGTGTTAATTGACTGTTTATGTTACCAGTAAGACTTCCAGTCAACAGTAGGCTATTAGAGGTTAAGTTTTTGGGAAGTCACAAGTTAAATGCAGATTTTTTACTGCATGGAGGGGGATTGGTGCCCTTAGCCCTCACATTCTTCAAAGGTCAACTCTATATTTCTCCCATTTCTTCTGTGCCATTACACCCACCCCCATTTCAGAATAGTCACTTAGTAACAGTGCTCAAAAGTATCAGAATGCCAGGCTTGAACCAAAGGGCCTTCTGGCATATATAATGTTGTGTCTAGTGCTCTATTTGTAGCAATTTGACCATAAGAGTACAAAATATAATACTTATATTATTGATTATTTTTCAGTTATTAAAAATCAGGCTAAGTAGAACATTCCTCTACACATTCTTTTCATAGGTTTTGTTTTTGCTAATTTTCTGAGATGTGATTTGATAATCTTACAAAATTCCCTGATAACTGAAAATATCATGGATATGACAGAGCAGGAAACAGGAATGATGAGAAATATTCTTATACCCAAAGACAGGAGGAAAATAGAAAAGTGCATAAGAATAAGATAATTAAGGGGCACCTGGGTGGCTCAGTTGGTTAAGCCTCACCTTTGGCTCAGGTCATGATCCCAGGGTCCTGGGATCGAGTCCTGCATCGGGCTTCCTGCTTAGCAGGGAGTCTGCTTCTTGCTCTCCCTCTGCCACTCCCTCTGCTTGTGCTCTCTTGCTCACTCACTCACTCTCTCAAATAAATAAATAAAATCTTTAGGGGCACCTGGGTGGCTCAGTCAGTTAAGCGTCTGTCTTCGGCTCAGGTCATGATCCCAGGGTCCTGGAATCAAGCTATGCATCGGGTTCCCTGATCAGCGGGAGGCCTGCTTCTCCCTCTGCCTGCTCCCCCTGCTTGTTCTCTCTCTCTCTGTCTAATAAATAAATAAAATCTTTAAAAAAAAGAATAGGATAATTGCATGATCTTTCATTAAGAACATCAAGGCTTACTTATGAAGATCTTCTACTGTCCTCATTAAATGTTCCCATTTGTGTTTCCCCTCAGTTTAATGGAGATATAATTGATATAAAACACTGTATTAGTCCAATATATACAATGCAGTTATTTGATATATGTGTATATTGGAAATGATTGCCTCAATAAGTTTAGTTATCATCCATCACTGCACCTAGTTACAATTTTTTTTCTTGTTACAAGAACTTTTAAGATCTACTCTCTTAGTAACTTTCAAACATACAATACAGTACTGTTAACTCTAGTCACCAGGCTATCCACTACATCTCCGGACTTATTTATCTTATAACTGGAAGTCTGTACCTTCTGACCACCTTCATCCATTTTGCTCACTCCCCACCCCCCGCCTCTGGCAACTACCGGTTTGTTTTCTGTATCTATGAGCTCAGTGTGTTGAGATTTCACAGATCAGGGAGAGCAAGACAGTATTTGTTTCTCTGACGTTTCATTTAGCATAAGGCACTTAAGGCCCATCCATGTTGTTGTAAATGGCAGAATTTCCTTCTTTGGCTAAATAACATTCCAATGTGTGTGTGTGTGTGTGTGTGTGTGTGTGTATCACATTTTCTTTATCCATGCATCCATTGATGGACACTTAGGTTGTTTCCATTTCTTGGCTACTGCAAATAATGCTGCAATAAAAATAAGGGTGCAGATATTTCTTTGAGATAGTGATTTTATCTCCTTTTGATATATACCCAGAAGTGGAATTGCTTGATCATATGTAGTCCTTTTTTTAAAGATTTATTTACTTATTTATTTGAGAGAGGGAGAGAGAGAGAGAGAAGGGCAGAGGGAGAGAATCTCAAGGAGACTCCCCACTGAGCACAGAGCCCGATATGGGGCTTGATCCCATGACCCTGAGATCATGACCTGAGTCAAAATCAAGAGTCGGGATGCTTAACCGACTAAGCCACCCAGGCACCCTGATCATATGTAGTTCTATGTTTAATTTTTTTGAGGAACCATTTCTTTTCAATTTTGGCTTTCTGTCATCAAGCAAGTAAAGCTTTACACATTTAGAGACCAGAATGCAGAACTAGTCTTACATATATTCATCCATCCATTATTTTTAATTCAACAGATATGTACCACATACTTCCCAAAGGCCACCCTCTATGAGGTGGTGAGGATGTTGTCATGTGCCCAGAGATAGTTCCTTAACTGTTCGTAGCCTCAGTTTTCTCATATGTAAAATGGGAATAATTATGTCAAGAGAGTGCTACCTTCACTCATTAATTAAAAATATTTACTTCTTGAAGAATTCCAGTGCCCAACAGAGTGACCAGAGTGCCTCATGCAGGGCCTGGTGTGCAGCAGGGTCTCTTACTGGTGGGATTTCCCATGGAAGTTACAAATGTCTTCCCAAGAGAATATGGGATTTGGAACAAAGTGGTTAGGGGTTCACCATTCCATATTGATACTGTGACCTTGAGCAAATCCTCTCTGTTCTTCAGGACTTTTCTTTTAAAAATAGATATAATAGGGGTGCCTGGGTGGCTCAGAGGATTAAGAGTCTGCCTTCGGCTCAGGTCATGATCTCGGGGTCCTGGGATCAAGCCCTGCATCGGGCTTCCTGCTCAGTGGGGAGTCTGCTTCTGCCTCTCCCTCTGCCCCTCCTCCGCTCATGCTCTCTCTCTCTCTCTCAAATAAATAAATAAAATCTTTTAAAAATATAATAATTTTTACAGAGGATTCTTGCAGGAATTAGACACAATGTGAGAATAAAGGCTTAGCACAGACACTGGCTGGAGAGTAAGCACTCAAACATCAGGTTACTCTGGAAGAATGTGAAAATACCTTTTGCCTCCAAGTATTTGGAGGCCCTACTATTGTGCTTAAAGAAGTCACACTGTGCAGTCTTTTCTGTTAAGGCACTGAAATATTCTTGGAAAGCATTAACATGATCTGTGAGGAGAAGGATTTTGATCAGTTTTTAGTGATTAATACTGAAGTTTTCTCGGGTAGGTGCAGCAGATCTCAGAGCTCTGAGACTCGAGACGCAGGAAGGGGGTCCTGATGGTGCCCAGGGGATCAAAGGGGCAGGGCCATGCTGGGAAGCTGGAAGCCCCCAGTTGTGAGCAATGAGGCCTCAGGATGCAGAGCTGAGGTGGGGAAGCTCCATGGTGGAATGTTGTCTGGGGCACACTGTGTCTCAGGGCAGCACACAGCAAACCACACCATCTCAGATCAAGCCCCTTCTTAGAAGCTTGTAGGGTTGTAGGATGATTACTACTACTGGAATTGAACCTGATTAAGTTCTTATCAAAAACAAACGAAAAAATACCTTAAAAAGAAGTAGCCTAATTAGTACTCTTTAGTTATCAAGATGCCAGACTAGCATCTTGACTAGGGTCTCTGGAATATAGTGGCTGGTGTTGAAAGGATTCCACAGCCAAAGCACTTTGGCACTTTGTTCATTTACTGTTCTTCTCTTGTTAGTACATATCGGAGCATTAAAAGCACTGAGAAGTTCTGCAGTAAATAAATTTGCTTCAGTTCACTTAAGCCCCTGCTTCCTGAATGTATTTGACCACAGGCCACTTAATCTGAGAATACGAGAAACACAGGTCTACAGGTAGGGTCGGCATCATCCTGAAACATCGTGGGTTCCACTTTTGAGTATCCTGTATCCTAGAGCTGGTACTAAATTGTTGGAGTTGCTCTGCTGTGAGAACTGTGAATTCATTCATTCAGTCAGTGAGTTTATATTAAAGGCCTAGCCTGTGCCAACCTTCATTCTAGGGATGGCGAATGTTCTCTCAGAGCTTCTGTTGCGTGGAAGAAGCAGACGGTGAACATGCAAATGTCTAATGTGCAGGAGGTGATCAATTTCTCTAAAGAGAAATGAAGCCAAGTCATGGAGGGTTTCCTTTTCTACCTGGTGTTGGAGGAAGGCCTCTGGAATATGGTGACAGTTAAGCAGCGGGAGCCATGAGGATACCTGGGGAAGAGCCTTCCAAGCAGATCAGGCAGTGGCTGCAAAGCCCCAAGCAGTGGGAGCCTGCTTCCCCTAACTACTCTGGGAATAGCCAGGAGGGTAATGGCTGGAGCTGGAGAAAGCAGAGGAAGGGCCAGAGAAGGGGCTGGAACTGCACAGATAGGCCCTCAGGCCACAGCAAAGACCTGGAACTGGATTTGAAGGGTCATGGATCCATGGAAGGGTCCTGAGCAGAAGGATGACAGGGTGGGTCTTTGTTTTAACAGGATCTTCTGTCATGTGGGTGCAGGGGAGGCTGCACGAGGCAGGGATGGAAGCAGGGGATGGTTAGGATACTCCTCCTTTAATCCAGACAGGAGGATTGGGCCGGGCCCCGGTTGGTTGGCAGTGGATATGGTGAAAAGACTTGAACTGTGTAGCTATTTCTAAGGTAGAGCTGAGTTGGTTGATGCATTACGTGTGCAATTGTTAGGACCCGGGATGTTACTGCCCCCAAGAAGTTTGATGAGCAAACAGGAGACTTAAACTAGCTTTCCCAGGATCACTCTGGGTCACTCAGGCTCTACCACTAACCAGCTGTGTGACCTGGAGCCTCTCTAACTCTCCTCCCTCCTCTGTGCAAGAAAGGTCAAAATACCACTCCACAGGACGAGATGAAACAGTGCAAGTGCAGGATCGATACGGGCTTAACCACAGGATCTTTTTTTTAAAAAAAATATTTATTTATTTGACAGAGAGAGAGAGAGAGAGAATGAGCAGGGGGAGAGGGCAGAGGGAGAGGGAGAAGCAGACTCCCCGCTGATCAGGGAGCCGGATGCTGGGCTCGATCCCAGGACCCTGGGACCATGACCTGAGCCGAAGGCAGACGCTTAACCCACCGAGTCACCCAGGCGCCCCTACCACACCACTTTTTATCATCCGTAGTAGTCACATTTAGAAATGGAAACGATTGCAACTTAAATATTAACCACGATTTAAATACATGCCTATCAATTAAATAGATATAATTGAAGTAATGGATATTGGCAAGGGGAAAAAGTGTGATCTTCCAGTATAAGTTTATTTTGATATATGACCATGGGAATAAGGATGCACAAAGAGCCGAAGGGAAATAGTGGGAAATGAAGCCACATTAACAAACCCAGTGAAACTTGTTGGAGTCTGCGAGCAAATGGGCAGCACCAGGTGTGCATAATTAATCTTTTGTTCCAGTTCCTGAATGCAGAGCAGGAGTCAGCTCTTTAGAAATCCTCTTCTCACTTACTGTTGAAACTGTGGTGGCCAGGTGCCCTCAGTCTGAAGTAATTGAAAACCCCTCACTCGGGCAGCGGGCAGCGGATACCCCCTCCTTGAAAAACAATGCCAAGCTGTTAGAAAAGAAACGCTAGGACGGGAGGGGATTAAATGCAGGATCTCTGTGAGGTAGGTTTTTCAGGGTTTTCATGATTAAGGATGTGATGCTCCGTGATTACTTGATCTCTTCCGCCCAGCGAGATCAGTACTCAGTTCTTCCTGGAAGGGGAGACTGGACTGCAGACTCAGGAGAGCGGGGAGGAGCCTGGAGGGCGGGGAGGAGCCTGGAGTGGGTAACAGGCACCTGACCGGGAAGACACAACACTATTGTGGCCATTTATGCTGCGTGAATATATGAGCGCTCAAGCTGCTTGGCAATCTTATTTAGACAATGTGGTTTTACAAGTCTGGCAAGCTCTTCGGATGTGAACTTTACCTAAGTAAATAAAGCCATCTGCCTGGTCCAAAGTTTTCTTTTGTTTTGTACTGAAGTGGCTTCTTAGGAAAATGACTAAGTATTCAGCTGTTTCAGGAGAAACAAGAAATCCTGCTTTATTTTCCTTTTTTATCTTTAAGGAAGATAACCACTCCAAAATGGAAGAGTAAAAAATCATCTACAGAATTCAAGTTCAACAGAGTGTAAATTATTGTTTTAAAGAAAAATTCTAGGGTAATTTGAGAATTTTTGCATTTCTTGAGTTTTTAAAGTGTGGTACCACCCAAAGTAACTAAGAAAAACTATTTTTAACTGTCTATTTATAGAAGAGCCATGTTATAATTTATCTATGACTTTACAAATCAGTATAACTACAATTAAACGTGGAAATAATGATTTGCCGTACTCCACATCAAAAATTTTAATTCCTGTCCCTGAAATGATGCATTTTAAAATTTCTAAGTCAGTTTGTAAAATGAGAGGTTGTTCTCACAGTCCTTATTTTTACAATTACCAAGTCATCACCACTGAGGGGAGGTGTCATCACAGATTTAGTGAGGACATAAAGCAAATATAGGAAGCTGTGGCAAGCTGCTCAAATGAAAAGCAAGACCATTTTCATTTTCAAATTGAAAGTAGCTTATGTTAAACTTCAATTCAAAATTAAGAAGAACTATTTTTTTTGTTAGAAAAATTTAAGCTTCAAACTTGTTACTGAAACTTAATTCCTTTTCGAAATTAGATTATGCTGATAATATAAGGCTTGAAATAAAATGGCAAAAGAATATAGATTATTAACAAAAGTACTTTTGAACAGATCCAGATTCAGTTAGTTGGATTTTATGTATTTAGAGGTGCCTGGGTAACTCGTGATTTCAGCTCAGGTCATGATCTCAGGGTCATGAATTTGAGCCCCACAAGGAGCTCTGCGATCAGTGGGGAGTCTGCTTGAGATTCTCTCTCTCCCTCTCCCTCTGCTTTCCCCCAACACCCTGCTACCACTCTCTCCACTCACATTCTCTCTCTTTCTAAATAAATAATAATAAATAAAATCTTAGAAAAAAGATTTTATGTATTTAACTTCTTTATCAAATGAGACAAATAGACAATTTGGTATCCTATCTGAAATTATTTAAACTTTGTCAGCTTCCAAAAAGAAAGAATACTCAATTTAAAAAAAGCTATTGAAGAAAGTATTTTTCAATGAGGTCTTTCAAATCTGTCTAGAAATCTTCACTCTAAAGTTTGTCAATAATGCTGGATTTGACACATAATTGGACAGAATGCTGTCTGGTTTTAAAATATATGCTGTTTCTGAATTTTTATAAATTATGCTTTGCATCTTTCTTGATTCCAATGCTTTATGAAGTAGAGAGAAAACTGAAAGAAGAAAATATCACACTGAAATGGATAAAGTGGGATACCTGGATGGCTCAGTCAGTTAGGTGTCTGCCTTCGGCTCAGATCATGATCCCAGGGTCCTGGGATCGAGTCCCACATCGGGCTCCCTGCTCAGTGGGAGTCTGCTTCTCCCTCTGCCTGCCGCTCCCCCTGCTTGGGCTCCCTCTCAGATCTTAAAAAAAAAAAAAAAAAGAAATGGATAAAGTGGCTTCACACCTTAGGAAATCCACATCACCTTACTGAAATATAATCACTTAGTGGGAAAGACTGGTAAGAGATAATGTAGCATCATAGCTTTGAGTACTATTCAGAAGTGGCACAATAGATACAAATAAAAGAAAAATGAAGCATTACAAAGATAATCTTCAATCCATCCATTTTTAAAGTAAATCATTCACAAATTTTGACACCCTATTAACAAACGGTTTGATGTTACTCGGATTTGTACGTTACAGTGGATTGCAATATATCAGCATATCTGAATTTCACGGTTGAGAACCATTGATTTAGACAAGTCTTTTAATCTTTATTTGCCTCAGTTTCCCTTTCTGTAGGGTGAATCTTGGGATCTTTTTAGCAAGTGAAGCAGTTGATTTTGCTATTGAATATTGAACGTTTTTCCTTTTGTCCAACTGAATTTTTAGGTGCAATTTAACTCGATTTTTTTTCTTGTTCTTTGCTCTGAAAATATCCATGTAGGACAGATAAAGAGTAGACTTTATGGACCAAAATAACTGAAAAAATTCTTAAAGATCATTTGGTCTCTTCATTTCTCTCCAGTCTACACTTTATAAGCTATTTAGAAATAGTCTGTGTTATCTTTAGTGCTTTATGTAACTTTCACTTTATTTGCTTCATTATTTTAAATCAGAAAGAAATGATGAACCCAGGAAGGTAAACTGGATTGGACTGTGGAGTGGATTTACCAAAAATTTAAAAAACTCTGGGTGAGTGACCTGTCCTCCACATCATTGTTAGCTCTAGTAGTAGGAAGGTTGAAATTCAAAGAGGTCAGCAGATCAATTAACAGGTTTTGCAAAGTCTAGGCAAAAGATTATAGGGCCTTGAATTAAGGCAGTTGAGACGAGAATGGGCAGGAGGAAACAAATTTGAGCAAAATTGATTTCATGGATCAAATTTGTGGGATTTTATGGCAAATTCAATGTTGGATCAAAAGGAAAGAGAAGGGTTGAAACCTCTGGTAAGTTTATCCTGGGCACATGATGATGTTATTAAGTACAACAAATGGGTAGTATAGAGGAACTGGGATGAGGGTAGCATATCAGTGTGAAAATTACCAAAAAAGTACAATGTACTATCGTATCTTGAAGTTAAGAGTTTGAAATGTTATAAGCCACAAGCATTAAGGTTTAACAACCCTCTCCAAATGGTAGTCAACTCTGAACCACTTCCTCCATTGTATTTCACTTCTTCATCTAGATGAGCAATTTGAAAATCTCAAAAATCTGTCTACCTTATGGAGAGAAATTTAGGTCAGGTCCTGCCAGAGTAATTAACATAAGCAGCAGTTTTTACTAAAAAAAAAAAAAAAAATGCATCTAATCTTTACTTGTGTCCATTATCAGGTAGAATTTGTTAGAATACACCATTGATATCATGCTGAGAGTATTATTCTAAAAGTCGTTTCTGGTTTTAATGAACAGAGGCTTCAGGTTAAGGAAACTGAACACGTAGTCTGAGTTGCATTCTGACATAATCACTCATTTCACAAGTGCTTAGTGAGCACCTCCTGCAGGCCTTCCCTTCAGTGTGAGGAAGTTCACTCTGCTTCTAAAATATGGCAATATTGTGCTCGCTTCGGCAGCACATATACTAAAATATGGCAATATTTATTGAGTGCCGATAGCATTTTAACAATTTGGGGAGAGCATAATAAAGGCCGTATTTTGATAGCTATGCAAGTTAGTGGCAATTTTACCAAATGTTAAAAGTAATTTCTGCCGTATGCTAGATACATTGTTTTTTGTTTGTTTGTTTTTTAATTAATTTATTTATTTGAGAGAGAGAGAGATAGAGAGAGCAGGAGCAGGGGGGAGAGGGAGAAACAGACTCCCTGCTGAGCACGGAGCCTGATGCGGGGCTCAATCCCAGGACCCCGGGATCATGACATGAGCCAAAGGCAGATGCTTAACCGACTGAGCCACGCAGGTGCCCCACTAGATACATTGTTTTATTTTTAACTTGTTTATATTTATTTAGGTGTCATTAGTTTAATTTCCATACTTCCTTAAAGGTTGGACCATTTCAAAATGTCTCTATCAAAGTAGTCATTGTCTATACAATTCTCTTGAGCTGAACTTAAAAAAATATAAAGGCTCACTTTGATTATCAACTTTAATATTTATTTTCTTGCTTATGATGGAATTCTCATTCCTATCCATGTAGCTGAAAAGATAACTTTGTGCATGTAAAACCAATGCAAAACTGCTCATGCAAATATTTTTGAAATTGCTAGAGCATTGCTCTGGCTGATTTGACTGCTATTTTGGATTTTTTTTTTTCCTGTTCTATTGATGCATTTGGGTTCCAACTAAATTCCCAAAAGTCAAATACATTTAAGGTTTAACACACCTCAAAGTAATTTTCCTTGATTCTAAAATTACATATTATCCACTGAAAAATTCTAATCTGATAGATGTTTTAAAGGTATTGCAGGCAGCATTCAGAATTTCAAGCCAAATTTCAGAACTGATAGTCTGTGAAGTGATTTGAATCTTTGCCAAGAAGTGCTATAAAAGTTGACCTTTAAAGTTTTACAAATATTCAGTTACTTTTCTACTCTTTCTGATTGTTGCGTGAAGCAGAAGTGAGGTATTTTCAAGAAGGAGTCTAACCAAGATGTTTTGAAAGAGATCCCTATCTCTTACTATTGTTCATTTTATTTCTATAGCAACTGGGGGCTGGGTATTTGCTTTTCAAATATATTTGGTTACAGTTATTAATACTATGCAGAGCTAGTACCAAACTGTTTAGTACTAAAGCTAAGTATGAACACCCGTCTTACACTTCAATGATAATAACTTTACATTGTTATTTTCTAGACTTCATAAACAGGACAATATGAAATTGTGATTGAATAGGGGAAAAAATAGGTTATTGTATTTTTGGTAAACAAATCTTGCTCCTGAAAGAAAGTTATATCACCACGTGGTTGAGACTGATGATGTATATTTTTCTACTGCCATTTTCCTGGGAATGACATATTTTAAGTTTGTTCAGTTTTGATGGCTGTTTTTAACACTATGGAATCTAATTAGAAGATCCCAGACTAAATTCTTTGGTTTGGTTTTTAAGAATTTTCTCCAGTTCCTTTGCTTCTTATTGTTGTTGTATTTAAATCAGAGTCTCTAAGAAATATTTTTGAAAAATAAATTTAACGTAGTTTTTATAGGGGTGCCTGGGTGGTTCAGTCGGTTAAGCGTCTGCCTTTGGCTCAAGTCATGGTCCCGGGAGTCCTAGGATAGAGTCCCAGCATTGAGTCCTGGGATCAGGCTCCCTGCTCAGCGGGGAGTCTGCTTCTGCTCCCCCTAAGCACCACCCCCATGCTCATGCTCTCTTTCTCTTTCAGTCTCACTCTCAAATAAATAAAATCTTAAAAAAAACCATAGTTTTTATAATCTTTCCAGAAAAGCAGTCTTAGATTTTTAAAAAATAAATGGTCAGTAAATTTCATTAGCGATGTCAATAAATATTTGCCATTTAGCTCCGTCATTCACACTGAAAACTGAGGCTGAGTTGAAAAAAAATTCTATGCTTTAAAAAACAAAAGCTAAGGAAAGCCTCAAATTTAACATTTTACCCTCAAGAAACTCCTTACACATTTTGATCAACTTGGATTGTGGCTAATAATCTTATTTACAAGCAGGCATAAACCTGAATCTTTTATACAACAAAAGGAATTTTTTAAGCTTTTACTTTCTGTCTCAATTGTTCATTTAACTGCACAACAACAACATTGGTCTGTTTTGAAGATGAAAGAGAAAGGGATTTCTATACCGATCTAAGCTGGTCAGAGCTAAAACTAGTTTGAGAAATATTAAACCCAGAGACCATATTGTAATAACTGGGTATAGGTTTTGTTCAGTTTTGCTTTTCCATGAATACTAATGTTTAAAAAAAAAAATTATCCTACTTAGTTTATTTGGGTCCCAAATTATGTGTGGAATTTGCTTCGTTGATAAGAGTTAAATAACTAAAGGTAATGTAAAAACTAATGTTATGCCAAATACTGCAACAAAGAGTGGATTATAAATGAACCCTTTGGTATGTTTTCTCTGATGGGCTCTGGTAGCCCCTCTCCCCAGAAGGCTCTACTCTGCAGCTGGGGACAGGCTGGTACCAGGGTTTCTTCCTGACGTTTCTCCTCTTGGATTTTCATTTACTGTATACCTTTGAACAATAATACCCTTTGATAAATTAGGTGAAACTAAGGGCATAGATATTGAAGAACAATGAAAATACTTTTGACCTGCCTGTAAAATGACAGTAGATTATAATCTTTACAACAATTAACACTCATAGAAAAGATGTTCAATTCTTCACCCAAAGATATTAATTTCTGCTTCAGACTTACGCAGAGAAGAGCTAAATGCAAACCACCTGCTTATAATAAATAAATCTGTGTACATTAGCATGGAAGTTTTGAATATGAACAAATGGAAAAAGGAGAAGTTGCTACAGGACTAAAGTTGGAGTCACGTGGTTTCAAAGTTTGTGGAAAGTTTTTTTTTTTTTCCTTTTTTATGCCCTGTGTGTGTGTGTCAAGGTTTTAGATGTGAGTCCTTCAAAGTTGTCAGACTACGTTTCCCTCCAGCTGGTTTGGAGCTGATTTTCCAACTTCTTTTACAAGTAAGATTTTAAACAATTTTAAAGAAATTGTATACTAGCTTTTTAACTGAAAATTCAGATGAATGTAACGCCGTGGTTTCATTGCTAAGAATTCTCCTTGTTCTGCCTTTCATTTTCTTTTCGACACGAATTGATTAGGGCATTAAAAAATTTTATTGCCTGTGTAAAAAAAAAAAAAAACAGTCTTTTTTTTTTAGTGGAAGGTTAATGATGTTTGGTTGGGGATGCTTCTTTTTGTCTTTATTATTTTCAACTAGTCCATGCTTACTTTAGAGGGATCTTAATAGACACTACCTTGTCAAAAGCCTCGGTATTGTTTACAGTTGGTAACTAAACTAGATGAAAATTGCTAGATGTGTCCATAAAAGAATGTATTCCTCCTGAAATACCTGATCCATACGGGGCAGGGGTGCGGGGATAGGGGATAGGAGAGGAGACCTAAAACTTTGCTACTCTTACTAAGTTATGAAATATATATTTTTCCAAATCTCAGTGAGTCACTCCACCCTCATGGAACTGTTCTGTGTTACTCACCAGCACATCTGCCACAGGCTTCTTAAAATCCCCGGACCGGCCTAAGACATGTCCCCAGGAGCCTCAGTGCAGCGGTCCCCTTTGCCCCACTTCCTCTTGGGGCTTGTACTTGAGACACAGAGCCGATCATAGTCCTCGTGCTCCTACCTCTCTTCACACGTGTCCTCGGGCATTTCAGGGATTTGGGTTTTCGTCTGTTCGCCTGAAGTTAAGAACCTCCTGGGACGGATATCATGTTGTCTCCTTTAAATTTTTTTCTTTTTCTTTCTAACTATCCTCTAACGATGTAGCGTTGCATGAAAAACAGGCATTCAGAATATTATTGGTAAAGGAATGAAATTCAATGTCTCTTTGTTGGTAGATAATAATTGTTATTTTTTGGTATCATAAAAATTCTCTTAGGCTATGAGTTCAGTTTATTAATTTCTCGATTCTGATGGTGTAGTATCTGCCCCATAATCCATGTAGAGTTTGTGACAAAAATATCTTCCATCTTTTGCAGAAGAAAAGGTGTGAGGTGACTACTTTTTCTTTAAAACAATAACCCACAAAACTAGTTGGTAAAGACTGTATAATGTATGATCACTAACACTCATTCCTAGTAAGCCTTAAATCCACTCTTTATTTGTTATGGAGATATAGATTAATGGATTGCTGAATGCAGGTGATTAAATACATTTATATTTGGTTCTATTCCAAAGAGTCAGCAGAAAGGAACATTCTATTAACATTTTACATCTTGGCTGATTGGACAGGTGTTCTAGAATGTCCTTTACTGAAATATTTCCTTCCTTCTTTAAAATAGCCCTCTACTTGATTTATTTTAGTTACTTCAAAGAGATGAAATTATCATGTTTTTAAAGATTTTATTTATTTATTTGAGAGACAGAGAGTGAGTGAGAGAGAGAGAAAGCACGAGCAGGGGGAGGGGCAGAGGGAGAGGGAGAAGCAGACTCCTCACTGAGCAGGGAGCCCCACAACTCCGGGCTCGATCTGGGGACTCCAGGATCATGACATGAGCCTAAGGCAGCCATCTAACTGACTGAACCACCCAAGATGAAATTATTTTTATGGTTATAAAACATAACATCAAAGATATATAAGTAGTTAAACAGAAGGACATGGTGATACACAAATTAGATCATGATCACTAGTTATATTACAGACAAAAACTATTATAGAAGCTGATTTGAGTTAAAAAAAAAACTAACAACTTCATTTTAAAAAAGAGTATGAACTGCCACAATGAAAGATATAACATACTCTAGTATAAAAAAATGCAGATAGGAGATATGGGGATGGAAAAATAAAGGTAGGAAAGTTTTAGGATTTCAGGGTGCTTATCTAAGGGTTAGTACTCATCACTGGGTCACTATTAGAGGGACACTCCAAGTTTGGTTCTGAGATCCTTTGCTCCAAATAGATACAATATTAACACTAGCCATATAACAATAAACCAGGCACTCAAAATAAGTAAAGCTTGTCCTGAAAAAGAAATCAGTGAAATGGCTATTTTAGATTCTCAGGAAGCAGGCACTGAATGATCCTGGATTATGCTGTCAACAACATCCTTATAGTATTTACAATAATAAAATTCTTACAAGATTCTTTAATATTTTTCAGTGCACATTTAGACCACAGTGCCAGTTTCCAGGAAGGAACCAAACAATATTGTGTCCACTATTTCGGTAAAGATGTTTTTAGATCTATGGTAGTCTGGCTTGATCCAAGGATAAAGGTATCTTTCAATGAATGAAACTTATTTTTTTTCTAGAAGTGGCAGGAAAAAAACTCACTCTGTTGTTAGTGAAATATTTGCAAGTTTTGACTACGAACTTACGGTGCGGTGAGACTTCTCTTTCAAGAGTAGGTGCCGAGAACTGGCATAAACCTGCTTGCCTTCCCTGTGCAGGCAGCTTAAGCAAGTTCATTTGAGCAGGGCCAAATGTTTCTTTAGAAAAAATTCTGGGATCAATACTAGGCGCTGAGGCTTTTATAACATAGAAAATGGCCACAAACCGGTTATCTTACTTATGTCACTGAGCTCCTTAAATTGCGTTTAGCACATATATATGCATGTATACTTGTATATAAACAAACACAGAGAGATACATAAATCTTCACAAAAATACATATACAAAACACGTAATATTTTTATTTTGAAAAATTCCAAGCATATGACAAAGTTCAAAGAATTTTACAGTAAAAGCCCATAAGCCCCCAACTAAGATTCTACCGTTAACACTCTATCATTCTTGTTTTATCACATCTATATTCATCTAGCTGTTCCTCCATTCATCTAAGTAAATTGCAGACATCTGGACACTTTTCCCTAACAATTTCATATCATTAGAGTTCAGTATTTGTTCATAATTTTGTTATAAACAAGTATTATATTTTTGTAATATATAATATATATGTTATCACATATACAATATTATCTAATATAATATACATTAATATTATGTAATAACATTTTATGATTTTAACATAAAATTTACACATAAGAATATACAGATCTTAGGTGTACATTAGTTGACTTTTGAAAAATGTATATGTCTATGTTCCCAAATGGAACATCCTTACCCTAGAAAGTTCCTCACATAGTTTCCCAGTTAATCCCCACCTCTAACACTCAGAGGCAATCACTGTGTTGTGATTCTTTTCTACCATAGATTAAGCTTGCTTGTTCTAGAAATTTATATAAATGGAATCATACAAATTGTATTCTTTTGTATTGTCTTTTTCCACTTAGGAATTGTTTTTGAGATTTATCCACATTGTTGTATAGATCATCTTTTTAAAAAAATATTTTATTTATTTATTTATTTATTTTAAGAGAGAGAGAGTGTGTGTGGGCATGTGCATGAGAGCGGGGGGTTGGGGGGATTGAGGTGGGCAGAGGGAGAGAGAAACTCAAGCAGATCCTGCACTAAGAATAGAGCCAGATGTGGGGCTTGATCCCACAACCCATGAGATCATGACCTGAGCCTAAAACAAGAGTCTCAACTGACTGAGCCCCCCAGGTGCCCCTGTATATATCATCTTTTAAAAAAAAAAAAATGCTGATTAGTCTTCTGTTTTATGAATATGCCACTGTTTGTTTATTCATTCTCTTATTGATGATTGGACATCTAGGCTGCTTCCAGATTTGGGCCATCATGAATAAAACTGCTTTTAACATGCTTATTTTCATTTCTTTTGGATAAATGCCTGGCCATATATTCAGTTTTATCATTAACTTCCAGTCCATTCTACTAAGTAATTGTACCATTTAACACTCCTAACAACAATATGTAAGTATTCCAGTTGCTTCTTATCTTTACCAGCATTTAGTGTTATTGATCTTTTTAAGTTTAGCCATTCTGGTGGGCATGTAATACTATTTCATTTGGTTTTAATTTGCATTTCCCTGAGAACCAATGATATTGAGTACTTTTTCATGTGCTTATTGGTCATTTCTACATATTTTCTGAAGTATCTCTTCAAAATTTGTCCATTTAAAAAATTGGGTTGTTTTATTTATAAGTGGTTGGAATTCTTTTATATCCTGGTTGCTAGTCCTTTGTCAGATAAAGATTTTTGAATATTTTCTTCCTGTCTATGAATCTCGTTCATTTTCTTAATGATATCTTTTCATGAGCATAATGTTTTAATTTTGAATGAAGTCTAACTAATTTTTTCTTTCATGGATTATTACTTTCTGTAATCTGAGAACCTTTTGCCTATCCTCAAATATGGAAGCTATTCTACATTTTCCTGTAAAGGACTTAGGGTCTTAACTTTTACATTTAGGTCTGTGGTCCATCTTGAATTAATTATTGTGTATGGTGTGAGGTATGGATTGAGTTATTTTTTTTCCCCATAAAGATATCCAGTTATTCTATTTCCACTTGTTGGATAGACTATATCCTTTTTCCAATGGATTTCTCTGATGGCTTTTTTTTTTTTTAAGATTTTATTTATTTGTCAGAGCGAGAGAGAGCAAGTGAGCACAAGCAGGGGGAGTGACAGGCAGAGGGAGAAGCAGGATTCCTATTGAGCGAGGAGCCCGATGTGGGACTCGATCCCAGGACCCTAGGATCATGACTCGACCTGAAGGCAGACACTTAACCAACTGAGCCACCCAGGCGTCCCTCTAGTGGCTTTTTAAAAATTATTTTTTATTATTTTTTTTAGAGGGAGGGGAGGGGCAGAGAGAGAGGGAGAGAGAGAGAATCCTAAGTAGGCTCCATGCTCAGCACACAGCCCGTCACAGGGCTCAATCCCATGACCCTGAGATCATGACCTGAGCTAAAATCAAGAGTCAGCCACTTAACTGAGCCACCCAGGCACCCCACTTTGGTGACTTTTTCAAAAATCAGATTATCATTTAAGTGTGTGTGTGATTCTATTACTCGGCTCTTTATTTCCTTTGATCTATTTGTGGGTCCTTAATTAAGTGCTATTATGTCTTGATTATTGGAACTTTATAGTATTTCTTGGAGTCAGATAGTTGTAAGTACTCCAACTTAGTTATTTTTTAATAAGATTGCTTTAGACACTTTAAGTCCTCTATAATTTTATAAAAAACTACAGTCAGTTTAAGGGCACGTGGGTGACTCAGTCAGGCGTCTCTTGATTTCAGCTCAGGTCATGATCTCAGGGTCTAGGGACTAAGTCCCAGACAGGCTTTGTGTTCAGTGGGGAGTCTGCTTGAGATCCTTGTTCTCCCTCTCTTTCTGCCCCTTCCCACTGCTCTCTTTCTCTCTGTAAAATAAGTAAATAAATCTTAAAAAAAAAACAAAAACCCAGCTGAAGTTATTTTCTGATGCTTTTGAATCTATGAATCAATTTGGAAAATTGGCATCATAACAATATTGAGTTTTACAATCCTTAAACATGGAATATGTCTTCATTTTTAAAAATTCTTCTTAACAATGTTCTGAAAATTTAAATGTAGAGGACTTGTCCATTTTTTGTTAAATTCATTCCTAACTGTTTCGTAGTTTTTGGTAGTATTATAATTGGATTTTTAAAAAAGATTTTATTTATTTGTTTGAGAGAGTGAGCACGAGCAGAGGGGAGGAGTAGAGGGAGGAGAAGCAGACTCCCCGCTGAGCAGGGAGCCTGATGAGTTACGGGGCTCTATCTCAGGATCCTGGGATCATGACCTGAGCTGAAGGCTGATGCTTGATCGACTGAACCACCCAGGTACCCCCAAAGTGGATTTTTTTGGGTAATCATTTTTTACCTCCATAGATGTGTGGAGAATTTTTCTCTTTATCATAAGTTCAGGTAGCCTACAAGAGTGTCATTTTAGGGAGAAAAAAATGTCACAATATACTTTCTGATTGCACTCTTTCCAACAGCCTCTGTTTCTGTTGTGGGCTTGTGTGTATGTTTTTGCAATAAGAAATATATATTTGGTTATTTGGATGACCAAAATATATTTCTCGTAGATATTTGGTCTTCATCCACGTTTCTTGGCTTACAGCTCCTAAAACCCTTGGAATTTCCTAAGTGTAGAGAGTGATTAAGCTGTCTTTTGTTATATTAATTAAAGTGACTTTTGTACCCCACCCATGGGTGGAGGCTAGTTGCCAGGAAGACCAACCATGTGATTAGATGGTTGAAACTTTCAGTCTCCCCCCATCTCTCCATTCCTCCCCACCACCAAACCTCCAGAGAGGAAAGAGGGGCTGGAGGCTGAATAACCCATGGCCAATGACTTAGCTATGACTGGCAATGAAGGCTTCATTAAATCCCAAAAGGCCTGCATTTGGAGAGCTTCCAGGTTGGTGAACATGTGGAGATGTAGGGAGAGTGGCGCTCCTGGAGAAGGCAGGGAAGCTCTGCCACTCTTCCCCATACCTCACCTTATGTATCCCCTCATTGGGTTGTTAATTTGTATCCTTTGTCATATCCTTTAATAAACAGGTAAATGTGTTTCCCTGAGTGCTGTGAACTGCTCTAGCAAATTAATCATACCTGAGTAGGAGGTTATCGGAAACCCCAATCTGCAACTGATCAGTCAGAAGCATAGGTAACAGCCTGGGGCTTGTGACCGGCTGGCGCCTAAAGTAGGGGGTGGAGGGCAGTCTTGTGAAACTGAGCCCTTGACTTGTGGAATCTGATGTTGTCTTTGGGTAGATAGTGTCAGAATTGAGTTGAATTCTTGGTGTTGTGTGGGGGAGACCCCCCCTTAATGTTGGAATTGGGTCCAGGAACCCAAAAATGGTTTTTAATTTGTTTTTATCAACCTTACTTTTAAAGTGGAAAAGTAAGTCTTTTTAGTGCAAAGTCTTCTAAGATTCTGGCACTAAGTTTCTGTTTTTTTTCTTCTTTCACAGTTATTTGTATGAGAGACTGTGACAGGGACACATCTTCTTAAATAGATGCTATTGACACTAGATATTTGGGTTCCTCTTTTTTTCTGAGTTTAGCCCACATTTTGAGTCAAATAGTGGACCTATATTACAGGGTTAAGAAGGGTCCCAATAAATTGTCAAGAGGTGGGGCCCATTATTCAGGGTGTATCTTGGACAATGGTGGTGGTGTGCAACTGCCATGGGATGTTTTGTTTGGCACTATACAAATGAATCTTACTGGGACCCTTCTAGTTGTAGTTGACCTTAGTTTTTAAAAATCCCCCAAATATAAGCCTTCAGGCTGGGATGTGAGTCTCTAGATTCTTAGCCACCAAAAGTCTGCCATTAAATATAGTTTGAAAATAAAACATACATTAGAAGGATGTTCAGGGAGAAGGAACAAAGTAAGTGCATTTCACTGCTCTGTCCGAGGTATGGTGGAAACAGGTCTCGGAATGAAAGAGCTCAGGAGGATTTCTGACCACTGACTGCAGAGTAGGACTTGAGCTGTTGGCTGGCCAGTCTAACGTGACCATTATCCTTTTTACAGATTAGTCTGAGACATTAAATTCTTATTTAGATTTACTGAGCACATTTATTTAGCTTTCCCACTAGGAGTATTTTTTTTTTTTTTTTTGATGTTCTTCTTTATTACATTAATATATGTCAACTGCAATGGCTATAAAAAGAAAATGCTTCTTGATCTTTCCCACAACTTTCCATATCAGATATCTTATGTAATTATATTTTGTATCGCTAGAATGTAAACTCCTTGAAGAAGATATTCTTAATTTCTTTATGTCTGTGCCTCCAGGGCTTGGTATGCTGTTTGGCTCATTCCATCTAGGTTAATGTTTGCTAGTTATTTTCAGCTGCTGGTCCCTCTTGTAGGCCCTGGGGATGCAAGGTTACCAAGATAGATGGTCATGTGACATGCTCTGCCGGCTATCCGCCAAGGGGACAGACCATGAAACAACCAGTAGCATGAAGCTGAAATGCTGTTTTAAGAATAGCCCCATTGGCACACTGAGACGAGGTAGAGCACAGTGTCCATGGAGGACTTTCTGGAAGAAGTGCCTATTACGGTGAAATCAAAGGTGTGTGTGTGTGAGACTCAGTCAGGTGAATGGACAGGGAGCATGTTTCAGCCTGAAGGAAGGGTACAGGGAGAGGTTGGCAGGTTTGAGGGAGCAAGACAAGTCCAGGTGATAGAAAAAAGAGCATGGAGGAGATTGTGGTGCAGAGCATGGAAGGGAGAGGCTGTGCCTAGGTGTAGGAGAACCCCTGAGCTGTAGGAGGAGTTGCATTTTCTCTTAAGAGCACGACCTGCTAAAGATTTTTAAGACAAGATGTGCTATGATCCAACTTACATTTTAAGAAATGACCACTCTGGCTGTGGGGTAGACAGTGGATTGGTGGGGGCAGAATAGGATGCATAATGACCATTTGTCCTGATGGTGGCTTAAACCCCACTGATAGCAGTAGGCATGGAGAAAAATGGATGGGTAAATATTTAGAGGCATTCTGGTTGGAAATAGCAGAGCAAAGATAGTTATGTCCCCAAACTAGGAAAAGCAAGAAAAAGAATGTAAACAAATAAGAAAATCTCATTTTTCATAATCTTAAGTCATAAGTGATGAAAATACCTGCAAAATATAGTAAATTCTGGGCTGGGTGAAGGGAGAACATGAAGAGTTAAACATATTTCTGAAATTTTATGTAAGGCCACATTTTTCAGCAGTAGGTGGCAGAAAGTTGATGGAACGAATCCATGATCTCTTACCTGCACCAGCGTGGTCTGGGGCCGTTGGGTATCTGCAGGATTCCTGACCCCACTGCACATCTTGGAGTGGAGGGGTGTTGGGTGGAGGCAGCAACCCCAGAGACATCTCTGTAAGGACCAGATTTTCAGGTGTCAGTCAGCTTTGTTGTTGCCCTTCACAGTACATACCTACATATATCCACTTACATACATATGAAGTCCAAGTCACCACCCTCATGACACACAGGGGTTTACTGTGTGATGAGCAGCCCCTCCCCATCAACCACAGGGTGGAAGCAAATGAAGCTCACAGTGCAGAGCAGTGTGTCTTCTGAATTGAAGTTTCTTGTGGCTCTAATTCAATTAATTCAATCTCTGTGTCCTCTTCACACATTTTTTTTTTTTCTCAAAACAAATTACTATGGCTAGGCTTGGCTAGGACTAATGAATCCCATAAATTCTGAATAAAAACTGGACAGAAATTTAGCATGGGACCTAAATACCAAAAGAAAAAAAGGCAGAAATATACATAACAAAAAGTACAAGAACACATACGAAAGAAAATTGCTAAAGTGTAAATACTTGATATTTCTTCATAATTTAAAATAATTATATTAAGTTTAGCCTTTTTCAAGAATAAGAGATGGTAAAATAGTGGAAGAAAATATAAAATGAGTTGGCAGAGTTCAGAAAAGCGCTGGAACTTAAAAATAGAACATTAGAAATTAGAATCACTTGTAAGCAGAATTTAAGATACTTTTGACCATGCAGTTTTGGTCATGGAAGACAGATATATGAAATGACGTGAAAAATAATACGATCAAAAAATATTTGGACACAAATTGAATTATAGAAAGCAAAAGAGAATCAACAGCTATATAGTTGATATTCTTGAAGACAATCTTTGAACATTCAAATACGTAAACTTTAAATGCTCTTGAACTGTTGGGAGCAAAATGACGTCTTCTACCCTCAGAGAGAGGACTTTTTGGCAATAGACCTGGAGCAAGTTATGAATTTTCTGTGCCTTGTTTTCTTCTTAAAAATGGAAATAATAGTAGTACCTACATCCTAATGTTTGAAAGACCAAATTAGTTAATTTAAATAAGGTACTCATTAGCCCCTGGAAAATAGGAATACTTTGATAAGCATGAGCTCTTCTGTTTCCTTCTTCTCTACTTCCTCTTCCTCTTTTTCCTTCTTATCTTCCTTCTTTTTATTATTACTGTTGCTATTTAACAAGTCCCAGAAGTTCGGGTGAAAGAAGTAATAAGCTATAAAAAGATTGGAGGGAAGTGAGGCAATTGTCATTTTTTGCTGATAAATTGATCTACTTAGAAAAATCAAGAAAATAAAGTCAGCTAGATTTCCAGATATAAGTGAACACACAAAAATCAATAATGATCATACATATCACTATTAATCATCTAGAAAAACAGCCAAAATGTTATCAATTAAAATAACAATAAAACTATAGAATTTTTAGAAAATTGCCTAGCAAACAATCATATCTTCAGGGGGCAAATTAAGAACTATTTTAAAACATTTTGGAGGGTGCCTGGGTGTCTCAGTCAGTTAAGTGTCTGCCTTCGGCTCAGGTCATGATCCCAGGGTCCTGGGATCGAGTCCCGCATCGGGCTTCCTGCTCAGCGGGGAGCCTGCTTCTCCCTTGCCTGCCATTCTCTCTCTCTCTCAAATACATAAATAAAATCTTTAAAATATTTTAGAATGACTTGAAAAGATCAAGGATAGGATAACCATAATGATTAAAATGTTAATTTTTCCAAATTAGCCTATATATTCAATTCTGTTTTAATTAGAATCCCAGCAGTTATTTGTGGACACTGGAAAAACTAATTCTAAAACTTATATGAAACAATAAGGGTCCACAAAAGGGTTAGACAATTTTGAAAGCATAGGGCAAGGATATAGAGTATGCTCCATTTTACACAGCTCTAATAATGAAAAGTGTGGGTTCTCTGTGGAAGCCAACAAAGAATTCAGTGGAGTAGAGAAGAAAATCCATTTTATGGAAGCTTGATATGTGAAGCAGAGGCAACACGAATAGGTGAGAAGCATGTCTTATTTGCTGATGATACATGGAAAGTTGTCTCACCATTTGGAGAAAAAAAACAAAAAACAAAAAACCTGAAATACCATTTTACTTTGGATATAATGATGAACTCCAGTCAATTAAAACCTAAATGTGAAAAGTAAAGTTATAGATTAAATAGAAGAAAATGTAAGAGAATATCTTTGTGACTTTTATTTTATTTATTTATTTTTTAAAAAGATTTTATTTATTTATTTGACAGAGAGAGAGAGAACAAGTAGGTAGAGAGGCAGGCAGAGGGAGAGGGAGAAGCAGGCTCCCCGCTGAGCAGGGAGCCCGATGTGGGGCTCGATCCCAGGACCCTGGGATCATGACCTGAGCCAAAGGCAGCGGCTTAACCGACTGAGCCACCCAGGTGCCCCTCTTTGTGACTTTTAAAAAGGAATAATTAAAAGGGGACCAATAGTAAAAACTGTCAGTTTAAAAATAGATGGATTCTGGGGTGCCTGGGTGGCTCAGTCGGTTAAGTGTCTGCCTTCGGCTCAGGTCATGATCTCAGGGTCCTGGGACTGAGCCCCATGTTGGGCTCCGTGCTTAGCAGGGAGCCTGCTTCTCCCTCTCCCTCTGCCTACTTGTGCTCTCTCTCTCTGTCAAATAAATAAATAAAGTCTTAAAAAATAAATAAATAAAAATAGGTGGATTTTATTATATCAAAATTAAAAATTTCTGTTCTTTGAAGGATACCAAAGGCAAAATTAATAGATGGATAATGGAATAGATGAAGATATTTTCAAGGTCCAATGCCAACTAACAAATAATAGCTGAGATATTAGGAATCAGAAAGAAAAATACAAGAAACCCAGTAGAAAATGGGCAAAGGATATAAATAGATATTTTGCAGAAGGAGAAAACTAAATGGTTAATAAGTGTGTGAAAAGATGTTTAGCTACCCTACCAAATGAGAAATGCAAACTAAATCAGTGATACACAACTTTCAACCCATATGGATAGCAAAAATTAGAAAACTAATATTAATTGCTGATGAAGATATAAGAAACTGGCACATCCTTCTGGACAATAATCTGACAGCATCTGAATAATATTAAGAATGTACATATTTCTATGACCCAGGAAGCCAATTCTTGGTTATATATTACAGGGAAAATTTTGTACAGGACAATAAAGAGATATATACAGAAATGTTTGTTGAGTCATAGTTTACCAAGGTGGCCATAAGTAAGAAGATAGAGAAATAAAACCTGAGGCACAGGTGTAGAGTTTTGTGCAGCAACCAGAAATAATGAACTAGCGTTTAAACATGTAGCACTGTACAGATCTCAGAACACATTGTTGAGTGTAAAATAGTAAGAAACAAGGTAAAATTTATTTCACATATTATTTATGTAGGTTAAAGGTGTGCACACAGTAAAGCTCTCTCTCTCTATATATATTTTAAAGATTTTATTTATTTATTTGACAGAGAGAGAGATAGAGAGAGAGGGAACACAAGTAGGGGGAGTGGGAGAGGGAGAAGCAGGCTTCCCGCAGAGCAGGGAGCCCGATGCAGGACTCGATCCCAGGACCCTGGGATCATGACCTGAGCTGAAGGCAGACGCTTAACGACTGAGCCACCCAGGCGCCCCAAGCTCTATATATTTTTAAAGAATACACACACATATGGAGAATTTGTTAGAGGTATATATAAAATAAACGTAATAGAGTGGTGCTTGAGGAGAAGAGTAATGATAATAAAGGACCAAGTGTAGAAGCTAGTAGGGTAAAGGAGAAGAAGACCTAGTGTGACACAGATTTAAGAAAGGAACTAAGGAATATTATCCTTCAGTTCTATGCACCTGAGGTCTGCATAGCAACACAAGTAAAATAAAAACAAAACAAAACAGAATATTTCAAAGACATAGTAAAAAGAAAACAACTTTATTAAAGGAATGCCTGAGTCTGTGGGTTAAAATGGTGTCCGGCTTCCCAGATGAAAAAGGACAAAACAGTCTCTAAAATACACTGGTAATGTTACTAGGCTGCAAGAATAAAGGCAGAGCAGAACCCTGTGGATCAAAACAAACAAAATGAAACACAGAGGGGAAAAAACATATTGAGTTCAGACTTCACAGTAACTTTAGTGTGAAGAGACAGTGGAGAAAAGCTGAAGCTGCCTTTGGAAAGAAAGAATTTTTTGTGGAGTTTAGTTCAAGTATAATTCAAGTATAAAGGCAAAAGGCAGACATGTTTCCAGCTCTTCAAAAACCCAGAAGATATATGAGTTTTTCTTGAGGAATATACTTGGGGCACCTGGGTGGCTCAGTCTGTTAAGCGTCTGCCTTCGGCTCAGGTCATGATCCCGGGGTCCTGGGATTAAGCACCCACCTCAGGCTCCTTGCTCAGCCAGGGAGCCTGCTTCTCCCTCCACCTCTGCCCCTCCACCCCTGCTCATGCTTTCACTCGCTCTCTCTGTTTCTCTTAAATGAATAAATAAAACATCTTAAAAAAAAAAGAAAAGAAACTACTTGATGAAGACATCTAGCCAACTGAGAGGTAAAAGAAAAATAAAAAACATTAAAATGGAATTAAGAGTAAATATCCACAGGAACTCTGGAAGCAGGATTAAATATAAACATCATACATTTCCGCAATGTAGAAGTAATAATAGAACCTATGAAGAACAGGCAGTGGGTTGGGAGGGACAGGGAACAGGAGGCAAAGTGTTTCCTGACACTGCATGGCGAGGACACAAAAGACAGTATTTTAAACTCACAAATCAAATAATAGATAAGAAAGCATACTACCATTTAAAATCAATAAGAACCTAAAATAATGGTTTATTTAATCAAAATTAGGAGAGAAGGGGTAGGAGATAAGGTGGAGGAACTGTAATATGCAAGTTAATTGGTCTTTCATGCCTGGGAGTCAAGAGAAAATCTCACACTAGAAAATCAAGAAATGGAGCGTAAACATATATTATTGAAAGTTAAAATAGTGACCACTAGAAGAATGAAAATCAGACTAAGTGAGCCAGCATGAAGCTGTGGTTAGACAGTGGGATTTCAGAAACAGTGATTTCAGATGTGGTGTCTATTTTTTTGGTCTATATACTGGAGATTAAAGGAAATTTAACCTTCTCATAGTTTATGAGAATGACAATTGTTTCCTAAGTAAAGCACCTTTGAGTCTACTTATAAAATGTAACATCTCCTTTGATATTGGGGCTTCTTGATGTGCAGCAGAAAGAACAGCTTCCAGCCAATGAGCAGTTACAGCCTCTGAAGTCTTGAAACATAATAAAACCAGGAGACAGGTGTTGGAAGAGTAACTGTTTTCTTTTGGGACAACAGGATGAAGTAAAATGAAAGGTCTATAAGAGATAACAAGAAGAATAAAAAGCTCCTTTGATGCCTATAGATTTGGATACGTATTCTCATTCATTAAAGTATTTCTCAGATAGGCTTTTCAGATAACTAGAATGCCAGACTGGTGAGCTTTTTCATGGTGCATTCGATGAGTAGAGCAATTAAAATCCCTCTTTAAAAAAAAAAATAAATAAAAATAAATAAATAAAATCCCTCTGTAAGATTCTTTTTTTGTTACTTTGGGAAGGCTACTAGGATGTCTGATTAAGTATGAATTTCAGATAAACAAAGAGTAATTTTTTAGTTTAAGTATGTTCCATGAAATATTTGGGATATACTTATATTAAACAATTATTTATTGATTACCTGAAATTAAAATTTCACTGGGTGTCCTGTATTAATATTTGCTAAATATGGCAACTTATTTGGGATAAATGAGAAGCTGCTGGAGGAGACAGTAAAGAAAGGAATCCTCTTTTAGAAGCATAGATAATATTTTCTGAAGCTGATCAAAATTATCAAATGCTTTGGGAATATATTTTCTTAGAAACAAGTGAACTTTGTACTATATACACACGAAGCCATCCTGTTTGATTGTGAGCACCCTCCGATGTTTCCATCTCTTCAGTTGGATGAAACTACATGGACGGTGGTATGAGTGGGTGTTTTTTACAATTTCACAATTTGACTTTTTCCTTTGCAACATGAATCTAGTTGCATCTGCACGTTTCTGCTCTTTGACTTATTGACTCTCTTTTTTAATCAATGGAGCAAGTTCATCAAGCCAGATTCTCTCTTCCCTTTAAGGAAGAGCAATCTCCATTTTTTTCTTATGTCAACTGGACATATGTCAATAAGGGGAGGCAAAGCTGAATGGATAATAGAGACAATTATTAAAATACTAAAACCCTTTAATGATAATAAAGGATTTTTTTTTTTTTTTTGGCGGGAGAAGATATTGGTAGTTTTAGGGTGATCCTGAAGTATTGGAACAACTCTTCTTTCTCCCCACATGGCTTTGCCCTAGCACTTGGCTAAGTTGTTGTGGTCCTTAATCTTTTACATCTTGAGATTCATGAAGTGTAATTTGTCTTGAGCTCTTTCAGAGAATTAATCTTTGGGAAATATAATTAGGTGGAAAATTGCTCCCCCTTCCTCCTGTTGCCACTGAGAAAGTAATACTGGTGATGCTATCTTCTTCACAAAGTTATTTTGAAGATAAAATGAAATACTATCCATTAAATTGCTTTATAAACATACAGATTTAAGTTGAAGACTGTTCTGTGAGCTGAGTGAGGACATTATTCAGTTTTATTAAAGTTTTAGTAAAGCCAAATTATTTCAATCATGAATCATAACTCTTCCAAGCATTGAGTTTTTTCACAGTTTTATAACCCTAAAATAAAAAAATTATGAATTGATTCAATACATTTTAATTATCAGCAATTCTTAAGACCGTGGTGAGTCACATGAGACAGTCACAGTGAAACATTATCTAAGATTGAAAGAAATGTTTGTTGGAACTACAGGGACAAAGTGGTCTGGGATTAAAAATTGAGATTTTGATTTTTATTTCAAGGACAAAATGTATCTTTGCTTGGTAAAGTATGCTGTTTTCCCGCTAAAGGAAAAAGAGGAAGACAATTTTTTATAGGTGGGTTCTACCGTATATATGCCTGTATCTCTGAATGGTTTGATGTAGTCAAATTTTGGAAAGTAAAATTCTATTCATTAAAAAGTCTTTGTCTTCATTCTGCCTGATGCTCATTGCCAGTAGAATAGTTGACATGTAGATATAGCAGGGACAGTAAGGACTCAGGTGCCTCTAAGAGATAATAAAATTACGGCACCACGAAAATCATTGGGGCAACTTATCATTGTCTGAAATGAAACGCTAAATAGAAGGAATCTGTGTGGGAAGAAAGTGAAATAAAATCGGGACTCTTCAAGTGAGTGTCTCCACTTTAACCTGGATGTATTTACATGTAGGAAGTTAAGGATTTCCTGTTATTCGCATGCACACTTTTGCCATCCATACGACAATTTTGCCACCTCTTGTTCCATGTTGTCAGTGGGACCTTGTTCTAAGATGAAACCCTGGGCATGTCTCTTCCCAGACACAGCACATCCTGTGGGTGTAAATCGGAGTGTCTGAGCACAGAGCCTGCTCACCCCCAGCCTCATCCCTCACAACTTTTTCTTGTACATGGTGACGGGGTAGGCTGTATCAGCCCTGACACTTGCGCTTGATTTCGGTCTCCTGACAGCTACATGGTGCCTCACAAATCACCTCCACTTGCGTAACTGCGGTGGTCAATTCTCTGTCCTTCATCTTTCTAATCAGAGAAACTTAATACTGGTGATCACTCTTTTGTATTGGCCTTAACTCTTTTGGGGATTTCATTTCATCTCATGGCTTGAAATATCATCTATATATCCTTGACTCCAAAATTTGTATTTACAACCCGGATCTTCCCCCAAACTCTGGGTTCATTTATCCAACGTTTGACTTGCCACTTACATGCAAAGGTGACAATGACAAAAGATACACTACTGTGTCCAAAACTGACCTTTCCCTCCAAAACCTTCTGCTTGTTTGGTCTTCCTTTATCAGTAAGTGGTCATTTCATTGTTTGAGTTTCTCAGGTCCGGCATGTGGGTGTCATTCCTCACTGCACGCCCCTCTCCCATCCCTGTGTCTGAGCCATCCTTGCAGCCCCCACTCTCACCATTTGGCCCAGGCCCACTTGGACCTCTGCCTGGCTTATGACTGTAGCCTCTTAGAGGCTTGCCTTGCTCTGCCTTTGTCCCCAGCTGGGTTCTCCAAACAGCAGCAGGAGTAACTCTGGTAAAGTGACAGCCAGACGCCCACATGTCTTTGCTCAAGCCTTTCAGTGATGTCTCATCACACGCAGATTAAATGCCCAGCTCCTCAGAAGGCACAAGGTCCTGTATGAGTTGCCCTGCTTTGTTCTCAGACTTCTTTCTCCTATTACCCCCACCCCCTTACTTCACTACAGCCACTAACCTCTTAGCTCTTTCTTTCTTTTTTTTTTTTCAGTTTTATTAAGATATAATTGACATGCAGCCTATATAAGTTTAAGGTGTCCAGCATAATGATTCGACCTACATAGAGTGCAAAAGGATCGCCTCAGTGAGTTTAGTTAATGTCCATCACCTCATATGGTTACCCCCCAATTTTTTTCTTGTGATGAGAACTTTTAGGATCTACTTTCTTAGCAACTTTCAAATATATCATACGACAGTATTAACTAGTCATCCTCTTGTACATTACATCCCCAGTAGTTACTTATCTTATAACTGGAAGTTGTGCCTTTTGACCACCTTTCTCCAAATCCTCCCTACTCCCCATGCCCATAACTACAAATCTGATCTCTTTTTCTTTGAGTTTGTTTGTTTTTAGATTCTGCATATAGGTAAGATCATACAATATAATAATTGGTTACCTTCTTCATGTAATTATTTCCCCCCAAACATTTTCTCTTTCTGGAAGAGGAATGAGCAAGGTTACTGATGAAGCTATTTGTTTAGGAATAAATACAATACATTTTCAATGGACTTTCAAATTATAACTTTAACTGATTTACTAGGTCAGTGGCTAATGACTGATTCCATATATCAAGGGATTGCATTCACTTTTTTAAAATAGGAAGATGGAGAGGTAAGGTTAGGACTGAGTGTGAAGTATAAGAGGTAAGGCTAGGACTGAGATTTGCCAACCCTGCCTCCTTTGTTGCTTTCCCCCAAAAGCCAAAATGACACAGAATATTTTTGCACCTGGGTTTAATTTTTGTTTGAAATCTAGTCTGAAATAAACAAGAGGGGCAGTTTGCTTCCACTCTGAAAAATTTGGTGAAGGTTAAGTTATCAGTGATTCAAGCCAAGCCATATTATACATGGTTATTCAATTGATAGAAATGGTCTCCATTAAAATTTTTTCTGTGGGCTGCTAATTGCTATTTTCAGCCTACAATTTCTTGCAGATGATTTGTTTGAAACCATGATTGTGGCTTCTGCTAAATCCTTTGAAATTCAGGCCTTTAATCCTATGCTTTACAAATTGTTTTAAAAGTACTGATCTAATTAAGCAAATTGATGCAAATATCACTTGCCAAGACCAAATTCTTCTTGTCTAATGGACACTCTTTGTTCACATCATAACTTTAATTAAACTCGTGGATTCTGACATGCATAGTCGAGTGTGCCTCAATAATCCATAGCATCAATGTTCATGAAATTGGAGCACATTTAGGTTTCATGGCACAGTGATGGCCAGGACTTTCCAGCTTAAAAATATCACTAACAATGTGCTTTTTTTCTTTGTTGAGCCACTGAAAAGCTTTTGTGTTTATGAATAAAGATGATCCAATGACTTATATTTAATGGTTAGATTGATGCACTGAAAAATTATCACAATAGTATCCATTAGATCCATCCAGTGTATTTTTCATTTCAGATATATTTTTTATCTCCACAAGTTGTATCTGGATCTTTTTCATGTCTTCTTTTTCTCATTCCATTATGCTCATGTTTCCCTCTAGATTCTTAAATACAAGAAGCATATTTATAATAGTTATTTTAAATATTCTTATTTGTTAATCTCATCATCTCTGATATTTCTGAGTCTGTTCTTCTTAATTTATCTCTTAGTTATGGATCATATTTCCTTGTTTTATGTCTGCTAATTTTTTTTTCCAGCTTTACTGAAGTATGATTGTGTATAGGTAAGGTGTACAATGTGATATTTTGACATACATATATATTGTGAAATTATGTTAATCTTAAAAGTAAAACTGCCAGTTATTTTACCAGCAAAAGATGGGTTTATTCAGGAGTGAAAGAGAATTGCAATCTGGGACAAGCAAGCTGTGGCAAAAGCATAGGCAAGTCCAGCAACAAAGGAGAAGTATGTTTTTTTTTTTTTTTAAGGAGAAAAGGGGAAGGCTATTATGAACTAAAGTCCATTGGAGTAAACTAGGAGTTTTGAAGTATGGTGGTTTCTCATTGGCTGAGCTATTGTGAGGAGGGATGAGGAAAGTGTCTCCTCCAGCTGGAGTAGTAAGGTAGTATCCATGTGCAAGGTCAAGTCTGTGTAAGGTCAAGTCCCCGTCTCTTCCTGTTGGATTTACAATTGACTACAAGTGGTAGGGTGTGAGAGCTCCCCCCTGCCAAAACTTCCTGACTCCATTTTAGTGAGGTTTCCCATTATTAATTTTCATAATGGTTACCACAATTAAGCTAATTAACATAATTATCACTTCACATAGTTACCTTTTTTCTCCTCCGTGGTAAGAACACTCGAGATTTAGTCTCTTAGCAGCTTCCAAGTATACAGTATATTATTAACTATAGTCACCATGCTATACCTTAGGTCTCCAGAACTTATTCATCTTATAACTATAAATCTATCTATAAACTTAATGTGCCTTTTGACCAACATCTCCTCATTTCACCCCACCCCCTAGCCTCTAGTAACCATCATTCTACTCTCTGTTACTATGGGTTCAACTTTTTTAGATTCTATATAAAGTAAGATCACGCAGCATTTGTCTTTCTGTATCTGGCTTATTTCACTCAGCATAATGTCTCCCACGTTCCTCCCTGTTTTATCTATCTATCTATCTATCATCTATCTATCTATCTATCATCTATCATCTATCTGTCTATCTATCTGGTCAAGTGTGCCTCAATAATCCATAGCATCAATGTTCATGAAATTGGAGCGCATCTAGGTTTCATATCTATCTATCTATAAGTATAGATTTTCTGTATCCATTCATCTGTTAATGGACACTTAGGTTGTTTCTAGATCTTGACTACTGTGAATAAAGCTGCAATGAACATGGAGTGCAGAGATCTTTTTGAGATAGTGATTTCATTTCCTTTGGATAAATAACAAGAAGTGGAATTACTGGATCATATGGTAGTTCCATTTTTAATTTTTTTGAGGAACCTCCATAATGTTTTCCATAGTGGCTGTAACAATTTGCATTCCTACCAACAGTGTACCAGAGTTCCCTTTTCTCCACATCCATGCCAACACTTGTTATTTTTTTATTTTTGGATAATAGCCATTCTGACAGGTGTGAGGTGATATCATTGTGGTTTTGATTTGCATTTCCCTGAAGATTAGTGATGCTGAGCACCATTTCATGTACTAGTGTTCAGGTACTCTGAAGAATTAAAGAAGAATCAAAAATTGTATATATTCTTCTAACAATGTGCTCAAATAAACTAGAGGCAGAATATGATGAATGTCATTGAGTGACATTTTACAGGGATTTAAAGGATGAAAGAAGCAGGCTGGTAAGAATAAAGACAGCACAAGCATGAATATCTAAACAAATGGGGAGGACAGTTGTAGAAAGTGGTGTGTGTGGCAAGGGGCTGGTGGTGGGGAGGCAGGGAGAGGCCAAGGCAGGTGAGGACAGGCAGGGAGTGGGGAGAGACTTGACTGGAGCTGAGCTTGGTGAATTTCTTTATTTTGTGTTATAACATTTTATGGTTAAGGGAGGCACTCATGTTAATTTTGGTGCCTTCTATCAATAATCATAACAAGAATATATATATTCTTTTTTTAAAGATCTGTTAATTTATTTGAGAAAGAGAGAGAGAAAGAGTGAGCAGGGGGAGGGGCAAAGGGAGAGGGAGGGGAAAAGAAGCAGACTCCCTATTGAGTGTGGAGCCTGACGTGGGGCTCAATCCCACGACACTGAGATCATGACCTGAGCTAAAATCAAGAGTCGGACGCTTAACTGACTGAGCCACCCAGGTGCCCCAAGAATGTATATATTCTAAAGAAATTCTGTTTTGGAATTTGTGGCAGGCCAAATAATGGCATCCGAAATATGTCCACACCCAAATCTCCAGAACTGTGTTAGTATATTAGCAGAAGGAATTTTGCAGGTGTGAGTAAGTTAAGGCTCTTAAGATGAGAGATCAGATTTCCTACTATCTTTTTTTTTTTTAATGCATAATGTATTATTTGTTTCAGAGGTACATGTCTGTGATTCATCAGTCTTACACAATTCACAGCGCTCACCATAGTAAAGAGGGCACGTATTGAATTGGAGCACTGGATGTTATACACAAACAATGAATCATGGAACACTACATCAAAAACTAATGATGTAATGTATGGTGATTAACATAACATAATAAAATAAAATAAAAAGATGGGAGATCAGTCTGGATTATCTGGGTGGGTCTGATATATTCACATGGGTCGTTATAAGAGGGAGGCCAGAGGGTCAGTGTCAGAGAAGGAGTTAGGAGTATGGAAGCAGAGATTGGAGTGATGCCATTTGAAGAGGAAGGAAGGGACCACATGCAAGGATTATAGGTGGCGACTAGAAGCTGAGAAAGGCAAGGAAATCAATTCTCACCTCAGAGCCTTTAGAAGGAAGCAGCTTTGCCAACATCTTGACTTTAGCCCAGGTAAACTGATTTTGGAGTTCTGACCTCCCCAGTTACAAGAGAATAAAACTGTGTTGTTTGAAGCCACTAACTTTGTAATAATTTGTTGCAGCAGAACTAGGAAACAAATACAGAATTATATACTCAAAGTAACAAATTAAAGTGCCTGTTATATAATTTTGTCTTACTATTTAAATGGGAATAGAAGGAAAAAAAGTGGGGAGAGAACATATTAAATTACTTTTATTTCTTTCAGTACTCTACTTTGAAGTCTGTTTTGGAGTTTCTGCCCAGGATGTATTATTGGGCACAAAGAAAGATATGAGGATTACTGATAATTGTTCCCCACGTTCTATGTCTGTGAATCTGAGCATTGTTAAAAACTGGGATACAATTTTCTGATCTTTTAAAATCAATAATCATCATAGCTGTAAGATGCCTAGACACAGGCAAGGTAATAATGACACCATTAAGAAATAAGAGTTGTTGAGTTTTTTAAATAATAGTTTTTGGGTGCTTAGCAGGATTATCTTACTTAATCATTATAACAACACTATGGATGGGTATTACTATTTTCCTTATTTTGCAGATGTCAAAACTGAGGTTTAGAAAAGTTGAGTACCTCATCCAAGGTCACACAAATGACAAATGTTAGAGCTGCTGTTTGCACCTAAATCCCCTGATTTGAGACCCCAAATGAAGCAGCAATCGAAAATCCATCTACTCGTCATGCAATTTGTCTATAGTCTCTGAGGACAAACTTTATGCAAATATGAAGATAGAAAATCTTGGGTAACTCTGGTGAGACCAGTTTTTGTTTGTTTGTTTTTGGTTTTGGTTTTGGCTTTTTTTTTTTCATGGAAATAACCAATTCTGTCTTCTGAGATAGCAGGGCTGTGCATCAACTCCAGCTGTGCATCATGAAATTCAACTGTTTGGACCAAGTTGATTTATTACTTGAATTAAAAGAAATTCATATTTATTATTTGAATTAAAAGAAGATGGACAGCTAATTCCATCAGACACACTATGTAAACTTAGGTAGAGGGAGGACTCAACAATTCCTAATCTTTTTAGACAACCGTACTGAACAGGCTCTCTGCTTATATGGTTAGAGAGCCATTTGGATGAGCGATGTCCAATAAAAACATAATCAGAACCATAAATACAAACTACATATGTAATTTAGCATTTTATAGTAATCACACTAAAAAAAGGAGTGGGTAAAAGAAAAAATATATATTTTATTTAGCTTAATATATCCAAAAGATTAACATTTCAACATGTAATTAATACAAAAATTATTTTTTTTACAGATTTATTTATTTTAGTGGGGGCAGGAGGGGCAGAGACAGAGGGAGAGGGAGTCTCAAGCAGACTCCATCCTGAGCACAGAGCCCGACTGCGGGCTTGATCTCATGACCCTGAGATCATGACCTGAGCCAAAACCACGAGTTGGATGCTTAAGTGACTGGCCCACCCCGGTGCCCCAGTATAAAAACTATTAATGATTTGTTTGCCCTTTTTAAAAAATTCATACCTCATCTTTGAAATCTAGTGTGTATTTTACATTTACAGTACATCTGAATTCGATGGAGTCACATTGCAGGGGCTCAGTGGCCACATATGCTGGGCCCACCATGTTGATCGGTGGTACTATAGACAGGTCACTTGACACTCTTGTGTCCATTGATACGCTGGAACTAGTGAGAGCTGGAAATTCTCTTGTGTTTTCAGACTCCCAAGAAAGGTTCTATTGGAAATAACAGAGACCCCAGTATGTGTTTTGTTGTGCCCAATATCCCACCCAGGGACTGTTTCGGCCATTAGAGGAAAGAGCCTTTTCCTTTCTGTTGCCCTGGTTCAGGTGGTAAAATAGACTCCTCCTATTTCATGTGCAGAAGCACCTTCACAGGTAGCTGAGAGTTAGAGCGATGCATAGTCACCTAGTTTAACCTGGAAGAGAAATGGAGTGGTGTGTCTTGCTAGATTCCAAGTTTATCTTTACATTGAGGATGTCCTAGTCATTGAACCTGGCTACTCCAGCAGCAGAAATGGCAGGGTGTGGGTGTGTGTGATTCGTGCATGACACAAAAGTGAAAGATGGTATTTCTAACCCGGGTTTCTGATAGAGCATCTGGGAGCAGCTGTAGATCAAGCAGTACTCCAGCGTGAGAGGATAAAAGGCCTCCCCCGCTGGGAGCCCCCCAACCCGCACCACTCAGCAGATCGCTTTGCTATGTGAGCTTGCTCCCTTTATTTCCTGCCGAGGTTGACTTTCATCCCAGGCAGCCTGTTATCTAACTTTGTGTTAAGAGAACTGTGTTTTCATGCCTTGGAAATGTGTCTTTTAATTTAGCACCTCCATGAATAGCTTTTTAAGCTTTCTGTGGCAGTTAGGCACTGAGCATCCTCATAGAGTGTGGATACTCTGGGGGAATATAGGAAAGAACAAAATATAGTTTTTGCCTGCAGTTTACTATCTGAAGGTGGAAAAGTAAGGATTCCCAAAACAACCCTTGCTGTAATTAAAACAAATGAGATCACAAGTGGTTTTCTAGTTAATCTTAATATAGAGAACATTTCTAATTAAAGGTCCCAAAGACCCCCGGTAAAGAATAGTGTAACAGAAACATGGGGCTGGGGAGCTACAGCAACTGAAACATTTTATACCTAAGGCTAGAGGAGATAACCGATACATAAAACAAAATGAAACACCCCGAAATAGACACAGATTCGATGGGAGAATCAAGTATATATTTAAGAAAGCATTTGAGGATTCTTGAAGAAAAGATTATTTATTCAATGACCGTCTAGATACTTGGAGAAAAAGAAATCTTGATATCTAACTTGCTTTTTGTATCAAATTCTTGCTAGACATAAAATTTCTGTTACAGACAAAGAAACAGGGATTGTTCCTGATGTATTCAGTGAATAATACATAAGTTAATAGCTGTGCTCCAAGATCAAGACCAAGAATCTTAAAAAACAAGATTGATTTGGCAGGTAGGGGCCCCATCTATGGGTAATCTTAAATGCCGCGCTGAGGGAGTTGAGGTTTGAGTTGTTGGCAGGAGGACGATAAGCATGGGATGGTCCTGGGTAGAGCTGAGGTTTGGGGAGATGACTGTATTTGTGACATGTTAGCCCAGTGTATTACATTCTAACATGGTATTATGAAACTTTGAAGCACACCATGATCTTAGAGTCTCTTAGCTCCTCTACCAGAACCTTTCATTTTTCTAAGTGTTTGACATATACTTTCCTTACCTTTCTCCATAGTTCTAATCTATCAGCAATGTTCCTCAGAATCTTTGTTCTTCTTCCTTCCTTCCTTCCTTCCTTCCTTCCTTCCTTCCTTCCTTCCTTCCTTCCTTCCTTCCTTCC
>NW_022589728.1:5557823-5597095 GCF_004348235.1 Phoca vitulina | reverse complement strand
TCCTTCCTTCCTTCCTTCCTTCCTTCCTTCCTTCCTTCCTTCCTTCCCTTCCTTCCTTCCCTTCCTTCCTTCCCTCCTTCCTTCCTTCCTTTCTTCTTTCCTTTTCTCTTTTTCTCTTTCTTTCTTTCTTTCTTTCTTTCTTTCTTTTCTTTCTTTCTTCTTTCTTCTTTCTTTCTTGTTATTTTAAAAACCTACCTAGGTGATTCTAATGTGCACCCACTCTTGGCCCTTGACCAGAGGACCTCATACTTAACCTGCATGAGAATCACCTGGAAGGCTTGGTAAGCCACAGATTTCTGGGCTACACAACCAGGGATTTCAGACTCAGTAGGTCTGGGGTGGGGCCTGGAAGGTTGCATTTCTACCAACAGGTTCCAGGCTGTGCTGAAGCTGCTGCTCTGGGGGCCATACTTTGAGGACCACTGGGTGTGATACTGTGATCTATAATAAGAAATATATATTTGGTCTTCATCCCCATTTCTGGCATAGATCTCCCAAAACCCTTAGAATTTCCTGAGTGACAAGAGCAGTGAGAGCGACAGGAGCATCTTCTGTTATAATTTTTGTTCTCTTGTCCTCATTTCCTGAAAATGCTTCAGAACCATAAAGATGAAATGGGTGTTATTCATAACAAGCGCCTTTTGACCACAACTGAGTTTATGTTAATGAGGTGACTTTTGGAAATCCCCTAAAGCTAAAGGGGTGGGGGGGGGGGCGCTGGTTGCCAGAAGAACCAACCACGTGGTTAGAGGGTTGAAACTTTCTGTCCCACCTCCTGATCTCTGGGGAGGGGCCTGGAGGATGAATCAATCACCAATGGCCAATGATTTAGTCAATCATACCTGTGCAGTGAAGCCTCCATAAAACCCCAAAAGGATGGAGTTCAGAGAGCTTCTGGGTTGAGGAACATGTGGAGGTGCTGGGAGGGTGGCACCCCTGGAGAAGGCATGGAAGCTCTGTGTCCCTTTCCTATACCTTGCCCTGTGCATCTCTTCCATCTGGCTGTTCCTGAGTTATATTCTTTTAGAATAAACTGTCAATCTAGTAAATAAACTGTTTCCCTAAGTTCTGTGAGCTGCTCTAGCAATTTACCAAAATTCATCAAACCCGAGGAGGGGGTCGTGGGAACCTCTGATCTATGGCCTCTTGGTGAGAAGTCCAGGTGACAATTTGGACTTAACAATTCGTATCTGAAGTGTGGGGCAGGGGATGGCAGTCTTGTAGGACTGAGCCCTTAACTGGTAAGATCTGAGTGTCAGAATTGAGTGGATACCCAGTAGAACAGCCAACTAGTGTTGGCATATTGCTTGTTGGTGTAGGAAATCTCCCCTTTCCATGCATGGGAATTGCGCTGGCCTAGGCAGCCACCATGCTCAACAGTGTTCTACGTGGTCCCTCTCCTGCTTTCATCCCCCGTAGTCCATTTTCCACATAGTTTTCAGTGATCTTTTGAAAAAATAAATTGGATCATATGAGCCTCTGTATCCCTGACATTTCCCTGCCTCCAACGCCCCAGTGTCTTCTAAAACAATTAGCATGAAATCTAGAGACCTTAACCAGCCTGCAAAAGTCCTCCCTGATCTGGGCCTGCCCTGTACAGGTCTCACTGCTCTGCCCTTGGCCATTGTTCTCAGACCCTGCTTCCCTTCGCCTTTGACAAACACATCAGTGCATCTTTGCTGCATGCGTTCCTCTGGCTCTCCTCTTTGCTGTATTGTCTTTCCCCAGATATTCCCATGACTGGCTCCTTCTTGGTATCCAGGGATCAGTCCTAATTTTGCCTCCAAGTGCCTTCTCAGTGCTCCCACTCCCTGAAGTCACACTCTATCTCATTTGCTTGGTTATCTCTGCCTTCCTTACTGAAACATAAGCTATATGAAAACAGGGGCCAAGTCTTTCTGTGACAGACCACTGTGTTTGCACCTAGAATGAGACCTTGCTGCTGTAACTCTTAATAAATACTAGCTGAATAAACAAAGTAATATTCTATTGTAAGGAAAAATATCTGAAGAAAAAAACAGACAAGTAAACTTGTATGTACTTTTAGAGACCAACCTTACCACTTTGTCCAGGGTTGAGGGGGCTCCCACAACTGGGGACTCTTAGTGCTAAAACTGGAAAAGTCATGGGCAAACCAGCACAAGTTGGTTATCCTAGTGCTTACACATGTACACTGGATATCTTCCAGCATTCTAGTATTGACTATTCTTTGTTCTCTTTGTCACATCCTAGCACTGCCTTCCTGTTAATTTCAGTGCCTTTAGCTTCTTCAACTTTTAACACAATTATAGTGTAATGGGGAGAATTCATCTTGTCTTTTGATATTGCTTTAAGGAAGTACCAAGAAATCATTCTAGATTTCTTTGGTTACCCCATTCTATTTGTACCTTTCCCTGTTTAAAAAGGCTTAGATTGAAATGTAAACCCTTTCACACCAGCTAGTGGTAGACCTAAATAAGCCAGGAGCAAAATAAGGAACATAATTATAAGCAAGAGAAAAATTGAATGGGTATCAAATGGCAAAAAAAGGTCTGGGGAGCAAGGTGGACCACCAGTTTAGTAAGCCCTGCCTTGATCTATGAAATAATGAGTGAACAAATTGTATAGCAAAACTAGTGAGTGTGATGATGAAGGACAATGTGTTCTTATTCAGGTCACTGCACACCTTGCTGCTCTTTGGTGGTATTTGACTTCCATTAGATGCTCTCTTATCCTTCCCTCCCAAGGTTCTACACTCTTCCCCTATATTCCCAGCCCCACAACACCTCCAGCTGCCATTATTCTGAGCACAAATTCACAGTGCTATGATCTGAGTGCCTTAGTCAGCTGAGATTGCTATAATGAAATACATTGACTGTGTGACTTAAGCAATGAACATTTGCTTCTCACAGCTCTGGAGGCTAAGAAGTCCATGATCAAGGTGCTGGCAGATTCGATGTCTGGTGGGGTCCCCTTTCCTGATTTGCAGGCAGTCACATTCCCATTATGTCCTCACATGGTCTTCCCTTGGTTCATGAAGGGAGAAAAGAAGGGAGGGAGAAAAGGAGGGAAGGAGAGAGAAGGGAGTGGGGGAAAGGAAGAGAGAGAGGGAGAGCAAGAGAGGGAGAGATAGAGAGAGAGACAGAAAGAGAGAGAGAACTCCAGTTTTTTTCCTCTTTTTATAAGGGTATTAATCCTATTATGACATAACATAATCCTAATTATTTCCCAAAGGGCCCATCTCCAAATACCATCACATAGAAGATTAAGGCTTCAACATATGAATTTTGAGAGGGACACAAAAATTTGGTTCCTAGCATTCTGCCCCAGAATTCATGTCCTTCTCACATGCTAAATATATTCATTCCATCCCAACGATGCCAAGAGTCTTAACTTGTTCCAGCATCAACTCTGAATTCCAAAGTCTCATCTAAATAACATCTAAATCAGATATGGGAGAGACTCTGAGTACGATTCATCCTGAGGCAAAATTCCTCTCCAACTGTGAACTAGTGAAACCAGGTAAGTTATGTGCTTCCAAAATGCAATGGTGGGACAGGTGTAGGGTAGACCTTCTGATTCTACAAGGGAGAAATCAGAAGGAAGAAAAGATTGATGGATCCCAAGCAAGTTGAAAACTTAGCAAGGCAAATCCCATGAGACCTTAAGACATTGCCTTCTAGACCCACAGGAGTGACAGGGTCACCCCCACAGCTTGGAGGGGCAGGCCTGCCACCCTGGCCACTTTCTTGCTGCATCATCACAAGGCAGAGAGAGAGGGGCCTCTAGTCTTCTCTTCTTAAAAGAGCCTTCATCCCATCCTGAGGACCCATTCTCATGACTTAATCTAATACTAGTAACTTTTCAAAGTCTCCAATTCCAAATGTAGTCACATCAGAGATTAAGGATTCGACATACGGATTTTAGGGGGACACAAACATTCAGTTCATAGCCCTGAGTTTCTCTCCCTAAAAAAGGATTGAGATTATAAACATGTTGAGGACGGAAATACATGCTTAGTCCAGGGACTGGCATAAAGAGGGGTTTTGACTGATAAATAAATGAATTAATAAGTAAACAAACAAACACAAAATATAAATAGAACAGATCTTTCAAAGTTTGTCCCAGCAGTTCATTAAAGCAAATAATGTGCTTCATTCAGTTAGAAGAGTTGCATAGCCCTTACTGGAGCCTTTTCTTCTTCCATAATCCTAATAATAAAATAACAAATTGAAGGGCACCTGGGTGGCTCAGTCAGCTGAGTGTCTGACTCTTGATTTCGGCTTAGGTCATGATCTCAGGGTCGTGAGATCGAGCTCTGCATCTGGCTCCATGCTCAGCTCAGAGTCTACTTGTCCCTCTCTCTCTCTTCTCCTCCTCTCTTTCTAAAAACAAAAACAAAAACAAAACAAAACAAACAAAAAACCCCTACAAACTGAATGTTTCTGTAGGCCAGAGGTAGTGCCAGTTTCCTTACACTTATTAATTTATTTGAAACAGGTGTTATTATTACTCTTTTATAGATGAGAAAACTGAAATGTGGGAAGGCTAAGTAACATGCCCAAAATAGCCAAGATGAGTCTAACCTCTGCCAGTCTGGTTCCAGAGCTCAATCCCAGATCTTTGTTATTTACATAAAATATCACTTGAGATATGGGGTCTTTCCTTCCAGAAATCCTGAATTAAAAATGTTTTTCTAGGGGCACCTGGGTAGCTCAGTCAGTTAAGCATCTGACTCTTGGTTTTGGCTCAAGTCATGATCTCAGGGTTGTGAGATGGAGCCCCACATCAGGGTCAGGCTCTGTGCTCAGTGGGGAGTCTGCTTGAGATTCTCTCTCTCCCTCTCCCTCTGCCCCTCCCCCACTCAGATGTGTTCTCTCTTTCTCTCTCTCTCTCAAAAAAATGAATAAATAAGTCTTTAAAAAATAAATAAAAATGTTTTTCTACACTTTAGTGCAGAGTTCATCCTGTAGTGTTCAAATGCTCTGTATTAGTGCCAAGTGGCAATTCCTCATGTTTTGAGTGATTTTATCATTTTTGAAATAAATACAGTCATCACTTTATTTTGATGTAACCAGTATATTCACGTGTCATTGGACAGTACATAGCATTTTGCATGAACTACTCATGATGTGCATAATCTCCACCTTGGCTTGTGGCATCATTTAAATTTTTTTTTTTTTTTTACAAACATCAGTTAAGGGAAGTGCTTTTAAAAATTATGTTCAGTAAACTAAAGCATTAAAAAAAAATAATTTGCTCAACTTCAGCGAGGTCCAGCATATCAGACACAAGACTGGCAATTAATGCCCATTGTTCCAATAGTCCCAAAATGATTACAGGCTCCCATGAGGGAGAAATTTGAAGTGGCCACATTTGGTACCAGGTGTTTGAGTAAAGGGTGTTATTTGTCTTGGGATGTAATTGGGGTCAGCTATGCAATAAAGAGGTTTAAACTTTATGCCTCAGCTATTATTACTGGGCCAACCCCAGCCCCTTTCATCAAACTCTGGCTCCATTACCATCACTAACAATCATTTTCTCACTGGGAGTTATCAATAAGATTATAGCTATTGTCAGAATCTGTTAGCCAAAAATTACTGACTCAGCATTTGGAGTTCAACAGCTGCAGGGTTATATCATTTAGCAAGACACTGTGTGTGAGTGTGTGTGTGTGTGGGGGGGGCGGTGTTATGGTGTGTGTGTGGAATGTGTGTGGGGTGTGTGAGATTATAGTAATATACATAGTAAATATATACCAAATATGTGTGTGTTAAATTATGTACATACACACAAATATAATTTTTTGTGGATTTCTAAGAAATTGTCAAAATATATTTGGAGATGGAAATCACTTTATTAATGGAAACTATGCAATTTGGTTGCATTATTCTGTAAAAAAATGCTGTGTAAAGAAAGGAACTATGTAGCTCAAAACCTAGAAGTCATAAATAACATTGTCATATTAAAATATATATATAGGGGCTCCTGGGTGGCTCAGATGGTTAAGCCTCTGCCTTCAGCTCAGGTCATGATCCCAGGGTCGTGGGATCGAGCCCCACATCGGGCTCCTGGCTTAGCAAGGAGCCTGCTTCTCCTTCTCCGTCTGCCTCTCTCCCTGCTGAGGCTCTCTTCTCTCTCTCTCTGTCTGTATCTCTGTGTCTCAGATGAATAAATAAAATCTTAAAAAAAAAAAACAATGCTACATGAAAAAAATATATATAATACTGTTCTACCTATGAATGTAAGACATATACGGATTACATATAAATGATGACTAACTGCTAGAGATCTAAAACTTTGAACAGTTATAAAATCTGAGTAAAATTTTGAAGAAGATAATCTGTAATTGTACCAATATTTTTTCAGTTACTTTCTTGTTGACGTCCCACCATTTTTAGTATTCCAACATGCTATGGAAATCCTGAATTGTTTCTTTTACATCTGTTAGTATATGGAATATAATTGCAATGATATAGATTCTTTTACTCTGTGGGTCATTTTAAAACTTTGCCTCCACTCCATGGTGCATGAATTCCCGTTATGGAAGACTCACTTTCCAGTTAAGATTATTTTAATGGCTCACACTCTAAACTAAGTCTTCACCATCTGTTCTTCCTTTTATTCTAAATGCTAAAAGAAATTAATTTAAATGCATCATAAAAGAGCTATTTTATGTTTTTTAAATCCCTGTGTGCAGCTTAACTCTCAGCCTAAATGTACATTGGCGGTCTCCAAAAACATCTGGAGGAAAACAGCTGGCTTTGATATCTAACTTGGAATATTTCCCAGGGAAGATGGGAAGTCACCCTAAAAGGATGTGTTATAAATTCCAATGTCCCCTCTTCTCTTGCCCTGTCTAAAGTATCACTGACCCTTGAACAACATGGGTTTGAATTGCATGGGTCCACTTATACATGGATTTTTTTCAGTAAATATAGTACGATACTGTGAATGTATTTTCTCTTCGCTAAGATGTTCTTAATAGCATTTTCTTTTCTCTAAGTTACTTTATGGTAAGAATACAGTATATAATACATATAATGTACAAAACATGCATTGATCAGCCGTTTATGTTGTCAGTAAAGCTTCGGATTAACAGTAGGCTATTAGTTAAGTTTTGGGGGGAGATCAAAAGTTGTCCATGGATTTTTAAATGCCCTATGGTTGTTGGGGGTCCGCACCCCTGACCCCCCATTGCTCAAGGGTCAACTGTATACCGCAACTGTGAAACTAATAGAAAAGGGGCAAGCTTTAATATAGTGCTGCCATTGTTTTATAAATGAATTGGATTGTTATACTCCGCTGAAGTTTTCTTCTCAGTATTTTCAAAAACATACTTACAAATGTTATCGCTAGGTTGTATTTTCTTTTTAGCCAACCATTCTGAAACACTGTTTCTAACATGGAGGGAATAGTGCTGACAGAGATTGGTTTCCCAGTCCCAGCAGTAAAGTTCAAACAAGAAACAGGCAAAGGAGGTCCACGCCCCCTCACAGCGTAGTGGGTGGCTGTCCTAGGAGCAGGCAGGGAGGCCAGCTGTGAAAGAGGGTGCCCAAGGAGGCCAGAGTTAGATCTCAGCCTATGCTCTAATTAGTGCCAAATGCACTTTTCTGTTTCTTGTTACCTTCTTTGCTATGTCATCACAAACTAAGCTGGGCTGCAAGTGATGTACTATATGTTGGCTAATTGAATTTAAATTAAGAAAAATGTATAATGTCATTATTCTCGCACACATGACCCTGTGGCAAATTTGACTTTCTCAAGACCACTCTTGGGAAGATGAGCTGTCTGCCTGTGATGCTGATTATCCTGTGACCTCGGCTTCAGTGTTGGGAAGCATGGAGGGGCAGGTGTTCTCTGCCGGAGCAGAGACACAGCCCGCCCCTTGCTATCCCAGGAGCTGCTTCCTGTGTAGGATTTGTTGTATGACACCAACAGTGTACCCTCATCGCTGGGTGTGCAGGCTTCATTTTCAAGTTCCCCAGTTACAGGATGGCATTTCTTGGAGGCCGGCTTGTAGGCGGCGGCCCTTTTCCCCATCAATTCTTCCCCATAGTATCCCCAGGCACTCAATGGCATTCACTCCAGTGAGTGGCTGTGACAGGGGGTAACTGTGCCACCCCCTCTCCTCATGCCCTTGTACTTCTCTCTAGGATTTCTTCGGAAATACAGTGGCCTAAAAAAGGTGAGTACAACAACTAGTCACAGAAAAGCCAGCTGTCATGCATAATTAGTGGGGTCTGGAAGGGAAGCCAGGGAAGCATGGAACTGTTTTTACTGAAGATCCATCGTTGAATTACTAAGGAAAAAAATCAATTGATGTGACAGGTGTAAGAGGCAATAAACTTAGTTTTTAAACGAGACATATTAAGTCAATATTTTAAAATGAACAACGAGGAATATGATGTATTTAATAAGTAGAACAAGTACTAAGTTGAAAATATTGTATTTCATTAAATATAGATAAGGCAGCGAAAACAGATTTGGAGAAAGGGGACGGAATTGGTTTAAAGAAAGTAGGAAAATGCACAGGAAGTGGTGAGAAAGGACAGGAGCAGAGTCACAGAGGAGGAAGGTCAGGGAGGGAGGCCATTCTAGTGAGTATTAGGTGGATTTTTTTTCTTATTTAAATTGAACATTATAACCAGTTGCTCACCTCAGTTGTGGGCTTTAGATTGTTATTACTTCTTAACTAAAACTTTTTGCCTTTTGTAAGTTACCTTTGCTTACAGATTCTGACATGCTCCAGACCATAAACTTTTATAATAGGCATTAAAAATCCAAACGTCTTCAGAGGCCAGGTAGGAAATGTAAATGAATTAAGCTGTATGCATGTAAAAAACAAAACAAAAAATAAATCCAGCTGCCAGAAGCATAAGCATATTCTCTTTATTTTTACTGAACCGTGACTTAAACATAAACCCATACATATATGTAAACATCACAAAAAAGGGAAAAAAGGGGCGCCTGGGTGGCTCAGTTGGTTAAGCGACTGCCTTCAGCTCAGGTCATGATCCTGGAGTCCCGGGATCGAGTCCCGCATCGGGCTCCCTGCTCGGCAGGGAGTCTGCTTCTCCCTCTGACCCTCCCCCCTCTCATGCTCTCTCTATCTCATTCTCTCTCAAATGAATAAATAAAATCTTTAAAAAAAAAAAAAGGGAAAAATGTATGCTGTTTGTTGCTCTTCTGATTAAGAATTGGAAATCTGACATTTTCCTCCTACAGCAAGATGTCACTCTCAGGCCTTACATTTTACATGGCTATGTGAACACAGAATACAGCCTTGACTTCTTCTACTGGCAGAAAGATTTAGATTAATTAATTCAATTTTACATTGGAAAAGCAGCTGTTCATACAGCCAGATGCTTATACACACAGAATCTTTGAATACTGTTTTTTACTGTTAGGGTGACTGCCCCTACAACAGCTGAAAAATTCTATTTCAACATCATCACATTGGAATTTTAGTATTTTACTAACATTTAGCAATTCCGTTTCTACCTTTTTACTCACAGTTTCCATATTAACTGAGAAAGGAGAAATTAAGCTATCGGTTCCGTGATTCCAGCTATGAACTTGTTACGTTCACAAAACGATATGAATATGTCACAATATGTAGTAGTTTATTTCTTGTTTTATTCTTAAGAACTGGAAAATGTTCCTTTCTGCCTGATAGCAGTTTTTTGGCAAACTGTGTCTCCCTCTAGTGATATAAATTACTTTTTTTAAAAAAAAATATGCTGTAAAAGTTGGATCTTCTGAAAGAAATATGTTCTTCAATCCAGAAAAAAAGCATATTATGAAAACATAAAGTTAACTCACTGACACTTGGAGTTTACTTGATTGCTGTAGCAAGACATTTGGAGATGTTTATTTTTATTAGGGTTTTGAGGTAGATGTTCACTCTATATGATTATGGTCACCTTAGAAAAGTTTTTATGAAGCACAGATCTCCTAATATATGTTGTTTTAATAAATAAAAGGATACAGGCAATTTACATAGTAATGCACACCTGAAGCTTCCCAGACTCCAAAGGATGGAAAAAACCCACAATTTACTCATGGCTTATTACGGTATGTGATAATTACCAGGCAAATCCCATTTATTCATTTATTCTTTCATCCTTCACACCTCTCCAGAGTACCCACTCACTACAAGCTAGGTGCTGAAGATCTTTAGATGAACAAGCCGTGATTGTTGCTCTCAATGTATTTTCACACCAAAATCATTGTCTCCAAGAGCATTTAAAATTTTTTTATATACTATTCCAGCATTCAGATATTTTTGTCCGTAGCATTTATTCTGGGGATGGGGGCATGCTCCTTAGTTCAAGATAGGCAAGCCGAGAAGCAAAGGGACATCTGCCCAAAGGGAAGCTTCCATAAGCTGGAAAGACTTCCCCAAACAAACCAAGAGCAGATGTGTTGGCTCAGGTTGCTTCTAAATCAAACAAGTTGCTCATAAACTGGGTCCACTGCTTTAACAATGAAAGAAGAGGGTTTCTCAAGTAGAAGTGACAATTCTCCAAGTCTGTGACCACTGGCCTTTGTGGCTGGGGTGGGTCTGTGGGGTGGGAATGAGTAGCAGGGAGGAATGGGGCTTGAGGTCTTAAGATTCCCTTTCGGAAACTCCCTGGCACCTGCCCATGGGGCCAGGCTCTGTGGATGAGAGGTGAGAACGGTCTCTACCTGCTCCTCACACCGACTCAGGGATACACAGACTGTTCTTGAAGAAGAGGAGGTGCCGGCACCTTCAGAGGATCCCACAAGTAAGCAGAGGCAGAGGGCTGAGGACTGTGCTGTGCATGAAAACCCTGCGCAGAATCAGGAATTGGGAGGTGGGTGGGTGTGCTCCCAGGAGAAGAGAACACCTTTTTTTTTTTTTTTTTTTAAAGATTTATTTATTTATTTATTTCACAGAGAGAGACACAGTGAGACAAGGAACACAAGCAGGGGGAGTGGGGGAGGGAGAACCAGGCTTCCTGCTGAGCAGGGAGCCCAATGCAGGCCTCTATGTGGGGCTCGATCCCAGGACCCCGAGATCATGACCTGAGCTGAAGGCAGATGCTTAACGACCGAGCCACCCAGGCTCCCTGTGAAGAGAACATCTGGTGCTCACCCACGTCTTTCCCCCAGCCCTGGGCTCCAACCTGCTCCTACTCTCCCTCCACCCTTTAGAGACTTTTGGGAGTGTAGCGACTCTTAGAAAGAATTCGAAGTACAATGAAGTGTCATTTTATGATCTTTGTGGGCTGTATCGAGGTTCTCTAGAGAAACAGAACCAATAGGATGTGTGTGTATATGGGGGGGAGGGGAAGAGGAAGAGGGAGGGAGAGAGAGATTGAGATTGGTTGGTTGACTGATTGATTTTCAAAGGAATTGGCTCTGGGGATTGTGGAGGGCTGGCTAGTCTGGAATCTGGGCAGGCCACAGACTGGAGACCCAGGGAAGAGCTAATGTTGTAGCTGGAGTCCAAAGGCACGCTGGAGCAGGATTTGCTCTGCATATCTGTGTTCAAATGTTCTCTTATTATAAGGACATCAGTCATATTGGGTTAGGACCTCTTTAAAGACCCCTACCTCCAAATACAGTTATATTCTGAGAGGTGGGGGGTTAGGACTTCAGCCTATGAATGGGAGGTGGCACAATTAAGCCCATAGCACAGCCATATGAAATATTTGGTTTTTAAAACATGATGAGTAAACAAATTGCAGGGGCTTCCCCGTACTGGCTATAGGACAGCTTAATACCTATGCTTGTACTGTGTTAAGGACTTTGCACTAATTTAATGATCAGGGACTATAACTACACCCCACTTACAGATATTAAAACCGAGGGACACGGAGGTGAAGAAACTTGCCCCGAGGCATAAAGCTAGGCAGTGGCAGCCCTAGGACCTGCACCCAGGCCTTTTGGTCCCGGGCACAAATTTTAGCCATCAGACCACAACAGGATGTGTTGAACAGCCACCGAGTGGCACTCCTCTGCTTAGGCTCCAAATCCTTTGGGGGCGTTCATTAAAATGCAGATTCCTGGGTTCGGGACCGGACTTGCTGAAGCAAGATCTACTGGGAGTCCGGGGTTTGAGGAAGAGTCTACATTTTAAACAGGAGAAAGTCAGGGACTTTTATACCTATGAGCATTGGAGGATTACTAGAATTCGTTTGTAAAATTGATATAACTGCTTTCTTCAGTTCCTGATTCCAGGGTTTAATGGCCTCCACTATCTTGCGTTTGAAGCTTTTTGGAGGGGTAATTTATTGACTTATTTAACCAACATCCACTAGGTAACATGGCTAGGTTCTCTGGGTTTACACAGATAAATCAGATGTGAAACTTCTAAGACTACAATATTATACTGATATTATGAGGTTTCAACATGTTCTTTCAAATGAGAAAGATCTGTACCTTATTCTATTTTTAAAGCTTCTATTTTCCATAAATGTGAATGCTTCTCTTATTTTCTATTCAGGAAAGGCTTTCTAAATCGTGTATTTTAGTTAATTCTGTTAATTTTCTGGTAGGAAGGTGAATAACATGCATTATTATTTATAAATAATCGAGACTATGTTTTTGAGAGAAGAATAGTAAAAAAAAAATGTAGCCAGCTGCTGTCTTTATTCAAGGCTTTGTGTTGCTCTGGGGTTTTTATGAATGTATTGAAGTGTGCAGGTGCATGTGTGTTTGTGATCCAGATAAAAATGGTAAACCTATCATTAAAACAGTTCTTTAAAAAACATATCATTCTTTTTTATGATGAGTAAAAATCATTTCACTAGTTCCTCATGTCCTTCCCCTAAAAATGTGGCAAAAGGGATGTGGTTGTGTTCTGTTCTTCACCACTGGATTCCTTTCCATTAGAAGTAGTCCTGGGACACGGTGGGAAGCTATGTTTTCTACAAGAGGAGGATTCATTGAGACTTGCGTTGGTGATGCCTTTTCTAAGCATCCCGTGGCTGAGCACCCCTGTGCTTCCTGAGTGTGTTTCAGAACCAGTGGCTCCACGAAGACCTCCCTCTTATTTCCTCCTCCCCAATCTTTCCCTCTGCAGTCATGATGTAGTAAAAAGCACATAAATAGGTATCAGCCAAATAGCATCTGCCTGGGGTGGAAGGGAGCAAGCCTCATGAGTTGACTGCTTTTAATACATAAATTCGTTTTTCTTTACAGATTTGACATGCTGGTGGGGAGTAGAGGGGGGAAGGTAGGAAATGTGAGCATTTTTTCTTCTTTTTCTAAATTCGAGATTGTAGAGATTTGGGGCAAGTCCTGCTCCAGCGTAGAGAGAGAAGGTAGGTAGAGAGCAGTGCCCGTAGGAGGGCAGGATGTTCCGTGGGCGCATGGCCTGGAGTCAGTGAAGGCTTTTTGTGCTGAATCAAGGCTAATTGTTAGGGTGTGTTTGTTTGTTTGTTTGTTTTTTCTGTGTGTGTGTGTGTGTGTGTGTGTGTAATTTTCTAGTTTAACCGAGAGTGGGTCTGTCAAAGCCATCCATATCACTCATCTGACTCCAGTCACCTGGCTAGTCAGTGGCAAAGGGCCCAGAACTGTCCCTCTGAGCTAGTAGTGAAGTTCTTTCCATTACACTAGTGGCAGGTGCCCGGCTTTTAACCAAGGTCTGAGCTATTAACTACTTTTCAAGGCAAACTCAATTATTTGAGCTTGCAACAAATAAGTAAAATAAGGAAGAAGAGAGGCATAAAATCTTTTCTATCCATAGTGCTACTTCTTTAGTTCAGTCTGTCTATGGGTGGACAATAACTCAAAATATTAAATATTTGCTTTACATATGTTTGTCATGTTTTTAAGCCGGCAGTCAGGCTCCAGAGTCGGGTTCTTAACATCTATAGTCCAATGCCTCTCTCTCAGCAGGACAACTTTTGTATGGCTTTTATATGTTTTGTAGTGGGGGGGGGGGGAAGATGGGGGTCAATTCAGATTTGAGGCAAGGATCTGCTGCCCTGAACCTTAAAAACTGCCATGCTACAGCAGATCTGTACACCCAGAGTCTCTTCAAGCAGCTTCCAGGGCACTAGGTTTTTATTTCCGTGATCCGGGCACTGAGTCTTGAGTTTGCCTGCAATCTTCGTGGTGGGTGTGTATGTTCCGAGCCGCACGACGTCGGAAGGGGGCCTGGCTTGAGGAAGGGTGAGGACGGAAGTAAGCCTTGGGGACCATCTCCCGGGGCTGGGCCCCGGGCTCGGTCTTTAGCTTGGGTCACTCCGCAGTCCTCCCAGCAGCCTCCTGCCCGCGGTTTTTTCCCCCCACCTTACAGCAAAGGAGGAGAGCGGCCTAACAGCGCTGCTAACGACAGAGGAACCTGAGAGGAGTTCCCACGGGCAGGCCACCAGGCAAAGTCCTGCCGCTTCCCTTCTAACCCACCTCTCCTCAACATGCCTACTTCTTAGCAGCAAAAAGCAGAGATGCCGTCAAGGGCCCCTAGAAACATTTCTCTTTGCTGTAGGTAACCTTGAAGGGGATAAGCGCGTCAGTGTGAGCTGCCCTCCGTCAGCTTTGAAAACATCCAGCCGCAAAGCCTGGTAAACCGAGCTGTTAGAATGCCTTTCCCCTTACTTGGATGGGGACACGCACAGAGCCACTAAATTCCAGGCTGCCCTAACTTTCCGAAGTTGATGGCATTTGCTGTGAATTCATTAGGAAACAGCCGCATTTTTGTTTCCTGGATGTGCTGAGGCAAACCCCCACCCCCCTTCCCCAAGCAGAATTCGGGTTTCATGTGAAGGTAGAAAGTAAGGAGGCCCTTTTTATTACTAATGGCATCAAATTGCACATATAAAACTATGATAACACATCAAGACTTTCCTAACATTGTAGAGCAGCTCCAATTACTGTTTTTAATTTGATGTGCTTTTTAAAAATGTTTGTTGTGTGCACGGAACACCCCCTAGGTCACGGGTTGAGTGGTGGCGGTGGGTTGGTCGCAAATAGACAGGTGGGGTAGCCAGGCCTCAGGCCCCGTCGCTCTGCGCTGGCAGCCGACAGGGGGCGCGGCGGAGGCGGCCGTGCCAGGCGGAGGGGAGCGCAGAGCGCGCGCCATCTGGGTCGTTGAGGACGCGCCTGGAGAGGTGCTGGCTCTGGGTTCCACTCCAATACGTCTTCTTCCATTTTGCAGCTTCCCACTTCCCATCTGTGCCCACCCACTGGTTTCTCAAAGAATAATAATAATAAAAAAAAAATTGGCAAATGGTTCAAGGAAAAAGAATCGGGAACACGTGGGCTCCTCCATCCTAGGTTCATACGGTGTGGGGCACACGTGGCCACCGTGGCCTAGCTGGCTTCCCGCACCCGTTCCCGAAGCTGTGATCCAGCTTGACCAACCCGGGCTGTGCATTTTGCTGCGCGGTGGATATCGGGGTGCTAGTTGTACTTTGCAAGTTGCCAGGAAAACGTTTTCTTTTTCCTTTCATCTTTGCCAGTGCTGCCTGCAGACTCCAAAAGGCATCTTCAGAAAGCTGGTAATTCAAGCTATGGAATCCGAGCATGAGTAGTCATTACCTATTTCGCTTGGGTGCAGTCCTTTAGAGAAAATGATGTCCTTGCCAATAATAAACCTTGTCTTATTACTCGTCCAGGAGCCCCAATTTGAGGATAGGTGTTAGACCACCCTTTGTTGCTCAATTCTCTGATGCAAATAAATCTAGTGTTCCAGAAAAAAAAGAAAAGAAAAGGAACAACCCCCAAACTCTAAGCAGCAGTTATTTCTGAATAGAGCACAACTATATGACTGTTTTAAGGATAGTTAAAAAAAAAAAGAGTACTTAGTAAAATGGCAGTTTTATTCATTAATAAACACTCTGAAGCAGCCAGCAATTCAAATTCTCACAGCACATTTTGTGGAACGATGTCTATACTCTGCCATCTTGCTGGAATGCTCCTGTGTTGCTCAGAGCTTTTCATTGACTGACGGGTGAGTCTTTATTGTCTATAGATGGATTATTGCAAATTCAAGTTCCCCAAAGCATACAGCCCTCAACAATAGGTACTTGCAGACATAACGCTTTGTTGCCATGCTCCGGAAGTGGAGAGAGAGTTGATGGACAAACGCCAGGGATTTGTATTTGTACTGGCAGATAGGTCTCCTTATTTTGGACTTTTTCTCAGTGAGGAGGGAGACAGGGAAGTGTTAAAAATAAACCAACTTAGAGGGTTGTCTTCAAAAAGAAAGACCCTATAGGGGTTTTCTCCCAAAGGCTGTGCCCTTGGGTCTGAAATGCAAATGGAAATTTCTCTGCTTCCTTTGTCAAGTTTATCTAGTCTTGGGCCTTAAAGGTACCTCCTGCCTGAAAAAAACTCTCCATTACAGATCCAGAAAAGTAAATGGTGTCAGGGGGATTCCTTAATGAATGGATGAAAGCCTCTCAGTACCAAAGGAAATGAATTATTAGTGTTTCATTGGCCCAAAGATGTGTGTTTTAATGCCAATATCTTTAACACCCTTCACTCTGTCTCTGAAATACATACCCATTCTCATCTTGAGGAAGGGACTTTGCCTTAGCTATTCCTGAATTTTCTTAAGCAACAACTCTGTGGATCTGTACTTTGTAAGCTAAGAACCCTGTCTTTCCAAATGTGTCCCTAGAATACCTGTCTTCACCTTAATTGAAAAAAAAAATAGGTCAAATTTATATCTGGGAAAATCTTCCTGTCTGAAAATTTGAAGCAATAGAAGTTGGATTTTGCAAGTTTGTTTTGGGTAAGCAGCAAGCATATTTCCCTTGGTTGGTTCAGCAACAACATTTCTGTCCCGTCATCTAGTTAGGGATGAATGGCAGATTGTGGTTTCCAAAACTGAGACTGCATATGCTGTACCCAAACTTGCTCAATTTGGGAAGCTCACAAGTAGGCTTGCCTTTGATTTTTTTCTTCCCCTGAGTTTCTCTTTTGGCCAAAGAGGAATTGCTTCTGTGCCACTCAAAATACTTGAACTTCACTGCAACCCAGAAAAGAGAAGTAGCTAGTGAAGGCTCTTCTTAGCAATTCATTGATATGCAGAGTGGGGGTGAGGGTAGAAGGAACAGGAAGGTCACAAACAGTTTGGGTGCCTTCTTTTTTTTTTTCTGGAAGAAAGAACTGATGTTATCTGTAAAGAGAAGCTCACAAGAGAGAAAGTTGATGGATTTTCTGATGTGCCTTAAGCTTCTCAGGTATGCTTGTTAAGGTGTGCTTTGATCAGTCTTCTTTTGATTACCAATAATCAAGACTTGCATGAAACTCAACTTGTGTCTTTTATATGTGCTATAATGTTAGAGATATACAAGGTTCTTTGGAAGACATGGGGCAAAGGAGAGGTAGCATGTGGAGAAAGTGCGGAATGAAAAAAATAATTTAGTAGTAAGACTGTCTTAGAGGTGATCAAAACCATTATGAGAAAATATATTTATCTAGATTTTTTCTAGAAAGAACATCAGGAACAGGAATGGCTTAAAGTAAAACAACCAACTGAAATCTGGTAGGATAGCTAGTTGGCTGCCATGGGCCAGGCTCTGTGTTAGACTCTGGGGAAACCTCAAGGAACATAAAAGACAGGGACCCTGTCTTCTGGAGCTTCTAGTCTAGCAAAGGAGTTTGTCATGTGTAGTTTAAGTAACTGATATGCTGAAAAAGCACTACTCTTGACAGAACCAAAATACCACCTACATTTCCCCCTATTGTTCTTACAAACTTTCTTCGCTGGGGCCAATGTCCTTGACTCCTGCATAAAAACCCTGGCAGCCCTCCCTCCCTCCCCTTCTCCCCTCTCTCAGCCTTCCTGCTTATTTTCAGGTGATACAAAAGATTCCTTGGACAATTTAAGTTACAGAAACAGTCTCATTTCAGTCCTTAAAATGTCTGGTTCCTGCAGTAGTCAATCATTGACCTTGACCTAGGTACACCTCACCCTGTCTTCCCCTAGAGCCTGCCTGCCTGCCACCAGGCTGGGGAGTCCTGCTCTCTCACTTTTTCTGTCCCCTCCCCATTTCACTGTCGTGTGTGTGTGTGTGTGTGTGTGTGTGTGTGTGTGTGTGTGTGAGTGAGCAGGGCCATGCAAGGCCATGCAGGAAAGAGAGGTAAGAGCATCAGCCCTTTCTTATCTGGCTAGCTGGCAGCCCATTTTCTGCCCTGGAAAACCCCCCTTGAACCAACTCTCTTGATGGACTTTCTACAGCACTGAGTCTTTGGAAGTTCGAAGCAGCAAAGCTCCTTATTCTTGGAGTTCCCTCGATTCCTGCTATGTGGAGGGAGGGACATGCATCTCACTTTCTTCAAGTTGTCCCTGGATAGCCCCTTCCTCAGCCCTGGCTATTCTATGGTCCCCCTCCAGCCTCTTCCCGTCAGTCCGGGTCTCCTCATCCTTGGAAGGTCCTAAGAACTCCCCCTCATTTCCATACCCCATTCCCATTCCCATCTCCTCATTCCCATCCCCCTTAAACCTCCGCCCCAACTCAGCAGGTGCAGCCCTTGCTGCAAGCATCCGTGTGCTCCAAACTCTGCCCCCAAAACTGTTTGTCAGCATCTCTGACGTCCTGGACAGATTCTGGGACAGACCCCCCTGTGCATGGTCAGCTTGAGCCTTCCCGGACTGGCTCCTCTCCCCCAACTGCGGGGAACTTGCTCGGAAGCCTCCTCTCCACTCGGATGTGCGGTTAGAAGGTAATATCCCCCACCCGCAGCCTCCTGAATGGTGACGGGACTCCAGTATAGTGCTGAGGTCTCTCACTAGCCTCCGCTTCATACCCTCTACTCTTTTTTTAATATTCTTGATCCTGCAGAGGGATCCAGAGCCACAGAACAAGTTCCTGGGTTACTTCCTCTGCACCTCTGCCTGGCCGTGAGCTTGGGAGTAAGTTTTATACTAAGATCTGAGTCTTTGTGCCTCAGTTGGACTGAGAAAGACTTTTGTAGGAAAATCCCTTACCTGTAGGTTCCAGGTAGTGTAATAGCACTTCTCCAGAATGATTTCACTTACTCCTCACACCTAATGAAATAGGCACAATCACCATGATCAGAAAACAAAAAGAAACTGAATTGCAGGTGGTTTAAATAACTTGCCTAAATGAGTTGTCAAAGCAACTCAGTAATGAGGTCAAGCCTCAAACTCAGGTTAGGGGAGCTGATTCTATATTTGTAACCTCGATGTCAGGATCAGGAAGCCTTGGGGAAGACGGCAGCCCCCTGACAGAAATTTGGGACAAACAAGCAAAGAAACTTGGGGCGAGAAAGGACACCCCCCCCCACACACACACTTTATTTACTCCCACCCCCCTGTGTGGCCGGCACCCACGGTGCACAACAGACCCTTGTAGGGAAGCAGCGGGGGCCGTGCCACGCGGCGCCGGCCCCGCAGCCAGCACCGGCCGCTGGAGATGTGACTGAAGCTCGGGACATGAGCCCGCTTGTTCGCTCACTCTCAGTGAAAAGAGTTTTGAAATGAGTTCTGAATAGACAGCATTTTCTTTGTGCGGTTGGTAAATAACACAGAGCAAAGTTAGCAAGTTGCAGCGCTTCTGCATTCTGATTCTATGGAACCTTTTTGTAGGGAGAAGGGCAGGATGTTTTTAACAGAATGTGACCTCACTGGAATACTAGAGGTAAGGAGAAAAAAATTATTGAGATAACTGTGAATATTTTACATCTTGGAAAACATAGCATCTAATAAAGCTACATGGAGAGAGAAGATTTCTACATGCTACACAAAAACCAATGCCTCCTAGAGCTTTGGAAGGTGCTATTCACATTGGCTTGGCATTTGTTTAGATTTGATTAGAAATCAATGATTTTCTTATGATAATTTTCATGTGCACATTTTCTTTTTCTCCTTTAGAAAGCAATAACATTTCTGAATGAGGCAGTGTGGAGAAATCCTAAGAGAAATAGCATAAGAGCATTTTGGAATATATCCCGGAAAAGATAACTTTCTACACATCTGTAGAGATTCGCCAGGTTAAGGTAAGAAAAAAAAATATTGTAAAAAAGTAGATTCAGGTTATTTCATTACGTCACACTGGGTTGAACTTTGGGAGAAAAACACGAACCACTGAGGCAGGATGGATGGGGTGGGGGTTAGGAGGGCCCACCTTCTGCCCCTCCCTCTTTCAGGCATGGGCATGGTAGCCCTGGGTCCACTGTGACAATGGGTGGTCACCAGGGGTTGTTTCTAATGCCAGCTGAAGAGCCGTGGGGAACGTGTGCGGGGGGCAGGGGGAGGACAGATTATTGCATTCGACAGGCACTTACGCTAAAACGTCAATGTGTTTCATAGAGCAAATGTTACTTGTACAGCATGGAATTTCTTTTAGGTTTGTATTTGCACTGGGACTGACTCATTTTCTATTTAGGATTCTTAAAAAAATCACTTTTATGGTGCTCAGATGAGAAGTACATCTGTTGCTTACATATAATAAGCATCAAATACGAAGACATGTTGAATGCTGGAGCCGTTTGTTTGTCGCTATAGGAGACCTGCAACATATGTATGCTGTATGTCTCTTTACTGGAAGACAGGCGCTGAGGACACAAACTTTATGGTGCTTCCCTTGAGCATTAAGATTGTTTTAAATCTCCAGCTACGTTAGGTCACTAAAAATGAACATCATTTAGAACTCCCGAGTGGGTACTTTCAATGAAGTTCAGTGGGACAAAGATTGCATTGGTCACTATGTAGTATTTGGGATTCTGGATGAGTTTTTGCAACAAAGCATAGCTAATTTATTTGTTGGTAGGTTATAGACACATACCATTAGCACTGTAACAAGACTGTCTTTCCAGCAGGCACAGAAATCAATCTGTTAGTTCTCAGGACTGTGGCAGTTTTATGTTCATGATTGTGTATAAAATTAAGCAGTTACAACTGAGTAGAAGTTACGTCGGAGTAAGCATTGCAATGGAGGGAGAGCTTCTGATTTTCTAACAGTTGGTGGGATGCATTTGGTTGCACACAACTTGGAGCCTTGATCTGTCTCACTATTTCAGATAAATTGCTGTCAAATTAACTAGAATGGTTCCTTTTAGATCAACTTTGAATGAGTAATGCAAAAGAAGTGATTCTTCTCCTATAATATAGTCATGTTAAGGTAGCTGATTTTTAACATTGTACCATTCCTTCTAAAGTCATCCCAGATTAAATAAACTCAAAGTAACATAGTGTTTTCCTTACTTTATTGCCAAAATTTTTAGGTGAAATAGTGTCATTAATTTGTGATTATATGAGTTATTCTTGGGGAAAAGCTTCATCGCCAGCATGAAATAAAAATTAAATTGAGATTCTGAACTTAAAAAAAGTTTTACCGTAATTATTTATTTAAACATTTTAAATTAAAATACAGCTATGTCCCTCACTGTGTAAGAAATAGAGCCCCTTGAACAATGAATTTATGAAATTGGGTAGCGATGTGGGCTGGTAGAAGCTACAGCTTTGCTGGATTGTTTCCTGAAACCATTTATAGGAAATCACCAGCAGAGGGCAGCGCAGAGCAATGAACTCAGAGGCGTTTCCAAATATCTAAAAATCTAAAGTGAAAAAAATCTGCATACAAGTAGTACTTTTGGGACAGAGCCTCCCACCCAAATCATAGACTTCTAAACTAATTTTTAAAAAGCCTCAAACATGTGAATCCCTAAATAAGTTTCTCATCATGAAAGTGTTGGGGTGTGAGGAAAAAATTTGATTTCCTTGTGGACCTCTGAGGCGTTTGCACTTTGATTTTCCTTTTGATTTATTTTATCACAAAAAGACTATGTGAATGCAAATACCAGCCATGTGCGCAAATTTTCATTATAAGGCTTTTCAGGGTGATTTTCTGTTGAAAAATATTGGAAAAATTATAAATTTAGATTCATGCAACAACCCTTACCAAACTCAGCATTTGAAGCAAAATACAACTTAGAAAGATTCCCATTCAATCCGCATTTCCTCATTGCAAAATAATAGCACACTGTGTAAAAAACAAACATGTTATGTCAGTAGCCTATAAAAAACAAACAAGCAAAAAAACCTAATAGCACATCGTTCTGCTTGTTAAATTTTTTCCCCTTAAACTTACTACAGCAAACATTTCACATTTTATTAAAAAAACCCAATGTGCTACTCAGTATTTGACATACGTTTTACACTGGAAATCTGGGGGGGGAGGGAGACATATTAGACTGGAACAGGGTCCAAAGAACTTAGAGGGACAATTTTACGAAAATGTGTTATATTTTGTTACAAGGCTGTTATAAAAACCCTAGTTTAATTGTCTATGCATAAATGTTTAGGGACTCTAAATGTCTTCATGCTGAATCCTGTAATTTGAAAGTTAGCATTTAAGATTATTATTCTTATAGGCTAATTACGATTATAAAACACTTTCCTCTTTTCAAAAGTTCATGAGCACATAACAAATTGGAACTACTTTTACAAGCCAAGTGTCCCTCTTATGCTATTAGCTTTCTTGGATTTACCTTCTAAATGACTTTGGCTCAAATTGACTTCAGATATTTGACGTATCAAGTATTGTTGTCTTCAAAGGTTTCCCAGGCAACTGCAACAATTCATCTGGTTCCAGTCAAAAGTGCCCTTGAACTCTCAGCTCATTTCACTTCCCAGTATGAGTAATGTGTATAGCAAAAGGAAGAACACCAAAGACTTCATGTAATAGGCTAATGTGAATGGTTTGGTGAAGAGATGGATGGATTTCACAAAAATACCCACTTGGATGTTAAGAGTTGGCTGCCGGCAGGTTGGCTTTGTCAAGCTTTCATATTAATTTTGGGTGGAAGATCATATCAACATCCTGTGTTCTGGGTTCTGCTTCACTCCTCCTCACAGTTCCTGGGCAGACACCTGAAGGTAGAGCCCCAAACTCTTACCCTAAGTCACCCCAACAACTTCTTCAAGTACAGATTACTGGTCCACCAGGGAACTACCAGCTCTGAATCTGTCAGTGGTGTCTTGGGATCCCAGCTGACCCATGCACACTGACCTTAGAGGGTCTCTGTGTTAGATCGAGTTTCACTTTAACCCAGCCTGAAGCCATGAGTAGAGGGTCTTTTTTTATACATATATATTTTAAGATTTTATTTATTTACTTTATTTTTTAGAGGGTCTTGTCCCACTTTGCTTAGAGGGAGGGTTTTATAATTACAACCTGAATTGTTCCAGAGAGCAGAGAGGGAGGGAGAAATTGGAATCATTGATTCTGTGGTCTGTAAAAGGTTCCTGTTTAATGTTGATTACATTCTGTGTTTTATTTAAAATAGAACATTTCACCTCCTCTAAAGCTTTTCAGGGTGACAAGTAGACAGAACAGTTAGAATTTCATTTTTTTTCTTTACCTTGGCTCATGTTTTCACACCTGATTGACTACTGATGGGATCAATTGACAAATAAGGCAATATAATATATAGTCTGCAAACCCCACTGGTGGAACTATTTAAGTCAGAGCAGATTGCTCTCTAAGTACTGGGCTTCTGCAGAGGTCTCCCTGTTGGCTCCACATTGAACTCAAAGTCTAGAGAGCCTCAACAATCATCTGTCATCTATATCTGGGCATAAAAGCAGGGCTGGCCACCCTTTTCCCCATCCCCACCATTCCTTTCTTCCAGTATTGTTATATTTTATTCTGTTCCATACACTCATTGGGACATGAACATCCCATTGAAATGTGTCCAAGTAAGCAGATTTTTAAAAATTTTTTGTTTGGGGTCTGTAAGTAATTTTAGTAAGGATTATATATATGAAAGTATGTAAATATATATGCATATGAAACTATATATGTATATATGTGTCTATATATATATGTATATATATATATATATATACACAAATATGTAAAGTCACTTTAGCTACCAGCCCTTCTACCAGCTACAGTTACCACTGTGATTATCACTTTGAATAATCCTTGGTTTGTTAAAATTAATGTAGATAAATGTAATTTTATAGTAGGAAATGTAGTTTTCAGGGTGTGAAATAATGGTGATCAATTTGAATAAATATTTGCTATTTGTTTTCATAAAAGTTTAAATCCGGAAAAGAGAACTCTGACCAAAAGAGGAATATAACAGGATCAATGAAACAGGTAGCATTGAGTCATATCACTGGCTTTTAATTAAAAAGGATGCTGTGGATGTTGGCATGGACTGGACTGAACATAGGTTGCTTTAGAATTTCTGAAGCTGAAATCTAGCTGGAGAGCTCCTAATCAGAAGGAACTTATTTTGATAATTTATAATCTATCTGTACATTGATGAGCATTGATGACAGAGTTTTCATACCTAAATTGCAGTTTAAAAAATTCAAAGAGGTCTATAAATCCTTAGACGGGGGGGCAGTTATTCGTGAGCCAAAGGATTTTTGTGCAAAGCTAATATGTATAATAGAGAATCAGTCTCTCACTGGACAGTTTTGTCGTATTTCAATAACTGAATGAATATTCTGAATTAATAAGCAGAACGTTTGTATAAACTAAAGACTAGTCTAAGCTCTGCATTCATTGATGGGAACCTTAAGCAAATGTTTCTTTTTATCAGCTTGTTCAAAAGGCATAAACAATGTTGTGGTTCTGAAGCAGTAATATATCAACTAGTAAAATAGTAACTGGGTCTGGAACAGGTAAGATAAAGTTATAGGTTACATGTTGTTTTGAGTACTTGGAAGATCCTGAAGAAACCTTTTTTTTTTTAAATATGTACACACTTATACTTTGTATCTTATAGAAAAGAGTCTAGGCATTTAAGCATATCAGTAAGATGTCTTGAGCTTTGCTTTGCTTTTAACTTTGATTAAAAATTAAACATAAGTTGGTATTCATTATGTCAATGGAAAATAGAGAAAAGTGGTATAAATATCAAAAGATGAGTAGAAGTTCTCAAAATGCGGGACAATGAGGGGAAAATGGAGCTGGCTGGCCACCTCGTTCCACTGCTCTGCTTAGTGTCCTTCACTCAGGTGGGTTGATGAAAACAGAATGATGACCTTTAGGGATCGTACCTTGTTTCATCTTCCTTTTCTTCCTTCTGTGTCCCTCACATCACCTGCTCTGCATCTCTTAAATGTTAGGATGCTATGAAACCAGAAGAGGAATGATCGGAATATTTGCTTCATGGGCTTGCAAACGCCTGAATTCCTTTCATCTCTGCAGTGAATGGTCATTCATTCTTTCTGACAAGTGTCTGAGCCCTCTAATATGGCATCGGTCTCATCTGAATGTGTTCTTTCACTGAGTTCTCTCGAGAGCCCTTCGAGGTTATTATTATTATTATGTCCATTGTACAGGTGATGAAACTGAGCCTTTCAGAGAAGTAAGGGAAATTTTTCAAAATCCTAAAACTAGTAAGTGTTGGAGTTGGAATTTAAATCCCAAACCATAGCTTTCCTCACTGCTGCTTCAGAAACAGACTTGTCTCTAGGGAGGTTATGCTTTAGTACTGATGCTTCATAACTTATTTTGAAATGATGTTAAACTCAGAAAAAGTTGTAAGTACTAAAGTTGTAAATGTCAAAGAATTCCAGAATACCCTTCACCAAGATTTTCTAATTGTTAACATTTTGCTGAGTTTGCTTTCTCTGTCTCTTTCTGTATTTATGTGTATATATACACACAAACACATACACATATATATTACATATTATTTTTTCATGAAATGTTTGTGACAAGATGTTGTGATAAGACCTGACATGACGCCCCTTTTTTGCTAAGTACCATAGTGTATATTCTTAAACACATACACATCATCTTAACTTTGCACAATGCGATATCCAAATCATGACATCAACAGTGATAGACTCTATACACTTATTTCAAATTTGACAGTTATCCCGAAAATGTCCATGATGGCAAAAAAAAAATTATCCAGAATTCTGGGATGCCTGGGTGGCTCAGTCGGTTAAGCATCTGCCTTCGGCTCAGGTCATGATCCCAGGGTTCTGGGATCGAGTCCTGCATCCGGCTCCTTGCTCAGCAGGGAGCCTGCTTCTCCCTCTGCCTCTGCCACTCTCTCGTGCTCGCTCTCTGTCAAATAAGTAAATAAAATCTTAAAAAAATGTTATCCAGAATTCAATCCAGGATTATGTATTGTATTTGTCATATGTCTTTAGTCTTTTAATCAAGAATATTTCCTCAGTCTATATCGGTCGTAACCCTGACATGTTGGAGGAGTAGAGGCCAATTATGCTGCAAAATGTACCTCAGTTTGGGTTTGTCTGATGTTTCCTCATGATTTGATTCAAGTTACCCATTTTTGGCAGGAACATCATGGAAGTGATATTGTGTTCTTCTTAGTGTATCATGTCAGGAGGCATGAATATTAATTGGTCTCATTACTGGTTTGTTCAGTTGGCTACGGTGGTATCTGTCAAAGTTCTTCATAACAGAGTTACTATTTTTCCCTTTTTAAGTATTAATAGCTCAGGAGACTATGATTCTGTTTCTTATCCGATTTTTATCTCACTAGTTTTCATGTATTGATGATTCTTGCCTATATCAGTTATCATTATGATGGTTGCCAGATGGTTGTACTTTTCTTTTTGAGCTCCTTTATTGAGTGGTTTACTATTAGTCTAGACAGACACAGTATCTCCTGCACTTAGACTCTAGTGTAGTGTGTAGTTTTACTGTTAGTTTAGGATCACATGCAGTGTCTTACAGTACTTATTTCATTAGATCCTCACAACATTTCCATTATGTACATGCTATTATGTCCACATTTTATAGATGAGGAAACTGAGTAGCAAAAAACCAGTTGGTAACATTTTCAGGAAGAAAATATTAAAAAATTAATCCTTAAAGTATCTTTGGGGCTGTTCACAGTAAGATAATAGAATGAAGCATAAAAAATACAAAAAAAAAAAAAAAAAGCTTAAAAAAAAAACCAGAAGAAATCATACACAACCTTATGGATGGTTTTTAGGGGGTGGGAGGATGGGTTAGCCTGGTGATGGGTATTAAAGAGGGCACGTTCTGCATGGAGCACTGGGTGTTATGCACAAACAATGAATCATGGAACACTACATCAAAAACTAATGATGTAATGTATGGTGATTAACATAACATAATAAAAAAAAAATCTTAAAAGAAAAAAAAAAACCCAGAAGAAATCATATACAACCTTATGGTTAGTTTTTAAACTTTGAAACTAGAAAGCAGGAGGGGTGCCTGGGTGGCTCAGTTGGTTAAGCATCTGCCCTTGGCTCAGGTAATGATCCTGGAATCCTGGGATGGAGCCCCGCTTAGGGCTCCCTGCTCAGTGGGGAGTCTGCTTCTCCCTCTTCCTCTGCCCCTCCCCCCTGCTCGTGCTCTCTCTCTCACACACTCTCTCTCAAATAAATAAATAAAATCTTTTAAAAAAAGAAACCAGAAAGCAGGGAAAGAAACAAGACTCCATCTCACTCTAGCATTTGAGCAAGGAGAGGTAGTGAATGAAAATCTGAAAAATCTTTTTACCTTTGCCCAGCTTGGAGAGAAGTCTTAATGGGTGTATAAATGCCATAGGAAAGATGTGGATGATTCTTGAGAACTGAACTTCAATGCTTTTTCTAGGCTGAAAAGAAAAATCAGAAGGAAGGCAGAAAGATTAGAATCATCCAAAGCTAATCTTTATCTTAGCAAATAATAGAGATTTAGCAGAATGGAAGACAAAAGTAAAAAGAAGAAACAATTCTTTAGGTAGCAGGAGCCCAAGGGATGAAGGACAGAGGATCCCCATGTGAAGTCCTTCTCCCTTGCTATATACTAACAACCCAGCTCCTCAACCCATGCATTTTCCTGTCTTAATTTCCCACTGATGAGGAAGGTGCCTGGGGCAAAAGCCTGAAATGGGGCAAGCGAATGCCTGGAACGGACTGTGTATCTTGAGGCTGCACTGAACTAGGGGGAATGATGCAGTGTGCCTCTCAGGATGCAGACCAAACATTGATTCAGGATTTTTAAATATAGAATCCTACTCCACCAGCCATGCCTGCCCAGACCTAGGGGACAACTCCTTCCAACCCCTCCCTAATGCTGCTGAGTCAAACAAAAGCACTAGAATAAGAAATAACCAACTATGGAACCTAAGCTCTGGGGACAGATAGGCAGGTGTCAGAGACAGTAGGGTGCATGGTAAGTAGAGGAGAATTTATCCAAACTATCTTAAAAACACAAAAGATCTTGAGAACACCATATAGTTCAATAAATATACAATGAAAGGAAATGCTGTGATGACCAAGCAAAATATTACAAAAAGGAGAAGAGGAAAGAGAGAATGAGATAGGATGGGAAGGAAAGAGAAGTGGACTAACATGGAATATAACACATAAGAAATGAGGTATTTCTGAAATCCATTCTGGAGGGTTTCTGGGCAAAGGTGGTGACTTGTACACATACATCTACTTTTGCTTTCCTTCAGACCCCCACTGAAATAATGAGAAATTTAAAAATTTTTAGAGTCTAGGACATAGATGAGTCCGAGGTGAATAATGTGATAAATTCCCCTCAAATCTAAATTCTAAACCAGTGGGTGAAAAGTTGAGAGCTCACCTAAAGCAAAATCCTTCAAAGGCTCAGAAATTGGGAGTGCTTGGTGATTTTACAAGTGGAGAATGAAAGAGGAGAGCTTAAATAAGGGGCTCCAATTGCAAGTCTATATAATAGAGTGGTACCTCCAGTATTCCCTCTTTCAAGCTGTACGGCCTGGAGACTAACCCCTAATGGGGTTTATTTTTTGAAGCTGATAATGCAAAAGAATCTCTCTCCACAAAGGACCCAAGTTGCACTTGAGTTTGTATACATTGAAGTCAAGTAGATCAAGTGGATATTTGCATTCTGGAGGCTGAGACACTATCTTCTCTCACTTAGCTCCTACAATACTAGCAGTCAGGCCTTTCAGATCCAGAAAGATATGGGACCAGCTGAAGAGCTAGAGAAGAAAGATCCTGTGGATACTGACAATGGAGGACCAGCTGCCCCACAGCTCACAGTTTAACAAGCCCCACTCAGCCCTTCAGTCCCTTAGTCTTAAATATCAACAGCTAAGAAAGAAATGAAGAAAGCCCCTAAGCAAAACTAGCAAATGGAGCAAGCAGCTTAGAGGAGATGGAAGTAACAAAGAGAAAAGAAACTTAAAAAAAAATAGACTATTATTAATATTTCCAGAGATACAATTATGAAGCAAGACATTTAGAGAACAAGAGAACTCTGGAAAATAAAAAATATGATAGCAAAATAAAAACTCTCGTGTGGGGAGGAAGTGAGATGGAAGGGAAGTTGGAGTGTCAGAGATGATGGTGCTAATCAATTATGGTTACACTATTTTATTTTTTCAAAAATTTTAAAAAGATTTTTATTTATTTATTTGAGAGAGAGTGAGAGAGATCACAGGGGGAAAGGGAGAAGCAGACTCCCTGCTGAGCAGGGAGCCCGATGTGGAACTCTATCCTAGGATCCTGAGATCATGACCTGAGCCGAATCAGATGCTTAACGGACTGAGCCAACCAGGCACCCCCTTATTTTTTCAAATTTTACAAAAAACATATAAGCATGTGAACGCATCACCAGGATCTTTCTGAGGGCCTTCCTGGGCCTTTAAAGGTGAGGAGCCTTGAAGCTTAAAGCTTCAAAGCGTTCAGGAAGTCCATCCCTGATAGTAATGCACAATCACAGCTAGCATGTGCAAGGGACTCCTCTAAACATTTCATCTCTGTGAACTTGTTCTGTGGTAGCTGCTGTTGTCCGAATTTTACATATGAGGAAATAGAAGCACAAGTAGGTTAAGTAACTGAAACAACATTTCAAAGCCAGTGAGTGTTGTAGTTGACATTTAATACTCAACGTATGCACTTAGCCACTATTCTATTCTGCTTCTCCAGGAAAACACAAAGTTGAGTAAACAGGTAAACCAATCATAATTGCTGCATTCTCAACCCTGAATTACGACATTAGTATGACCATTCAGAATTATGAATGGACAATTACGGGAAAAATTATGGTAAAATTATCTCAGAGGATGGGGGTAGGATCTTGCATGTACTGGGTGGAAGAGGGGAAAGGAAAGCTAAATCTTAAATCCAAAGTGGATTTTCCATAGTTAATGGATGAAAATAAAATCAGTTCAAGCATATGATTTAAAAACATGTAGGTAAAAAAACAAAAGAGTTAAGTAGAAGGAAAAATAGCTACATCTGAAGAGGGGGAAGAACGGACACAAGGCACTTTTATTTAAAAAAAAAAAATGAAACCCTTTCTGACATTATCCAGACTATGTAAATGTGTAATTTTGATACGTATAAAGATAGTTTTTAATTTTTTGAGTAAAATAAAAAAAACCTTAAATAGATCATTATTCAATGAAACAAAATCGATTAACAAATACACATAATTAACTTAATGGTAACAGATTCTGGTGTTAAAAACAAATTGAAGATCTAAAAATACCACCAAAGAACTGATAAATACATTAGAATAATCAAGAAACAGAATAGCAATTTATTTGAAAACCAGATGGGTGACAGAGGAGATATTTGACACAATTCCTTTGAATGCAGAAAAAAGGGAGGAGGGGAGACAGAAGTAATTAGCCAAATAAAATTAAAGTGGAGGGCAGGCAGTGCTGACACAAAATTGGAATAATGCTGTCATATATATATGTGTGTGTGTGTGTGTGTGTGTGTGTGTGTATGATAGGAGAAAAATTTCCTGCAATAAAGAAAGAACAAATATATACATAAAATAAAATTTGACTGTCCTTGGACTTCTTTGTAGTATGATTCAAGGAAAAGGCAATAAAGAAAGTTTTAGGGAAAGTAGAACTCAAGAATTTAAATACCTAGCCATGTTGTTATTCACATAATACATATAACAAATAAACACATTAAAGTTTCATGAACTAGGGAAATTAGTTCCTTTAAGCTGTTCATGAAGAATATCTGGTTATATTTTTTATTTATTTATTTTTTATTAAAGATTTTTATTTATTTATTTGACAGAGAGAGAGACACAGCGAGAGAGGGAACACAAGCAGGGGGAGTGGGAGAGGGAGAAGCAGGCTTCCCGCGGAGCAGGGAGCCCGATGCGGGGCTCGATCCCAGGACCTGGAATCATGACCTGAGCCGAAGGCAGACGCTTAACGACTGAGCCACCCAGGCGCCCCAAGAATATCTGGTTATAAAGGTCAGCTGTTCAGCTGGGAGTGAAGGGATAGAGGTGAGCATCCCTTTAAAGAGAGTGAAGATGAACCCCCTATGAAAATGGAGTTCACAGAAATAGAGGTGCTTTGAACTTAGATCAACATAATACAATTATTAATAAACATGGAGAGTTCAGAGGACAGGAGAAAATCAGAGGAAAGATAAGGGGGAATATTCATTGTTCGTAACAAGGTAATAGTAGATGCTGTTCAAAACTGGTAAATCAATATAATTTATCTGAAAGCCAAACTGATTATCAAACCATTACACTATCAAAAGATGTACAGTTACCACTAGATGAATTAAATAAAATGTTAGACTAGAACCTGTTTCCTTAGGTGACTATGTCTGGTGTCTGTTAGGAGGGAAAATTCTGCTCTGCTCCCCAGAGTCTCTGTCTTTTTGTGTTTGTAATTTGCCAAGCGATACATCATTTCCTTTTTGAAGTTGTGGATGTATGAGTCCCTTAAAACCGTACTAAGAGTTAGAAATTCTGTTTACCATTTTATTTTCATTTGTGCCCATTTTCTGTATATGTACATATTATAGGTATTCATATTCTGTATATTTGGCATACTTTTCTACTTCCATAAGCATCTCACCATTTTCAGTAATTTGGTAAAAGGTCTTCATAAATTTAGTTTCATAGGCTTAGTTTCTTGGTCTATTTCCTCAGGTTTGCTTGAATTCCAGAATAATAGAGAATACTGTCATTCCAGGCACACTCATCCTCCAGCATAGGTCTGGCTAGTCGCCAGGCAGGATCTGAAATAGTCGCAATGCTTCACGGGGTTCTCCTGTTTGAATTCCAGTTTGCATGTCAGTCTCTTCCCTCCCTCAGGATGGCTTCTTCTCATGGACCACAGTCTCTGTAATCTGGCTTCTCTCTACTGTTGATCTTGACATTCATCACGTGTGGTTCAGGCATGCCTGAGCCACAGTCCAGGCCTACTCATGAGGTGCTGGGATCATCCCTAGATATCTCGATGGCTCTGTTGCTCCCTCATTTCCTGACTGAAATGTTATCCTCACATGAACGTCTTCCCAGACCACCCGACGAAACTGAACCCTTCTACCCCTATTCTTACCAACTCACCCCATTGGCTATTTCCTTTCCCTGCTCTCTAAAGCTCTTCTCCTTCTTGAATTTAATACATATGTTTTGTTCATCTTTGTTGTTTATTTGCTTAGTAAATTTGGGTCTCTTTTGTTCATTGCTCTGGCCCAGCCCTTAGAACAGTCCTGGACATATAGTAGGTGCTTAGTGAATTGCTGTTGGTTGAAAGTACAGGGTACATGGTGGTGATGGTCCCCACTGGCTGGAAGAATTTGAAGTCCCGCTCCCACCCAGCCAGGACACCCTGTGACATCCATAGTTAGAAATTTGATCTGACAGCATTTTCAAATGACAGACTTGCCCTGTGATTCACTTTACAAAGTTTCTGTCCCCCTTGCTTCGTATTCCCCTCTCTGTGCTAATCCACTCTGGGTCCTGAGTCATTGCCACTATCATATTTCTTTAGATTCTTTTCCCTTCGGTTGACCAGCATGTTCATTTTTAAAAGCCAACAGTTTATACCAAGCACAGAGGACTGGTTTGGGGAAAGGTACAATTTTCACTCGTTTAGCAGTATTCTCTAGGCCCTTTGCTTACAGAGGTTTTCTCCTACTTGGAGGGGAAACAAGCCTGTGGATGAGGCATGCAGTCAAGCGCACTGACAGTGCATTAAATGCTGGGTTGCCCCCATGTTAGTTTTGGGACAAGAATAATTGTGTGGTGTGTGTGTGTGTGTGTGTGTGAATTTGTTCATTTATCTTTTTAAGCCTATCATTTTTTTTGTTTGTTTCATGGGTTTTTTTTTTTTGTTAAGTTTAAAAAATTACATTTTTCTAATTAAAGTATAGTTGATACACAGTGTTACATTAGTTTCAGGTGTACAACATAGTGATTCAGCAACTTTATACCTTATGTAAGCTCAGCACACATGTGTAGTTACCATCTGTCACCACAACAACCCTATTATAATACCACTGACTATATTCCCTGTGCTGTACCTTTATCCTTGTGAATATTCATTCCATAACTGGAAGCCTATACCTCCCACTCCCTTTCAGTCATTCTGCCTATCCCTTACCCCCCTCCCCTCTGGCAACCACCAGTTTGTTCTCTGTATTTATAGGTCTAATTCTGCCTTTTATTTGTTCATTTGTGTTGTTCTTTAGATTTGGCATGTAAGTGAAATCATATAATATTTGTCTTTGTCTGACTTATTTCTCTTAGCATAATATCCTCAAGATCCATTCATGTTGTTGCAAATGGCAGGATTTAATTCTTTTTTTACGGCTGAGTAATCATTCTATTGTATGTATACACATCACATCTTCTTTATCCATTCATCTAGCAATGGGCATTTGGGTTGTTTCCATATCTTGACTATTGTAAACAATCCTGCAATAAACATGGGGGTTGCAGATATCTTTTTGAATTAGTGTTTTTTGTTTTCTGTGGGTAAATACCCAGTAGTGGAAGTACTGGATCATGTGGCATTTTTATTTTTAATTTTTTGAGGAACCGCCATACTGTTTCAGGAATAAAATTACTAGATGTAAATTTAGCGTTCTGACTTCCCCTCCCCCAGTGTTTGAAGAAGGTAAGCCTTGTAGGGACATTCTTTCCTCTTGCAGAGCTGGAAGGGCATAGGAATTCAAAAATACAAAAATCAAAACACCTCTGAGAGTGAAGTAAAGGAAAGAGAAGGTTGAAGAGGGAGCTAGACTCTGAAAAGAGCCAGCTCAGGCTGGAGTAGGGAAAGAATGGATGATTAGTCTGGAATTCTCACGAGATGTGAGATATGACCCAAGAATATTCTGAAGACATTTTTCTGTAGGTTTTGAGGATTACTCCCTACCTTCACCTTCCCAATCTACATTCTGGAGTTTTTCTAAAGGAATTTCTTTTTTATATTCAGGAGATTGGAGGAGGGAAGGCCAATTATAGCAAGACTCAAAACTCAACCACCCACAAAAGGAGGATTTGATAGGTAAAATTGACAGAGGTTACCAAGGGAATGGCTGCAGGTAAGGGACGAGGATGCCCATGTTCGTGGCTAGACTGTGATGCCCTTTGCTGAGGTTAGGGGAGGGAAGCGGTGCCTTTGGGACATTATGGTGGAGGATATCAGGCATTAATGGGTGCAGTGAAGATTTGGGGGCAGGAGAATGATCTGATGGGGATTATATTTAGACTGTTTTGGCAGTAGCCTATGACCTCTGTTCTGAGTAGGTAGAGAGAGAGTGCTACACAGTATGAGTATATAGAGGTGTGCATTAGATCAGAAGTATTATTAATGGTTTTGTGATTTTTTTTTCATTTCCCTTAAATATGTAAAATTAGTGCCCTCCTTGGTGTGATTTTGTTTTGTTCTGGAATAAGTTTTTTTTTTTCCTAGAGGAAGAAAGATCTCCAGTTTCACATGGTAAGTCAGTAGAAAATGGGATTTACAAATTGAAAATGCATTTGAGGCAACTTGTTCAGGACTGCAATGCTGCCCCACATGACTCGCCTCCTCGGCATTTCCTTCCCCTATCACAGATTCTGAAAGGTTTTTGTCACCACCCACTTCACCTCCTTTACCATCCTTATCACCTCTACCACCGCCCCCCACTGTGCCTCCACCCACTTTACCACCTCTGCCACCACCCTCCTCCACTATCACCGCCTCCATCCTCACCACCTCCATTGTCATCACCACCAGCACAACCTCCATAGGCATCAGTAGCTATTTATTTAATTACTCTTTGGTAGGTACTCTGCTAAGTTCTTCACATACATCTTCTTAAATCCTAACATAAACCCTCTGAGGTAGATATTCTTAATTCAGTTGTACCCTCAACACCCACCACAGAGCTTGGCCCATGTAACATCCTTAATAAACGTGTGTTGAGTGCATTTTAATTTTGCAGATGAGGAAATTAAGGCTCAGAGAAGTTAATTTTTTATGTTCAAACAGCTAGTCTCTGGTGGACCCAGAATTCAAAACAGCTGTGGTCATTTGCCTCTCTACCACTACCTAAGCCCTCCAAATTTTATGTCCTTGCTTCTTACCCTTCCCTCCACTGGAGCACCCTTCCTCATCTTTCTGCCAGTCATGATCCTTCCCAGTCCTTCCCATTCTTCAAGCCATAGTTCACATTCTACTTCTTCCCTAGGGTTTTTTGAATTTCACCATTTGGAATTGACTTTCTTTCCTCCAGGGTTTCACGGCCATTTTATTGCACTTCTATTAGACCACTAAAAATGTGTGTGCTTTGCTTACCAGTGTCTGTGTTTGCATCTCTCATTAGTGTGTCAGCGATGGGCGATGGCTGTGTTTACGGTTCTTTCAACCTCTCGCCTCGTGTTTAGTGTGGTGATTTGCATTCCAGGTGTTAAAGAAACATTTGTGAAATCAGAAGAATGAGAGAAGGCTCTGGGCGGGTGTTTTGGCCTCAGGAAGGGGGCCCTGACACCTGCTGGGAGAGAAAGGAAGTAGCATTGGCCAGCTGGCCAGGGAGGACACCAAAGACAAACTTTGCCTAGTTCACAATAGGCAAAAGGCTGGTCCTGGGTACACACAACATCTTTTATAAATAAAACTGTTTTATTCATGGTGAACCAGAGAGGAAGAAACAACAGGTGCTAAAGATGAATAGACTGTTGTTAGCTCATTTATTGATTGGAAACCAATCCTAGATTTTGCTTCTTCCTGTTCTATCAAGTGGCCTCAGCCCTAGTGTAATTTTTACTTTTTAGTACCGTCTGCACCTGTGGCCTTTGGACCTAATGTTTATGACAGATGGGCCAGGCCACGCTTGCACCGTTTAGTGGGTAGCTTTCCTTCTGTAGCACTCCATGCCACTGTCGGCTGTGGCATGGGCCCAGTGGGCATGTGTGTTGGGAAAAGCCCATGTCTGCATCCATTGTTCAGCTGCTGTCCTCGGAGTCTAGCATTCCCTGGTTGGGTCCACTTATTGCCCATCATTTCTCTTTCTTGCCAGGTCATTGTCCCTTGAAATAGAGTGCTCAATGGCAGACAAATCAGTGGGGGTGGGCACATTCACCTCAAATGTTAGAATTGGACACATTTCCACTATGTTTCAATCTCCTTCTTTATGGCTATTATTTTAAGAGATTTCCTGATTATTTTTTGTTCTTCCCTTTAAAGAAGGTCTAAATGCACCTGGTACACTGACATATGGGAGGGAAGCCTTCTCTTCTGTCTTGAAAGATAGAATGCTGTGTGTAAATAGTGCACTTTGGACTTTTGTGGGGAGATTCACCTGTTGGCTTCTTTGGTTTTCTTCCTAACATATTGGTAAGTCATATTTTAGACCAGCACAAAGTAAATGTTTGCCTAATGGACATGGAGATAGTAATGATGGCAGGTATCTCACCTTGAAGCTATGTTAGCCTGAAGAAATAGACCAGATGTCGTGTCCAAACACCCCCTCCTTTATCCTAGCTTCTTTGCAAAACATCATGCTTTCAGGGGGAAAGGGACCCATTTTTATAACCATCAATTCTTTTTTCCTACAATGGCACACTGTCATTTAGTACCTGTCTCTAGTCAACCAGAAGAGAACATTCTATTTGGATAAGAGAGGAAAGTGGTAAAATATGTCTATTTATATGTTACCACACCACAGGAAAGTGGGCACAGAGCCAGCTTTGACAACTTTGCGCATGCCCTCCTCACTCTGTGCACATGTACATGAGGGGGCAGAAGATTGGGCTCTCCAGAGGCCAACAGATTTTCATTCCCATGCTATTACTTTCTAGACGCATGACACAAAGCAACATCCCCTCTCTGTGCTTGAGATGGAAGGAGTTCATGTATGTAAAGCACATAGCACATGATCAAAGCTCTTAGGGAGGACTGATGGCAGTGGTGTTTGTTAGGATATGTGTTGATGCCACCAGAGATGATCGGGTAGCTTATCCCTGCATCCTTGATTTCTCCTTTTATAGCCTCATAACATTGCATCACTCAGAAGACTTTCTCCAGTCCATTTCTGGAATACGTCACTATGTGTCCAAGAAAAAAGCAACTTCTGTTTGTAGGTTCACTGGGCTCCCTGATGCCCACTTCCTTTTGGTGACTTCACCGTGTGCCACTAGAGGCCCCTAACAGAGGGGCACAATCTGGCTGCTCCCTTGTTAGAGCCCTGAGGGCTTCTCATTCCATCTCAGTGGATATCTGCCACTTCACTGAGGCCTTCACAACCAGGCTGGGACCCAACTCCGCCCAACTCCAGCCTCCTGGCTTCCTCTTTACCACCTGGCCCTCTGGTCTCCCCGGGGCTTCCAGCCTCACATTTTTTCAGGGCCTTTGATTTCTGCCGGTTTCTCCATCTTCTCTAGACACCCACCTACCCAGCATTGGTGACTCTGTGTCCTTTAGGTTTTCATTCAAGGTCATCTTTTGAGAAAGGCCTTCCCTGACCTGACCATACAAGTAGATCTCCCTGTTCTTCTCTGTCTTACCTCCTTAACATCTTTCCTTCCAAACAGCGATTACTAGCCTTCGTTGTGCCAAAAGGCACTATGCAAAATCACCATTAACACCACAGGGCTTATGGGGAAAGGGGTGAGAGCACAATACTCAAGACTGTCAGTGACACATTAAAAGGAAGATAGAATCCAAATAAAAATGCTACCCTACTTTACATTTGTTAAATGAGTAAGCGACGTGAATAAATGCCAGAAGCGTGATGGCACTTTGCCACCTGGAGGTCAGTATTTGCTTGTGGAAGTGGAGTTAGAGGTCTGTGTGCGGCTTCTGTGTTGTTGCCAAGTGGTGGAAAGAGGTAGTTTGATGCGGAAGGGAAGTGTGATGTTAGTTGTGGGTGGCAGCTCCTAATCAGGGGGTGGCCGCTCATAATCAGGGAGTGGCCAAGGGAGCAGGTAGATACTCAAGGTGTGTGAGTGTGCATTTGTTTTCCTGGTTGACCTGGCTCAGCCACGGGCGGCTTTTCTGTGTTCACTCAGTGTTCCTTGCACATAGTGTTGCCCATAAGCAAGACAAACCTCGTCTTATGGTCTTTATGCTCCAATAGCTCCCTATATATCAATCCCATGGGAATAAGCTCACACTTTCAAAACAAGGGATCTAGCAAAAAGATTGTACCAGTAGTGATTTTATTGATTTAAGTTGGTTCTTCTCCCTCCCCCTTGAGACTGTTCTCTCCCTGAAGCAGACCCTGTGCTAACTTTGTCACCATTATATACTCTACAGTAGTGCCTGGCATCAGGGAGAGGCCAGTGATTGTAAATTAAGTGACAATGTGAATGTCAGTGCTGATTAAGTTGATTAAAAACAGTAAGTTATTTTTAATCACTGATAGTGACGTTTTTCCTGACAACTATAGAAGTGACCTGTGTTCACCCACCCAGGTTTTCCTTTTTTAACATGATGGAAAATATTCTACGTTGTCAAAATATCTACCTAAGCATCTCAGGCAAACGAGTCAGTGTAATCGTTTCTCTGCTTGTATCATGGTAACTGCTAGGAACATATAAATTTTATCCCTATTACAACAGTAGCCTTGAGAAAAATCAGCATTTTGTGTGTCCTTAAAAAGTGGTGGAATCATGAAGATAATGAAATGAAATTTTTGTTTTTGGAGAAGCAAACTTCTCCACAAAATAGGTATGACCTATAAAAATAGGACAGTCTTTCAGGGAAAGGAATTCAAAACAAAGTAGAAAAAGATAAACCCCTTAGGAGAAAGATGACATCACATTGCCCAGGGCATCAAAGATAATGATTTTGGATTTTGTTTAACCTCACACCTAGGGGAAAGCTCTAGTAGAACAAGCATGTTGGTACTGGTGATACACTGGTATTGAGATCCTTTTACATAAACAAAGGTCAGTTTAACTCTCAGAGACACAGAAGAAAAGAGGGAAGGTGCTAAAAATAACTTGGCTGACAGATCTGGAAGATGATACTTTTCTATTATATCTACCACTAGTGGAATTTTCAAAATCTCTGGACTTGCTCAGTTTAGAAATAGAAAGCAAAAGATAAAAAAGGAAGAAAGAGGGAGGGAACAAAGAAGGAAGGAAGGAAGGAAGGAAGGAAGGAAGGAAGGAAGGAAGGAAGGAAGGAAGGAA
>NW_022589728.1:5433842-5557813 GCF_004348235.1 Phoca vitulina | reverse complement strand
GAAGGAAGGAAGGAAGGAAGGAAGGAAGGAAGGAAGGAAGGAAGGAAAATACCCATAAACCTAACATAACTTCTTGTGGAATGATGGTGACATACTTAAATTAAATCTTTTCATTTTTATTGAATGTATTTTCAAAGTGCTTCTGTTTAGAAAGTTATTTTAATTATACTAGTTGAAAGACAAAAACATTTATCTTTCATAGCTTTTTGTGGGTTTGAGGAACAGAAAGGATATAGAATGGCGAGAGTATATGCTGTCGTCCAGGGACATTGTGCTTGTTTTCCAGGCTCTAAATTAGTCAATATGGTAGGGCAGTTGAACACACATTGTGCATAACTGTGTTTTTGCTTTCTAATTTTTTTCAACTAACACTGTATAATATAAATTCTAGCAGGCCTTGAGCATGCTTTATAAAAATAATTTTCAATGACTGTGTGATATTTTGTCTTATTCTATTTAACCAACCCCCTACTGTTGGATGGACATTTCCATTACCTGTAGTTGTTCTGTGATAAAGAAGGTGATCAATGTTGTGCATCTTTATCTATATTTTGGATTCTTTCCCCATGACCAAGTCTCGGGTGTGGAGTTAACTGTATCAGAAGGTGTGTCGAATGAGGAGGCTCGAGAGGCACAGAAGAGGCGCTGACGTTTGTGAGGACCCTTTCCTAAGGACGCGGTAGAGAATGGCAGATTTTCCTAATTTAAGTGTGGAACTCTCTACTATGGCACCCTGGTCAGGGGCCCCTTAGCCTCTCCCAGAATACTCTCAGCTCTTGGGACTGTTCCATTCCTCACTGAAATAAATGCAGAGTGATTATGTATTTGCTTCATTGCATTAGCTTTGGGGAGGTATACTTTCAACATATGAACTAGAAAACACCCTAGTTTTCTCCATTTGTTTACTATTGCCTTAGGTGAGAGGGTTCAGGGAGCAGAGCGGGAGCAGGTGGAGCGGGAGGCCAGGGATTCCATCCAAGATCTTTCCCCCTTGTACTTGGCAGAACTGATCACTGTCCCTTCTTAGGCGGCTGTGCCTGTGTTTGTGCTGGATATCACAAATGCAGAGCAGTAGCAGTTAGTTATGCATTTCTTAGCCATGATGGGAGTTTCTGAGGAAAGCATTATATTCCTGCCTGCGTCTACGGACTTTATATCCAGTCTTTCCAGTTTAATCTGGCCAATCAATGTCCTAGATGTCAGTTATTCTCCAGTTAAACCCTCTGATTCTCACATGAAATGTGAGAATTTCTATCATGAAATGGGAAGAGGATTATTGGAGGGATTAAATGAAACAATTTATAGGGCGCCTAGGTGATGCAGTCGGTTAAGCATCCAACTCTTGGTTTCAGCTCAGGTTGTGATCTCAGGGTCACGATATCAAGCCCCACGTCAGGCTCGTACTCAGTGTGGAGTCTGCTTGAGACTCTGTCTCTCCCTCTCTCTCTGCCCCCCCCCCCGCTCTCTCTCGCTCTCAAACAAATAAATCTTTAAAAAAAATAAATGAAACCATTTATACGAAAGTACTAGTCAATATAAGGTATTGTAACCTGAAGTTTCTTTTCAATTCGAATGAATTAACTAACTGTAAGTGCAATTTCTTTCATCCTCTCCAATAATTCCAGGTGTATTTACTGATATTCTGCTATATTCATGGCACTGAAGATATCCAGAGTGGCTTGTGACATTATTTCCATTTTTAAGGGATCTGGTGGTAGTGATACACACACACACACACACACACACACTCTAACACACATAAAATAAAGGTGCATGGCAGCCACTGTGAAGTTTTGCAAGAGGGCCATGAATGTGCAAAAGTAAAACAAAAGCAATTCAAATTACATTTGGGGAGAGGCAGCTCTGAGAAGCCTCCATTGAAGAAGGAATATTAAATTGAAGAATGTGTAGGTCCTTAGACAGACTGTTGGAAGGACAGAGGGATGGGGTGTCATTGGAGAGTGGAGGGAGGACTTGAATTAAGGTGTGTAGCTATGAAAGAGAGTGCCTGGCCTGGTCAGGGAATATCAAGTAAGCTGGTGTGTGTGTGTGTGTGTGTGTGTGTGTGTGTGTGTGTGTGTGTGTGTGTTGGGAGGATGGGTGCAGTGGGGAAGAAGGAAAGAAGTGGAGGGGGGGGAGGGAATTGGTAGGATAAGAAGTTGGGATGGGAGTCTAGAGACAGATTGGCGGATTCCTTGGTGGCCTTGTTCCTGCAAATTGTCTGTAAGTTGTCCATTAAAGTACCACGACTAATGGTCATAACATCCAGGAGGCACTTAGGGATTCTGCTGCTAAAATCAAAACTTTGTTTGATTGCTACAAAAAAAATAACCATGAGGGGACATTAATTTCTAGGAAATATGAATAAGTAATAATTATGCTGACGTGTGGTTTTCAACATACTATCTATTTATGTTTTGAGAATTCCAACCCTGATTTATAGACTTGACATATCCAAAAGGTGGAATGTGTTAATCATATTCTGAGGATGGTGTAAAGGAACATTTCAGGTATAAATAATATTTAAAAGTTAAAAATCATCAAGGTGAGGACTGCCAACTATGTTTTTTTCAGATCTTTTTATTTGTTGAATACATATTTAGCAGAACACAAGGATTAACTTTTAAAATATTTCTGTCTATTCTTCCTGGAGAAAGCAAGGCAAAGAGGTGGGAATGATAGATTGTGTTCTTTATTCTTTAAACAATTAACAGGAGGGCACATTTAGACCCACACCTGCCTGTTCATCTTTCTAATACAGTGAAGTTAATTTGAAGGCTGAGCCCTGAAATAGAAGTCTCCCTTTGAACTTACTCTGCCCTTCTAGTTTCAAAATATAAAGGTCAAGTGCCTGCTTCTGGTTCAGTGGTGGAAAAAGAGAACACAGGCTTTACAAGGGAAGGGTTTGCTGGAAAGTGTGTACTTCATGTTTCCAGACAAGCTGTCTGTGCCTCTTCATCAGAAGCAGGCTGCTCACTCCCAGAATGTGTCCTTCCCTGGGGTGTGTCCCCTTAGGGCCCCGTCTCCAGAGGGCTCTGTACTCTGTGTCAGGGTTTGAGAAGGTATAATTCCTCTTTCATGCAGCACATTCCTGTTCTAGATCTCTACCTCCACTTCCCCAAATAATCTAAATAAATATCCTTGGAGGAGGATCTCTTTCTGCTTCTCGCCCTTAGGAGTGACTAGACTCATCCTAGAGGATTGCTCTCGCTTCATGTGAAAATCTCCCCTTCTGCTTTTCTTTCCTTTCATCTCTGTTTCTTCTCTTGGTGTCTTTTGGACAAGATGTTTTGTGTCTCAGTGATTCCAAGCACACAAGCTGTTCTGCTGTACAAAAAATAAAAATAAAAAAAATAAAATGCCTTGAAACACTACAAAGTAAATCACTCGCCTTCAAGATTAAGCTAAAATGTTTCCTTGAGCTTCATGCTTCATGTCTGAACATCCCGCCACTTAACTAGATGATAACAGAGTGTTTTTATTTCGTTTTTGCTTCTTGTTTTTTGTTTCAGGTTTTTTTTGTTTGTTTGTTTTTGTTTTTGCCAGTAAACCATATCTGTACTAAACCAGGGCCACCTTTCAGTGAGAATGGGGCAGGAGGCTGCCCTCTGCCATCCAAACATGCCTCTAGCCCTATTTATTTATGAGAAGCTTTGTACTGGATACAAACTGCTGTAAATGGTATCCAGCTTTGTGGACAACATCACACGGTCCTGGTAATCTGATAGAAGGCTTTAAATGGATGGGCGGCTCTGCCAGTTCTGGGTGCCAAAAGGTTTTGGGCTTTGAAAGGAAGAAAAAACAAATGAACCCAGAATCAGAATCTCTAACTACTATTTAATCACAACGCCCTAGAAAACATCCAGAGTTTTACCAGAGATGCCTGTTGCAGATCCGTAACTTTTTTTGTATTTCAAAAAAAAAAAAAAAAAAAAGCAACATATAGCCCTCAAAGCTTACTTGGCATGTTCACATTATTATATTCTTTTAAATTTCATGAATATTTTTTCATGAAGAAGTCAGGATTAATGAGCAGTTTTGGACACAACCAGTCTGCATTGTTTATAATGTGCTTCGAATATAGTATTCCCAGTTTGGAAGGCAGTTAGGCAGAGATTTAAGAGAATGCTTACAGGTTGGCCTCAGATGCGAGAATGCTAGTCCTGATTAGCAAGAACACATACTAATAACACTCAGTGCTCAATATTAATTGATTACATTCCAGGATCTGGTACAATCTGCCCAGCAGAGTATGATAATTATTAACGGAATGAGTTATTATGTTGTAGTTATGAGGGGAATCCAAGAATCTCTGCTTTTGGGGGATGGCACAAGACATTATGACCGGATTAGATTATGTATAGGATGTACTAAAGTAGGTTGCATGAGAGGCTGTTTTGATAGAAATCAATCCATTGTAAACTTGTTTAGCAGTCATGAAGTCTTTGAGAAGCCCTGAAAGACAGGTGGTAAAAATTAAAATATCTCCCTTTGAGGGGCTTCTGTCTAGTCTGGGAGGCAAAGCTACACAGAACAAAACAGTGAGAAGCATAAGAAGTTACAGAAATAAGTTCTATGTGTAGAGTACCAACTGTCCATGTTGCAGAGTAGAGGTCTGGAGCCATCTGAGAAGAGATTATGGAGAGGTAGGATGACTTCCATCACTGCATGGGAGCTACACACAGGTTTCCAAAATTAGTGTGATGTGTACCTGTTCCTAATCTGTGGGCAGCTTGCACTGCCTCACTACTTTTCTGCCCTACTGAACACCCCTGAGTTGCTAGGTAAAGACAGACTTCAGATAGTGGGAAAATTGGGGAGTCATCTCCAATATTGACCTCATTTGCAACCTGCTTCTTCTCTTAACACTTGTTCTATATGTGATTGGGAGAAAATACCAGAAGGAGAGATGAGGTGTGAGGAGTGGCCCTGACAGTGAGTATTCACAGAACCCCATCCCCTGCAGGCCCGGGTCACAGCCTGTACTTTCTCTGCATGACACTCTTTGTGCACTTAAATGCATCAGTTCATTCATCCAGTCAATAGATATTGATTGAATATTTATTCTCTATTGAATTGTAGACTCTGAGAACCACACTTATCTTATGTCCTGCTTTATCCCTGGTTCCTAACATATTGCCAGGCCTATAGCAGGAGATCAATTTATTTTTATTTTTTTTTAAAGATTTTATTTATTTGTTTGAGAGAGAGAGAGCATGAATGGAGGGGAGTGGCAAAGAGAGAGGGAGAAGCAGACTCCCTGTTGAGCGGGGAGCCTGATGTGGGTCTTGATCATAGGAGCCCGATATCATGACCTGAGCCGAAGGCAGATGCCCAACCGACTGAGCCACCCAGGCACCCGAGATCAATTTTTTTCAAATGAATGAGTTTAGGCGTTGGCATATCCATACTTGTCAGGTTCTTCTGGCTGACTTTGGATGATATATCATATGGAAAAATATTTCTAACCCTGAGATTGGGATTCACTTCTAATGTTTTGGACAAAGATAGAAAAAAAGAATACAGAGATAGAAAAAGGACCCAGGTGCATTCTTCTCTATGGTTCAATGTAACATCCTACTTTGGTGCTGCGTATGGAACACCTGTACATACCTGTTAGCGTAAGATCACATCAGTCTTAGATGTTATTTTTCTTTAAAGGACAATGGATCGATGGCATTACTTGGTGTGACATTTGATGTAAAGTGAAATTTCTAGTGAGAATAAATATGTGGAATACAAGAACTGTGACACAATCAAAAGCATGATGAAAAACACAAAATGATTACAGTAGTTCATGATTATTCCATTGCACTTGGGCATGTAACATAGGCTGGCTTTGCTTGTCATTACAATGTTTGATGCTACCTTTATGACAGTGAAGTAGGAATGACTGGTGCATTCAATATTTGAGTGACACTGTTGCATTGAAGGCTATTGGGAGAATAGCCTTTTAATCCAAGTTCTGGGTCTATCTTATAGTTTAAAAGTGTTCAGATTAAGTAGCTAACCAGATCAGTAATGGCACAAAAAGTGGTTCACCCTCCACAATGTTTGAAATACTTTACTCAGATAGTGTGTATACGTATATATATGATATATATTTTATGATCATATATACTATATATATTATAGCATAGAAGCCTTCTATAAATATATATCTATATATTAATGTAACAGCTAAATAAATGTATATAATTTATGCATAATGTATAAAAAATATATTTTAAAGGCCTCCTAGAAGTGTTCCACAGATCCTTTAATGGGAAAAACACTTTGAATAGTGACATCTTCAAGTTGGCCATTGTCAGCTTTTATTATTAGTTTATTTTTTTATTTTTATTTTTTATTTTTAGAGAGTAGAGAGAGAGTGTGTGAGTGAGGGGAGGGGCAGAGGGAGAGAGGGAATCTTAAGCAGGCTCCACGCCCAGCCTAGAGCCCAACGAGGGGCTCGATCTCACATCCTCGAGATCATAACCTAAGATGAAATCAAGAGTCCGATGCTCAACCTACTGAGCCACCCAGGAACCCATATTATTAGTTTTAATAACAAAGCTCAGGGTCTGCCACTATACTTATTACACAGGTTGTTTGGAAGTAGCAAGATACTTAAGATGGGATTTAAATTTACCACATACCTGAAGATCAGCTCCTTTTTTTTTTTTTTGACATGGATGCCGATTCCCCTGTCCAAACCAGGGAAATAATGCAACACTTAGAGAATATAAAAAATTTGTTATTCTCGGGGTGCCTGGGTGGCTCAGTTGGTTAAGCATCTGCCTTCGGCTCAGGTCATGATCCCAGGGTCCTGGGATTGAGCCCACAGTTGGGCTCCCTGCTTGGTGGGGAGTCTGCTTCTCCCTCTGCCTTTCCCCCTGGCTTGTGCTCTCTCTCTTGCTCACTCTCTCTCTCTCTCTCAAATAAATAAATAAAATCTTAAAAAAAATGTTATTCTCAACACACATGCACCTTGCTTTCGGGTTTAACATTGACAATCTTTGTCAGTGACTGATGCCCTTTGTACCATAAATAGTTCATGGCTCTTTCTAAGGTTGAATTTCCCTAATGAATCACAGCAGGAAATTTTATCTCTAATTCATCTAGTTTTCCCTCCCCACCATTTGACCTATTTCAATTCATAGGACAGTAACTAATTAAATATCCTGATTTATCAATTACAAAATATATCTAGAATCATGAGGTTGTGTTGCAATAAATAAGTTACAAGTAGAGGCATTATAAACAACATTGAAAAAACATTGCTCAAAGCTAGGTGTCCTGTGGGTATTTTATTGATTCTTATTTGAATGGCTATGGCCAGCATTTAGTTTAGGTAATTTTTTCTAAGTTAAAATATTTTAACCGTGTTGTATGCAGCAATACTTTGTGTGGTCTTCATCACTCACCTTTTTTATGTGTTAATAAAGATTTGAAGTGTATTTCTGGCATGGTAGTGGTGCTCCCTTGGTCTGTCTTCAAGTGTAAATGGTATTCTTGTTAGACGTATATATGGTCATAAGAGGCTATCAGTGCTTACCCCAGATGAACTATCAGTTCAGGTATATGGTTCCACATTTAGCTGCATTTCAAGTATTTAATACTAAAAATCCTGAACCCATTAAAACTCAAATTGACTGAGATTATATTTATGGAGGTATTATGGAGGGTTAGGCGATCCATCCATTACCTTAGAATTAGATCATGTAACCACAGATTCAGCCAGATCAGTGATGGAGCTGCCACACAGACCACATCAGTATGATGAACCAGGCTCTGTTCTAGGTGCCTGGGATTCGCGATGAGCAAAGCAGACAAACACTATTCCCTCAAGGAGCTTGACATCTAGTTCAGGGAAACACAATAATTAATAAAAATAACAAGTAAATCACACAGTATTTTAGAAGATGATGAGGACTGTATATAAAATAGAGTAGAGCAGGTAAAGGATGTCAAAAGCACAGGGGGTGAGTGAAAGCAGTTTGCAGCATAAGTATGGAAATTGGTGTAGGCTCTGTAGGGGAGGGAAGATCTGATCAAAGACTTAAGGAGGTCAGAGGATTAGCCAAGTGGCTTCCTTGGAGAAGGGTGTCCTAGGTGAAGGAAAGAGAGTGAGCAAAAGCCACATGGAGGAGTAAGCCCAGTGTGTTGAAGTAAGGAATCCATTGTGTTGAGCTGTTCATGTAGGTAGAGCAGGAGGAGAGAAGGTCAGAAAGATAGCAAGAGACAGACCACACAGAGCCTTAGAGGTCACTGTAAGAGCTTTGGCTTGTAATCTGAGTAAAATGAGCAACCGTTTTGGACAGATGCATTCTGACTTTGGTACAGACAATTGGTTGTAAGGGATGGGACAAGGGCAGATGCAAGGAAATCCACAATGGGCTGTTACGTCTCCAGAGGAGAGATGTGGTGTTGGAAATTTAAGTGGTAGTGACAGAGCTGGTATAGGTGGCCAGAAACTGGGTGTCCTCTGAAGGTAGAAATAGTAGGATTTCTTGAATATTGAAGGTAGAATGTGAGAAGCAGTAGATATAAAGCTTACACCTAACTTTAGACTTGAGCAGTTAGAGGGCGGAATTGCCATCCCTTAACATGGGAAAGGCTGTGGGTAGAGCTCAGTTTGAACATGTTGATTTAATATGTATGTGTTAGACATCCTAATGGAGATACCAAATAGGGAGTTCATATGAGTCAGGAGTGCAGGAGTGAAGTCTTGTCTGGAGAGGTGCATTTGGAAGCTTTGGGTGTACAGAGAGTATTTTTATTTTTTATTATGTTATGTTAACCACCATACATTACATCATTAGTTTTTGATAGTGTTCCATGATTCATTGTTTGCGTATAACACCCAGTGCTCCATGCAGAACATGCCCTCTTTAATACCCATCACGAGGCTAACCCATCCTCCCACCCCCCTCCCCTCTAGAACCCTCAGTTTGTTTTTCAGAGTCCATAATCTCTCAGGGTTCATCTCCCCCTCTGATTTCCCCCCCTTCATTCTTCCCCTCCTGCTATCTTCTTCTTCTTCTTTTTTTAACATATAATGTATTATTTGTTTCAGAGGTACAGATCTGTGATTCAACAGTCTTGCACAGTTCACAGCATTCACCATAGCACATACCCTCCCCAATGTCTATCACCCAGCCACCCCAACCCTTCCACCCCCCACCATTCCAGCAACCCTCAGTTTGTTTCCTGAGATTAAGAATTCCTCATATCAGTGAGGTCATATGATACATGGTCTTTCTCTGATTGACTTATTTCGCTCAGCATAACACCCTCCAGTTCCATCCACGTTGTTGCAAATGGCAAGATTTCATTCTTTTTGACGGCTGCATAATATTCCATTGTATATATATACCACTTCTTCTTTATCCATTCATCTGTTGATGGACATCTTGGCTCTTTCCACAGTTTGGCTATTCTGGACATCACTGCTATAAACATTGGGGTGCACGTACCCCTTCGGATCCCTACATTTGTATCTTTGGGGTAAATACCCAGTAGTGCAATTGCTGGGTTGTAGGGTAGCTCTATTTTTAACTTTTTGAGGAACCTCCATACTGTTTTCCAGAGTGGCTGCACTAGCTTGCATTCCCACCAACAATGTAGAAGGGTTCCCCTTTCTCCGCATCCCCGCCCACATCTGTCATTTCCTGACCTGTTAATTGTAGCCATTCTGACTGGTGTGAGGTGATATCTCATTGAGGTTTTGATTTGGATTTCCCTGATGCCGAGTGACGTTGAGCACTTTTTCAAGTGTCTGTTGGCCATTTGGATGTCTTCTTTGGAAAAATGTCTGTTCATGTCTTCTGCCCATTTCTTGATTGGATCATTTGTTCTTTGGGTGTTGAGTTTAAGAAGTTCTTTATAGATTTTGGATACTAGCCCTTTATCTGATATGTCATTTGCAAATATCTTCTCCCATTCTGTTGGTTGTCTTTTGGTTTTGTTGAGTGTTTCCTTTGCTGTGCAAAAGCTTTTTATCTTGTTGAAGTCCCAATAGTTCATTTTTGCCCTTGCTTCCCTTGCCTTTGGCGATGTTTCTAGGAAGAAGCTGCTGCAGCTGAGGTCAAAGAGGTTGCTGCCTGTGTTCTCCTTTAGGATTTTGATGGGCTCCTGTCTCACCTTTAGGTCTTTCAACCATTTTGAGTCTATTTTTGTGTGTGGTGTAAGGAAATGGTCCAGTTTCATTCTTCTGCATGTGGCTGTCCAATTTTCCCAACACCATTTGTTGAAGAGACTGTCTTTTTTCCATTGGACATTCTTTCCTGCTTTGTCCAAGATTAGTTGACCATAGAGTTGAGGGTCCATTTCTGGGCTCTCTATTCTGTTCCATTGATTTATGCGTCTGTTTTTGTGCCAGTACCATACTGTCTTGATGATGACGGCTTTGTAATAGAGCTTGAAGTCCGGAATTGTGACGCCACCAGCTTTGCTTTTCTTTTTCAACATTCCTCTGGCTATCTGGGGTCTTTTCTGGTTCCATACAAATTTTAGGATTATTTGTTCCATTTCTTTGAAAAAAGTGGATGGTATTTTGATGGGGATTGCATTGAATGTGTAGATTGCTCTAGGTAGCATTGACATTTTCACAATATTTGTTCTTCCAATCCCTGAGCATAGAACATTTTTCCATTTCTTTGTGTCTTCCTCAATTTCTTTCATGAGTATTTTATAGTTTTCTGAGTACAGATTCTTTGCCTCTTTGGTTAGATTTATTCCTAGGTATCTTATGGTTTTGGGTGCAATTGTAAATGGGATTGACTCCTTAATTTCTCTTTCTTCCATCTTGTTGTTGGTGTATAGGAATGCCACTGACTTCTGTGCATTGATTCTATATCTTGCCACTTTACTGAATTCCTGTATGAGTTCTAGCAGTTTTGGGGTGGAGTCTTTTGGGTTTTCCACATAAAGTATCATATCATCTGCAAAGAGTGAGAGTTTGACTTCTTCTTTGCCGATTCGGGTGCCTCTTATTTCTTTTTCTTGTCTGATTGCTGTGGCTAGGACTTCTAGTACTATGTTGAATAGCAGTGGTGATAGTGGACATCCCTGCCATGTTCCTGACCTTAGGTGGAAAGCTCTCAGTTTTTCCCCATTGAGAATGATATTCGCTGTGGGTTTTTCATAGATGGCTTTTATGAATTGAGGTATGTACCCTCTATCCCTATACTCTAAAGAGTTTAGATCAAGAAAGGATGCTGTACTTTGTCAAGTGCTTTTTCTGCATCTATTGAGAGGATCATATGGTTCTTGTTCTTTCTTTTATTAATTTATTGTATCACATTGATTGATTTGCAGATGTTGAACCAACCTTGCAGCCCAGGGATAAACCCCACTTGGTCATGGTGAATAATCCTTTTAATGTACTGTTGTATCCTATTGGCTAGTATTATGGTGAAATTTTTGCATCCATGTTCATCAAGGATATTGGTCTGTAATTCTCCTTTTTGATGGAGTCTTTGTTTGGTTTGGGGATTAAGGTAATGGTGGCCTCATAAAATGAGTTTGGAAGTTTTCCTTCCATTTCTATTTTTTGGAACAGTTTCAGAAAAATAGATATTAATTCTTGAAATGTTTGGTAGAATTCCCCTGGCAAGCCATCTGGCCCTGGGCTTTTGTTTTTTGGGAGATTTTTGACGACTGCTTCAATTTCCTTAGTGGTTATAGGTCTGTTCAGGTTTTCTATTTCTTCCTGGTTCAGTTTTGGTAGTTTATACGTCCCTAGGAATGCATCCATTTCTTCCAGATTATCTAATTTGCTGGCATATAGTTGCTCATAATATGTTCTTATAATTGTTTGTATTTCTTTGTTGTTGGTTGTGATCTCTCCTCTTTCATTCATGATTTTGTTGATCTGGATCATTTCTCTTTTCTTTTTGATAAGTCTGGCCAGGGGTTTATCAATCTTGTTAATTCTTTCAAAGAACCAGCTCCTAGTTTCGTTGATCTGTTCTACTGTTCTTTTGGTTTCTATTTCATTGATTTCTGCTCTGATCTTTATTATTTCTCTTCTCCTGCTGGGTTTAGGCTTTATTTGCTGTTCTTTCTCCAGCTCCTTCAGGTGTAGGGTTAGGTTGTATATTTGAGACCTTTCTTGTTTCTTGAGAAAGGCTTGTATTGCTATATACTTTCCTCTTAAGACTGCCTTTGCTGCATCCCAAAGAGTTTGAACAGTTGTGCTTTCATTTTCATTTGTTTCCATGAATGTTTTTAATTCTTCTTTAATTTCCTGGTTGACCCATTCATTCTCTAGTAGGATGCTCTTTAGCCTCCATGGATTTGAGTTCTTTCTGTCTCTCCTCTTGTGACTGAGTTCTAGTTTCAAAGCATTGTGGTCTGAAAATATGCAGGGAATGATCCCAATCTTTTGGTACCAGTTGAGACCTGATTTGTGACCTAGGATGTGATCTGTTCTGGAGAATGTTCCATGGGCACTAGAGAAGAATGTGTATTCTGTTGCTTTGGCATGGAATGTTCTGAATATATCTGTGAAGTCCATGTGGTCCAGTGTGTCATTTAAAGTCTTTATTTCCTTGTTGATCTTTTGCTTAGATGATCTGTCCATTTCAGTGAGGGGGGTGTTAAAGTCCCCCACTATTATTGTATTGTTGTCGATGTGTTTCTTTGCTTTTGTTCTTAATTGGCTTATATAATTGGCTGCTCCCATGTTAGGGGCATAGATATTTCCAATTGTTAGATCTTCTTGTTGGATAGACCCTTTAAGTAGGATATAGTGTCCTTTCTCATCTCTTATTACAGTCTTTGGTTTAAAATCTAATTTGTCTGATACAAGGATTGCCACCCCAGCTTTCTCTTGGTGTCCATTAGCATGGTAAATGGTTTTCCACCCCCTCACTTTCAATCTGGGGGTGTCTTCCGGTCTAAAAGGAGTCTCTTGCAGACAGCATATTGATGGGTCTTGTTTTCTTATCCAATCTGCTAGCCTGTGTCTTTTGATTGGGGCATTTAGCCCATTTACATTCAGGGTAACTATTGAAAGATATGAATTTAGTGCCATTGTATTGCCTGTAAGGTGACTGTTACTGTATATAGTTTGTGTTCCTTTCTGATCTATGTTACTTTTAGGCTCTCTCTTTGCTTAGAGGACCCCTTTCAATATTTCTTGTAGGGCTGGTTTCGTGTTTGCAAATTCCTTTAGCTTTTGTTTGTCCTGGAAGCTTTTTATCTCTCCTTCTATTTTCAATGACAGCCTTACTGGATATAGTATTCTTGGCTGCATATTTTTCTCATTTAGTGCTCTGAATATATCATGCCAGTCCTTTCTGGCCTGCCAGGTCTCTGTGGATAGGTCTGTTGCCAATCTAATGTTTCTACCATTGTAGGTTACAGATCTGTTCTCCCAAGCTGCTTTCAGGATTTTCTCTTTGTCTCTGAGACTCGTAAGTTTTACTATTAGATGTCGGAGTGTTGACCTATTTTTTTTTTTATTTTGAGAGGGGTTCTCTGTGCCTCCTGGATTTTGATGCCTGTTTCCTTCTCCAAATTAGGGAAGTTCTCTGCTATAATTTCCTTCAATATACCTTCTGCCCCTCTCTCTCTTTCTTCTTTTTCTGGGATCCCAATTATTCTAATATCGTTTCTTCTTATGGTATCACTTATCTCTCGAATTCTGCCCTCGTGATCCAGTAGTTGTTTATCTCTCTTTTTCTCAGCTTCTTGATTTTCCATCATTTGATCTTCTATATCACTGATTCTCTCTTCTGCCTCATTTAGCCTAGCAGTTAGAGCCTCCATTTTTGATTGCACCTCATTAATAGCCTTTTTGATTTTGACTTGGTTACGTTTTAGTTCTTTTATTTCTCCAGAAAGGGTTTCTCTAATAACTTCCATGCTTTTTTCAAGCCCAGCTAGTATCTTTAAAATCATCATTCTGGGGCGCCTGGGTGGCTCACTTGGTTGAGCGACTGCCTTCGGCTCAGGTCATGATCCTGGAGTCCCGGGATCGAGTCCCACATCGGGCTCCCTGCTCAGCGGGGAGTCTGCTTCTCCCTCTGACCCTCCCCTCTCTCAAGGGCTCCCTCTCTCTCTCTCTCTCTCTCATTCTCTCTCTCAAATAAATAAATAAAATCTTTAAAAAAAATAAATAAAATCATCATTCTGAACTCTAGTTCTGACATCTTACTAATGTCCATATTGTTTAGGTCTCTGGCGGTCGACACTGCCCCTTGTTCTTTTTTTTTGAGGTGATTTTTTCCGTCTTGTCATTTTGTCCGGAGGAGAATAGATGAATGAGAGAACAAAATGCTAACAGTGTAACAACATCCCCAGAGACTATACACTAAACAAATCAGAAAAGACCTGAAACTGGGGGAAAAGAAAGGGAAAGAAAGAAAAAAGAAAAAGAAAGAAAAATAAAAAGATAGAAACAAACAAAAAGAAAAGAAAACAACAACAATAAAACCAGAATATGATCAAATATGATCAGGCTGGTGCATAGATCAGTGCCACACACTAGATTTTTGGGCGTATTTTGGTCTGTTAGAAGAAAGTGCCTCCCAAAATTTTAAAGAAAGAAAAACTTATATATGTGCAAAAATAAGGGTTAATATAATGGAGGGATGGAATATTAATGTAAGGATGAAAATTATAAAAGATTTTATAGGAGGAATTGATAAGATTAGAAGTTGGTTGAAAAAAGAAAGAAGAGCATTAAAAAAAAAAGGGAGAGAATATGATCAGGCAGGAGACTAGAACAAAGCCATACACTAGAGATTTAGGGTATATTTTGGTCTGTTAGAAGAAACTGTATCCCAAAATTTTAAAGAGAGAATAATTTATATATATTCCAAAAATAAGGGTAACTACTCTGAAGGGATAGAATATGACTCTAAAAATGAAAAATAAAAAAGATTTTTTAAAAAAAGGGATTGATAAGATGTTGGTTGAAAAAGGGAAAAAGAAAAGTTAAAAAAAAAAAGACAGTTAAAAAAAATTAACTTTGAAAGACTAAAGAATCATGGTAAAAAAGCCATGAATTCTATGTGCAGTATTCCCCTAGCGCTGGAGTTCTGCCGTTCTCATTGATTGGTAAACTTGGTCTTGGCTGGCTGTTCTTGCTGATCTTCTGGGGGAGGGGCCTGTTGCCATGGTTCCCAAATGTCTTTGCTGGAGGCGGAATTGCCCTGCCCTCACCAGGTCCGGGCTAAATAATCTGCTCGGGTTTGCTCTCGGGAGCTTTTGTTCCCTGCAAGGTTTCTGTACAGCTTTGGAGGATGAGAGTGAAAATGGCGGCCTCCCACTCTCTGCCTCGGAGGAGACGAGAACTCAGGGCTCCACTCCTCAGTGAGCTCCTAGAGAAAAGCAGTCAATCACTCCCGTCTCCCCGGTCTCTGGCCGGACTCCGTGCTCACCCGGCCTGTGACCCAGCGTTTCTATCTCTGGCACACGACCCCGTGTGGAGTCTCCAAACCCAGCATATCCCTGCGGTGCACTCCCACACCACTCCTCCCGGGGGAGGAAGGGGAGTCTCCCCGATCTGCCACTTGTTGGGTCCCTGCTGGAAGAGCAGTGGCCCAACTGTGCCGCAGATCATGGTTTATGGCAATCCCGAGCTGAGATCCCGCTCCTCGGCCCCGTCTCTGCAACTGGCTTCCCTCCTCTGATACCTGGGAGCTCTGCCACACTCAGGCACTCCCGGTCTTTTTGTGACCCCGAGGGTCCTGAGACCACTCTGTCCCAGGGAGGGTTCCACCCCCCAGCTTAGCCACTGGAGTGATGTCCCTCAGCAGAGCCGACTTCTAAAAGTTCCAATTTTGTGCTCTGCGGCTCTATCACTTGCCAGAAGCGGCCGATGGAGGCCCCCTTCCCCGCCATCTATCTTCCTGAATATCGCCTTGGATTCACTTCTCTGCACGTCCTACCTTCCAGAAAGCAGTCGCTTTTCTGTTCAGACAGTTGTGGCTATTCTTTTCTTCGATCTCCTGTTGAGTTTGTAGGTGTTCAGAATGGTTTGGTCCCTATCCAGCTGAATTCCTGGGACCAGATGAAATCCAGGTCTCCTACTCCTCTGCCATCTTGCTCCTCCCCTCTACAGAGAGTATTTAAATCTGAGCTGTCACTAAGATTGAGGATAGAGAGAGAAGAGGACCAAGGGACATTTTCTGGGGCATTCTATAGTAAAGGATTGGGAAAGCAGGAGGAACCAGTAAGGGGAACTGAGAAGAAACCACCAGTAACAAGGAAGGAAAACAAGAGACTGTATTGTTCTGGAAGCTAAATGAAGAGAGTGTTGTCAACCTGGAGAGAGTAATAGCTGTGTCGGATACTGCTTGTCATCCAGTAAGATGAGGACTGAGAATAGACCACTGGATTAAGCAGATTGACATCATTGGTGGTCTTGGCAAGAGCAGTTTCATAAGTGGCAAAAACCTCATGGGAGTAGATTTGAGAGAGAATGGGAGAGAAGGAGGTGAAACAGGGTGGATATAAAAAGCGATTTGGAGTTTTGCTAAGGAGGAAATAAAAGGAGATGTGTTCCTGAGTATGTGAGAGGATATAGGATCAAGTTGACAAAGAGAGAGATTGGCTTTTAGAGGGTCTGGAGAATTTATTTATATTAACAAGAGGGGAGGAAACATTTGTAGATGAAATTCTATGGATGAGTGGAGTTTGTGTGAGTTTACTGAGGCTACTACAATGAAGTACTACAAACTAGGGCACAAAACAATGCAATTTTGTTCTCTCATAGCTCCGGAGGCCAGAAGGCTGAAATCAAGGTGTCAGCAGGGTTAGCTCTTTCTGGAGGGCTCTGAGGGGGGAGTCTGTTTCAGGCTTGTTTCTTAGCTTCTGGTGGTTGCTAGAAATTCTTGGCCTTTGTTGGTTTATAGATGCATCACTCAATTCTCTGTCTCCATTGTCACATAGCAATCTCTCTGTGTGTCTCCTCTATGTTTCTGCATCTCTTGTCTTCTTATAAGGACACTGGTCCTATTGGATTTAAGAACCACCTTAAGGTAATATGATCTCATTTTAGCTTGAGTACACCTGCAAAGATCCTATTTCCAAACAAGGTCATATTCATAGATTCTGGGTAAACATGAATTTACACTTTCCAGTGGTTCTCTTTGTGTTGCTCAGATTTTCTCAGTGAAGTAGAAAGCAAGGTCATCAGCTGAGAGTGAAGTGGTCAAGGGGTGGTCAAGGGGGTTTTCAAAGACTGAGGAGTAAGATGAAGGCTACTGATAGTCTAAGAGGATGAAGAGTGCATGCTCCAGGAGAATGTAGTATACCTGCCAGTGGAGGCCCCACTTGAGATTTGTATTCTTGAATTCAGTGGGACCTGAGTCAAACTTGTTGTGGGTATTTCTTCAGCCATGTTCAGCTACATAGATGCAGGGATCAAGTAAGCACAGGGTTGAATTTAATGGGTGGTTTGCCATACAGTTACAACACAGTGTGGGGAGGGCAAGAAAGTTGGGACCACATCTAAAGGCTGTATTAGAGTAACTGACCCTGAGACTTAAATTAGAGAAATAGGAAAATGTAGGTATTAAGATCACCAAGTTTAATGAAAAAGGCAAGACATCCCAGGGGTGTTGGAAGGTTAATGGGGTGGAAGGTATTGGAGGGGTTGGCAGGTTGTGTTCGGAAAGCACTAGTCATGAAATTGGCTAATGGGGGTGCGGGGTCTGCTGGCTTTGACATCTGAGGCAAAGTAAATAACACAACCATTGGAGGGGAAGATTCAAGAAACTGAGAGTCCAGAGGGTGGGAAGCATCATTTATACGTGTATTAAAGTTACCAAAAATGAAGGTGATGGTCATAATGACAGTAAACCAGGAGCTAGAATCTTCTGGAAATGAGGGAAAATTATTGGAGCTGGTAGAAAACTGAAATCAAAGGTGGTGTGTAATATAACTGATACCAGGAGATTCAAAAGTGTGGGCTTTTGGGAAGTGGGAGTGCTCTCCTGGTCTGAAAGTTGTGAAAAGGAAGAGTAAGGGGGCCAGTAAGGGGGCCAGTTGGATGATTCCTTAGCCTCCTTCCCATGTAAACAAACTCTTACATGGCTTTCCATTAAAGAGAAGAGGTGAACATGGAGCAACTCTGGTTGCAGGTGGCAAAGGCTCCTGAACTCTGTCCTGCCTGCTCTGGCCTCCAGCCCTGAGGTTCCTCTGCAGAACCCCATGACCCAAAAATCATGGCACTCTGCTGAGGGAAGTTGAAGAATCAGCTCTGCAAAACTTTACATGATGCTCTTATTTATTTATTTATTTATTTTATTTTGAGAAAAGTCAAATATACATTGTACAGTAAGTACATACGCATCACCCATGTTTATAACCATAAACATTTTGCTATATTTAGTTCAACTACTGCCTTTCTTTTGCCTTTATGCTGGAGAATTGTCATTGTATTTAATACACCTCAGTATGCATCCCAAGAAAAGGACATTTTCTTAGATAATTATGGTGCCATTATCACACCTAATATCAACAATGATTCCTTGACAGCATCTACTGTCTTGACCTCTTTTCAATTATACCCCACGGGCAGGATTTGACACAGCTTTGAAAGCATTCTTGTCATACATGGAAGCCTATATGACTTCAGTGAATATTCAGTGATAACTTGATGTGTAGTAATAATTGGATGGATTGGTTTGCATAAGCTAGTGTTTTTTTAGCTGATATTTATTGACCACTTTCCATATGCTAAGTGTCATTCTCAGAACTTTTGTAAGGATTAGCTCATTAAATTCTCTTGATAGTATTATGGGGTAGATGCTATTATTCTCTTCATTTTACCCAGGAATCTGAGTTCAGAGCCATAGCTCATATGTCAAAGAGTTGGGAGGCAGTGTAGCACCATGGTGGGAAGCATAGCTCTTACCAGAAAATCATGCAGATTCAAGTCCTGCCTGAACAATGGGCTAACAATAGAACCTACCACATAGGATTGTTTGGAGAACATATAGTAACTGTGAAGTACAGGTTGGCTTATGTTATTTTAGGATTGTTGTGTTAGGATTTTCATCCACTCTGTCTGACTCCAGAGCCCAAGCATGACCCTTGTATAAAAATACACTATATTTCTTTCTTTTTTTTTTTAAGATTTTATTTATTTATTTGACAGAGAGAGACATAGCAAGAGAGGGAACACAAGCAGGGCGACTGGTAGAGGGAGAAGCAGGCTTCCCTCAGAGCAGGGAGCCCAATGTGGGGCTCGATCCCAGGATTATGACCTGAGCCGAAGGCAGACGCTTAATGACTGAGCCACCCAGGTGCCCCCCAAAATACACTATATTTCATAAATTAAGATAGGAATTTATTTCTCCTTTTAGATGTGACTGGATCAGTTTGCTTAGCTTATCACAAAGAAAACAATAATTGGTGGTTGATATATAGAGGGAGGAAACTAGGGTGTGTTGTCACCAACAATCCCTCCATCCCCCAGAGGGAAAGGGCATATGCTAGTGAGTAGGAGCTCCTAAGGGTAAGGTGGCTGCTAATGAAGAGATCACCATTCCCATGGACTCAGCTCCCTAGAGAGAGACTGGAAGCAAGTCTCCTTGCCCCAGATGTGAGCCTTCACAGGGAGGCTTGCTCGCTGCTAAGAAGTTATTGTTTCAATACTATTTCTCTGTATTTCCCTATAATATAATGTGGCAGTATTTTAACTTCATAATCTGTAAACTCTAGTAATATTTTATCTAAGAAAGCTCCAGAAAAGCTTAAATGTGTATCAATATGTGGCTCTTTTAAGACCACGAGAGGCCCAAGCCCAGGTAAGTCATGGGTTGTATTATAGTTTCCTTCTAAGCAACTCTAACTCTTGGTGCTGAAAGAAAGCAACACATGCACAGAACACACCCACACACACACACACACACACACACACACACACACCTGATAAACTTCCTGATTAAAGGTCAGAGGGAATTTTCTGGTGAGGCCTTTGCTTCCCATCCTTTTGTCCCCTATCTCTGAGCTTAGTCAGTGTTGGTCCTTCATTTTACATTCTCTTGGCTGTCGCTAGAAATCCCTTTATCTCTTGGTAGTACTCCACACCCCAACCCTGAATAGCAACAGTCCTAGCCATCTCTTACAAACAATACCAAACTCAAAATCAAAGATGTAGTTCACCTTGAGCATTAGGTCAAATAGATAACCAAGACTGTGTATGCACCTGTGTATCTGTCTGTGAAGAGTGAGTAATTACACATGGTGAAGGGTACCTGAAGTCTGAGTTGGTCTGATGAGATAAATATCCTTCTACTGGTAAGTACTGCCATATTATATTCCAGGGAAATACAGAGAAACCCTCCAGAACATTTTCAGGCAATTGTCTAAATAAACCAAGGAACAGTTTTCATAAATATTGTAAGGTTGGATTTAGCCTTTGAGCAAGAATGGAGATTATTTTTATTATTATCTCACCTTCAGTAGCCACACATTTAATGAGAAAGACCATTAATATCTAGTTCAATTCATGTTGTATAGCTGGAATCAATACACTTATATTTTTATCTTTGGCTGAGTTCCTTTTTTCGTTCCCTTTTTATGACATTTTAAATGTTGAATCGGGGATGAGCAGAATTCCATATTGTTTGCCATATGTATTAGTTATAGGTTTGGCATCTGTAATAGAGATTTATAAAAAACAGTGACTTAAACAAGATAGAAGTGTATTTCTCTCTCATTTAACTGTCTGGGCGTAAGTAGGCTGGTATGTCATGAAAATCTGGGTGCCTTGAATCTTTCTGCTCTATGTTACCAAGGGTTTTGCTCTCATCAGAGTCCCAGATGGCTTACCAGGTCATTTGGCTTATCACATCTTAGTTAGCAGGAAGGGAAATAGATGGGAAGGAGAGAGTATCCCTCTTCCCTTCAAGGGCATGACTTGGAAATAGTACACTCCACTTCCAGGCTCCTCCCTTTGGCCAGAACTTCATGACAGGAACACAGCTAAATATAAGGGAGGAGAGAAAAGGGATCTTTAGTGTGGGAGACCATGTACTCAGTTAAATTCAAGGGTCCTAATATAATAGAAAAAGAGGAGAATTGATTTGAGGGACAATCAGCAACCTCTGACATGTCATAGAAATATAACTCCTTTTATTCAGATGCTGGTGGACATTAATATTAAATAGTGTGTATCTTTTAGTCTCTGGCAGAAATGGCTTTTGATCACTAGAATCTGTTTCCCCTTTCTTGGTAAACAGTGGTCGCTGGGATGCAGTCATCCAGCAAAGGACCCAGTGACTATTTCTCAACAGGAATGAGATATGAGAGGAAAAGAAGTGTCCTCCACCCAAGCTGAGGTTGTAGAAGCAGATGAGGAAGGGATGGTGGGGCCACAATGTGCAAGAAGCCTGGATCCTTGAACCACCATGTGGCAGTAAGCTGTCCACCGAGCGAGATCTCTTCCTTGGACATACATGAATAAAATCTAAATGTCCATTATGTTTTGGCATGATATACTGGGAGTCTTTTAGTTAATATCAATTTAGCCTACCCTAACTAATACACTATTTCTTTTTGGGCTCCCATTTGCTATTGACTATTGTAATAATTGTGCTGTGGAACTAAATGATCCACAAGAAACACCAGAATTTTGATTTTTCTAAGCAGCTGGTGAACATTTTTGGGTTGTAACATTTCTCCAAATTTTGTTGTTATTCACAAATTCTCCATTTGTTTGTGAATTTTATTCTCTGTCAAAACATTTAAGACTATTTTCCATCTTTTAGAAATTGAACAGCAGTTTTTCTGACACTGGTTTTTCTGATGATAAATAGTTTTTTTTCCTCTATTTTTGCATGTTGGGATGCTTAATGAAAAAAAAAAATCAAAGTGTGCCCTGACAGGCAGGAATTCCATATAACACTTGCTACAATATTTCCCACAAGAGATTGGTGTTGGAACTTATCCTTAGAGAACAAATAGCATGCATCTAGGATTTAAATTCAAGGGGAAATATATGATCTGAGGTCTTGTAAAGAAACATCCAAGACCTTATCTTAACATTGAACTCCCAAGTGAAAATGATGTTATAATTCTGTAGTAACATTAGCTCAGATATCTTATCAATAAACTTTGCTAGGCTACAGTTTATACAAAGCCAATCAAAATATTTTCAAAATCAAGAAAACATTGCACTCACTTGTTTCCCTCCTTCAGATCTGAATTCTGAGTTGAAGTTAAAATCACAGACTATGGGAAAATGGAAGAAATCAGTGGCTAACAGTTCAAGCACCATATTTTAATTGTTATTCCCCTATTCCAAGGGGTACCAGTTCAGTAAGATTTTTTAAGCTTGCTAGCTAATTTCAACCATTAGTGACATTGAAAAAAAAAGTCCAGGAGAGGAGTCCAAATACTAATTGGTCTCTAGGTTGTATATTTAAGCCATTGCTTAAGATACTCTACTTTGTTGGATTCTTTAATGTTTTTGACAATTAAAATGTGATATAATGTTCAGCACACAAATTTCCTGGAAAGAAAATTACAGTATTTATCAATGACCTTTATATGTTATGCCCTTTGATCTAGTAGTGATTACAATTTTTTGATATCTCTCCTAAGGATATTTTAACTCCTTAATCAGTTTATTCAATCCATATTTATTGACGATCGCTATTTTCCAGGCACTTTTTTAGGTCTTAAGAATTTGGTATAATGAATGATACAAAGTCTCCGTCATCATGTGGTTTACTTTTTAATGGTAAAATGGTAAACAAATCAACAACTAAATACAAACAATAAGATACTATCAGGTAATTTTAAATTCAGTGATGAAAACAAGAGGAGAGAAGGAAATAGCTAGTGATGGAGTAGGGCAGAGGTGCACTTTGGTTTACTAAGGGTTGGCAAAGGCCTCTTTTAGGAAGTGGCTTGAGCAGTGAAATGAAGTAAGGAGACAAGTCCTGTTGCATATCATTGGGTAAATATTTCAGGCAGGGGGAACAGCAAGTACAAAGGTCCTAAAAGAAAAGGAACAAGACTTATTTAAGGAGTAGCAGGAAGGCCAGTGTGATTGGGGAAGGAAATGAGGTTGGAAAGAGAGAAAGAGTCAGGTCTTATTGGGCCTTCTGGGCCAAGGTAAGCACTGTAGGCATTATTCTAAGTGGTTGAGGAGCCACTGAGGAGTTTTGAGGAGAGGGGACACAAATGGTAGGATTTATGTTTTACCAAGATCACATTGTTTGCTGTAGAGAGGAACATTTGTGTACGTGGCCATATTGAAACAGGGAGCCAGTGACGAGAGTATGTAGTTGCTCAGGCCAGAGAAGGGGGTGGCTTGGGCAGGTATGGGAAGCAAAGGTCGTGAGGCACCTCGGGAGCTGTGGGACAGATGGACTATGGGCTAGCATCCCAAGTGCAGAACCTGTTGTGATTGAAGTCCCAGAGGCAGAGTCCCAGGGTTCAAATCCCATCTTGACCTCCTAGGAACGGAGGGACTCTGGACAAATGCTGTACCCTCTGAGTCTCATTTACCTCCGCTGAAAAGTAGAAACAATGGTAGTTCCTTCAAAGGCTATGATGTTGTCTGATGAGATAATTCATGAAACACACTTAAAACTGTGTTTGGCACTTATAAGTACAAATATCTGCAAGTTATTATCTTTATTAATCTGTTACAGTATAGTCATGAAAATAAAGAATCTAAGAATTTTTTAAAAAACCAGTTTCTGCCTATAAAAGGATATTTTTCTATAAGAAGATATATGCTATGTTTAGAACACTTTAGTCATATAATTTTTTTGGAAATATTTTTGCCAGGAATATATCCATTTCCTTTGCTTCTGTTTAGAACAGATTTCTAACTTAATTGTTGGTTATATTTATATTTATGTTTATGCTTGTATTTATATTTATAATCCAAACTCAGTCCCTGATTTTTATTCTAAGGAGATAAATGTACCCTCTAGTTTGAGGCTCATTTGTGGTGACTAAGTGGACAGAATCAGGCTGCAGAATCTGGGCTCTTGCTCCAGCCTAAGTAAGTCACTTAGCTTTGTTGAAATTCAGATTTTACATCTGCAAAATATAATATTCAAGTAGAAGAAATTAGGAGACATACACATCATACAAAACATTTTATAAATGTTGGGTTTTATTAGTTTTTGTCTGTTTTTCTATCATCATATTTTTGTGCATGTATGTGAAAAAAATGTCTGAAGGAACTTTCCATGGGAATAAGTTACACTTGAAGAAACATAACGCTGCAGTTCCTGTGGGTGGACGATGACACCCATTCTTCCCACCACTCTCTGTAGTCACCCTCACCACCACTGTAGCTGCCCCAGTCTTGGGCAGGAAAAGATCATAAACTCACTTAACCATCATATGCCTGGTGAATGCCTCTCAACTTGGTGAAAAATACATGTTGGTGTCAGTAGTTTGGGTCTTAATGATAAGAGAACATTTGAAATGTCTTCATTTCCTCTGCATAACTCAATCTGTTATTTCTTTCAAATAGTGTCTGAAGTGCTTATGCCCAAAATTAGCATTTCCAGGTTTTCATCCCACAAGCCTGTATTGATCATCCATTCAGATGCAAGCAGTCCTTGGGAGGAGAGATTTCAAAGGTCATGGAACACAGCAGAAAAGATATGCTCCTCCTCAGGTTTGGCTCTAACTAACCAGGAACCAGAGTCCTTTTCCTTCCAGAGTTGGTTCTTGTGAAATTTTCTTTGATTTCCTCATTTCATTGTCTTTTTCAATATGGGCTGATGTACTAGAGGATGGAAAGAAAGAAAAACCAAGGCTGGCAATTAAATTGAGAAATGGATGTATTGAGAGACCCATGCAATAATAAGAGGTCATAATCTAATTATCAATGAAACTTTGCTTCGGTCCTTGTTTTACAAGTAAAGAGTGTAAATTGTCTGAAACAACAGCTTAAAGACAGGTTCAGGCTTCTGAATAATCGGTAATGTCAGGAAAGTGTCCACAAAGCTCCAACAGTGGGATGAGGAATGATACCTTTACAAAAAAATGTGCTCTTTGTGCCACATCCTATCAGGTTGGGAGGATTTAGAAGAGCAATGTCAGGCTCTCCCATGTTTTGACTGAGTCACACGACTTTTGCCAGAATTCCCGTATTTCCTTACTCCACAGAGCAACCTTTCCAGAGACATGTGTAAAATACTGAGAATTAGGACCAGCTTCACTTTTATAAAACTGGATTATAATTGTCATGAAAGTTCTGAAATTGTAGAAAAATCACACACACACAAATGATATCCACCATGATAATATTCAGAGTGAACAATGATATAATCCTAGAAAAGAAAAAAAACACGAAGTTTTCTACATTGCTGGGTTATAATCAAACTGAGGGCCAGGAGAGTTCCTTATTTGTGTTTTTCATCTAGCTGAGGCCTAGCACTTGGAATGTGCGTAATAAATGTTGAATGCCTGAATGAAAAGGCATTGCTGGTTGAAATGTTATAAGCCAATTCTGATATTACCATAAAAACACATACTTTGCCAGTTTAGCCACCCAGGAGTATAACGGCATACTTAAAAATATGGAGCATAGAGCTTTCTATGGTGTGAAGAATTCAAGCAGAGCCCATGATAGCAACCGATCTTACATAATAGTTTTGTTATTAACAAATGGGCTGAGCATGAGACAGAAATATATAAAAGATTAAAAGGAAACAGCTTGGAAGATATCCTTAAATAATCCAAAGATGAGCTAATTCACCAGAAAGATGTAAAAATGGAAATGTCTACACTCTTAATAACATGGCCTCAAAATATATGAAGCAAAAGATGGCAGAATGTAAAGGTGAAATAGACAAATCTTCAGTCATGGGGGAGGTTAAACACACCTCTCTTGTAAATGTTTGGGTTTGTACTTGAAGATGGGTTTCAGAAGGGAAGGAGAGATGCCTGATGCGGGGGTTTAGAGGATGTGGATCTTGGGTACCAAAGACATCACATGTAAGAATGAGTCTGCAAGGTAGTCTTTGTGCTGCCTGGTCAAAGTTCTAGAAGGAACAATCTGAAATCTACCAAATACTTTATATTTGAATAACTAAAATTTAAGTACGCATGTGTCATAGATTGCCTGTGTTCTCACCAAAGCTTTAGGAAATGGACTGAAAAATGATTATTTGCTGAATTCTACAAGGAAAATTTATTTGTTACATAATAATATCTAACAAGAATTGAACTCTTACTATGTATGCCAGGCATCGTTCTAAGTATTAACTAATTTAATTCTCACACTACTCCTATGTTTGTAGGTTGCATGAAGTTTCATTATGATGGCCTAATTTTATAGATGAGGAAACCTAGACAAACAGAAGATAAATTTGCCTGATGTCACAGATAGGTGGAAACAACATTTGAACTGAGGCAGCCTGATAGCAGTGGGTATGCTGCCCAGGACTGCTAAGTGCCAATTAGATATTTCTTGGTTTGTTTGATTTCTGGCAAAATAGTTTAGTGACACTGATTTTATCTACCTTTAAAAACACAGTAGCTTACATTATTTATATTTATGCAATATACCTCTCATACCAATATAGGGACATAATTCTTAAATGTCTGGGAAATGCCATCACATTATTTGCAAACGTGACCATCAATGCAGCTGTTAGCTGACTTGAATCAACTGAGAAAACCTTCCAAGTTCATGTTTACCACCCCATCAAATAAAATGAAATAAAGCTGATTTTATAATCTTTCTCCTCTGATAGATTAAAAACTAGGTAATGTTTTCAAAATTCTGAACCAGAATATTAATTCAAAGTGCAAAGAGTATAGATATATTCATAATTAATCTAAGACTAAAGCAAAACCTATAGAAAAATCATCTTCAGACATATTGGGTTTCATCCTGAAAGAAAAAAAAAATCAAAGTGTGAAAACAACAAATGCTTGGAATTGCAGAAATGGAAATACAGAACTGATCCTTAATCAGTTAAAATGATCACTAATAAATGAAATCTAGAAATAAAATCCCACCTCTCAGCATGATCCCAAATACCAGCTTCTTTTCATAATTAAAGACTGTATTCTTGCTGGTGTTAACTCTTTCGTCCTCTTTGAGCCTTCTGCATCTTTCTTAGCATCATTTAGCTGCAACACAAAAGGTTGAGATTTGAAATTAGATGAAGAAAGTTTTTAAAAGGGATAGAAAGATGAAAAATAACTCCTACTGCTTTATGAATTAAGAGAGAAGTCTCAAAAACATGAACAAAAGGAATTATTTAAATGTCATCCCATTTAAATGGAAAATTCTCCATGACATGTTTTTCAGTTATTGGCAGGGAGTGAACTGATGGACAAGGCACCTTGTTTTGCATGTCCTTTCTCTCCCTTCTCCCACTTCCAGTCGCCTTCTATGCTTCCATATGTTGGGATCAATCTGTTGATTTCACGAACACTTTCCCATCCCCCATTAAGACTCCAGTGAATCGTCTTAGACTCTTTGGTATGATCAGAAATTAGGAACCTTATTGATTATACATTGTCTTTTTATATAAATATCTCTCTGATCCACTTCTTGCTTCTTTGAGTATTAGGGGTAGATTCATTTAAAAATCATAATTGGCAAGAATAATTGTTTTTATATTTAAGTAAAGGAAACTAACTGCATACGCTTAAAATGTTACAAGATAGCATTTTGGGGAAAATATACTAAACTGAAATATGCTGTGACCAGGACTTGATAAAATACATCCCAATCTTATATTCATTATGTGGCTTGCAATTCAGGAAATATTCAATACTAAGAGAAAATTCACAATGGAAGGTTTTACAATTTTTCCTTTGAAATCCTCATGCACTTTAAGGAGATTGGAGAAAACACATTTCAGCACGCTTGGCAGTCACTCAAATTTGTATGCTCTAAGTTTAGAACCAAACTCAATCTGCCCCCTGTTCAAGCTCTGTTCTGTGCTGGCAAAACACCACTTGCTTGTTCAGAGGGAGAAGGAAGGCTTTGTAAAACTCAAAAAACTTACTGGACATTAAGTAGCTCCTCGACAATTATATTACCCGCAGCTTAAGTAAAATTGAATTCAATACATATGCATGATATTTTTCTTATAACACACAGGTATAGCATAAATAGAAAAATACTTAGCAACACTTATTTAGGGTTTAGCAAAACTCAATAAGGCCTAAAATTTTCACAAGTTCACTTGATTTTTTCCAAGATGCTGTAGGATTTCCTAGCCCTTATTTCTATTTTCTCATCACATCTCCTTTCGTATTTTGAGGAAATGTTTTTTAGGTATAATAATTTTTTGCACCATTTGAAACCCAAATATTGCAATATTGTGTTAAGATGCAAAAGCTGAAATGTGAAAGGATGTACCATAATCTATTTATATTTAATTATGTAGACTGAATTAAGCATACATATAAATAAACATATATATAATATATATAAACATATATATACACATACATATATGCTTATAAAAAAGTTCAGCCTAAGTATTTCATATAAATTTTTATTTTAAATAATTTTGCACACCAACTCCCTGAACTTTGATAGCCAGATCTAGGTAGTTATGGGCAAAATATACCGGAAAGATTGATAGTTTAAGATTTAGGGGATTGAGGTATAAACTCTGGCACAAAGTAGCAAGTTATTTAGCTTCTCTGCAACCCTTTCATTAACTAATGAAGGATGGTGTTGGATTTGATAATATTTAAATTAATTTCTTACACTAATTTTAGGTGACTCAGTGATTCCAACAAGAAGTTTGAAAATGACTTGATTTTATGGTTAACAATGTGAATTTTAATTGGATTTGGTTCTCTATTTGTTGCTGTATCTATTCTTATCTCAAGTGAATGCAAGCCAAGCTGAACGTTCCATATTCTCTCAAAACCTTTCAGACTATTTACTGTGTACTTTTATCAATCTTAATGTGTATCAGCCAAATTTAATTATAGCAATCAAAATGTGTGTTAGTAGGGTATGTAGAGATTTCAGCAGTGCCATCTCCATACCCAGCTTAATTCACCCCCCTACCCCAGCATACTAGTTATGAATGTAATCTCTGAAGTTAGACTTTTTGGTTTAAAATCCTGGCTCTCCACTTTAGGGATATTTGACTTGGGCAAGTTGTTTTATCTCTCTGTTCCTTAATTTCTTTATCTGTAAAAAGATGATAATCTATTTCATTGGATAATTCTAAGGCGTTCATGATTTTTTACTCAAAGTGCTTAGAATAGTGCCTGGCACGTAGTAAATTTTCAGCAAGTATTATTTTTTTGCTTCTTATATGTCCACCACATTAGAATGGAAATCTTGTAAGAGCAGGGCACTCATCAGTCTTGTTCATCATGGTCATGATGGATGACTATGAAGGCTACTTCGCCTTCTCTTCCTCTTCCTCCTCCTCCTCCTTTTCTTTAAATGAAGTAAAAATCACGTAACAATCCATTTGAAAGTGTACAATTCAGTAACATTTACAATTCACAGTGTTGTGCCATCATTACTTCTATCTAGTTGCTTAAATGTCCTTTATTATGTGGAGGAAATTGTCTTCTGTTTCTAGTTTGCTGAATGTTTTGTCATTAAAGGATGTTGGATTTTTCAAATACTTTTTCTGTAACAATTGAGATTCACATGTGAGTTTTTCTTTAATTAACGAAGTGTATTACATTGGCTGATTTCCATGTGTTGACTCTTAGAACCCTGGGATAAATTCTACTGAGTCATGGAATATAATCTTAATATACTACCAGATTTGGTTTGCTGGTTTTTGTTGAGGAATTTTGTGTATATATTCACAAAGGATATTGATCTACAGTTTTATAGTAATGTCTTTATCTGGCTTTGGTATGAGGGTAATGCTGGCCTCATAGAATGAGTTTGGAAGTATTCCCTCCTCTTCTATTCTTGGAGGGTTTGGTAATAATTCTTTAAATGTTTGATGGAATTCACCAGTGAAGCCATCTGATCCTGGCCTTTTCTTTATTGGGAGTTCTTTTTGATTACTGATTCAATCTCTTTGTTTGCTAAAGATCTATTCAGATTTTCTATTTCTTATTAAGTCAGTTTTAGTAGTTTGTGTGTTTCATTGTCTATTTCATCTAATTCGTCTAATTTGTTGGTGTGCAATTATTCAAAACATTCTCTTAAAATTCTTTCTGTTTTTCTATAAAGTTAGTTGCAATCTTCCCACTTTTATTTGTGATTTTATTAATTTGAGTCCTTTCTCATTTTTGGGAGTAAGGTTAGATAAAAATTTACCAATTTTGTTGATCTTTTCAAAGAACCCATGTTTGGTTTGGTTTTGTCTCTACTGTCTTTCCTATTCTTTCTTTCATTTACTCCACTAATTTTTATTCTTTCCTTCCTTTTTCTAGCTTTGGTTTTAGCTCATTCTTGTTTTAGTTTCTTAAGACATAAAGTTAGGTTATTGATTTGGGATCTCTTTTCTTTTTAATGTGAGCATTTATAGCTATAAATTTCCCTTGAATACAGCTTTCACTGAATCCTATAGATTTTGATATGCTATATTTTCATTTTCATCCATCCTAACACATTTTATAATTTCACTTGTAGTTTCTTCTTTGACCATTGGTTGTTCATGAGTATGCTGTGTAGTTTCCACATATTTGTAAACTTTCCAGTTTTTCTTCTGTTACTAATTTCAACTGTCATTTTATTGTGGTTGTGGTCACAAATCATACTTTGTATGATTTCAGTCTTTTAAAATTTATTGAGACTTGCTTTGTGGCCCAACACATGGTCTACACTGGAGAATGTTCCATGTACTCTTGAGAAAAATATGTATCCTGCTGCTGTGAGGTGGAGTGCTCTCTCCCTTTCTCTCTCCATGTCTATGAGGTCTAGTTGACTTATAGCATTGTGCAAGTCTTCTATTTCTTTGTTGATCTTCTGTCTACTTCTATCCATTATTGCAAGTGGGGGTATGGAAGTCTCCAACTGTTATCGTAGAACTGTTTCTCCCTTTCAGTCTGTCATTTTTTATTTCATAGTATTTTGGGATCTATTTTTATCTTCGAATATGTTTATAATTGTTGTATCTTGATGGGTTGATTTTGTCATTGATATATAATGTCATTTTTGTCTCTTGTAACACCTTTTGTTTAAAGGGCTGCTTGTCTCACATTAGTATAAACACCACAGCTCTCCTTTGGTTACTGTTTCCTTGCAATTTCTTTTTCCATTCTTTCACTTTCAACCTGTTTGTGTCTTTGTAAACTGAGTCTCTTATAAGCAGTATATAGTTGGATCATTTAAAAAAAAATCTTTAAAGATTTTATTATTTATTTATTTTTTTATTTTTATTTTTATTTGAGAAAGAGAGAGAGCATGAGCAGGAGGAGTGGCAAAGGGAAAGGGAGAGGGGAAAAATCTCAAGCAGATTCTTGCTGAGCCAGGATCCCAATGTGGGGCTTGAATTCATGACCCCAAGATCATCACTTGAGCCAAATCAAGAGTTGGACACTTAATCAACTGGGCCACCCAGTCTCCCCACTTGTTAGTACTTCTTGAAGGGCAGATCTACTAGCAATGAAGTCATTTAGTTTGTGTTTACCTCTTTTAGTTTTTATTGATTAATGTCTCCATTTTTGAAGGGTAGTTTTGCTGGACACAAAATTCTTACTTGACAGTTTTTTTGCATTGAGCACTTTAAATATGTCATCCCACTGTCTTCTGGTCTCCATGGTTTTTGAAGGAAAATTGGCTGTTAATATTATTTATGTCCCTTGTGTGTGACAAGTCACTTCTCTCTCTCTTCTTTAAGCTTCTATTTATTTATTTGTTTATTTATTTTAGAGAGTGGGTATAGGGGCAGAGAGAGAGGGAGAGAGAGAAAATCTTAAGCAGGCTCCACACCCAGTATGAAGCCCCTATGTGGGGCTCGAATCTCCTGACCCTGAGATCATGACCTGAGCTGAAATCAAGAGTCAGATTTTTAACCAATAGAGCCACCCAGGTGCCCCAAGTCACTTCTCTTTTGATGCTTTCAAAATTCTCTCTTTGTCTTTGTCTTTTGATAATTTGACTATAAGGTGTCTTGGTGTTGATCTCTTAGAATTTATTTTGCTTGGAGTTTGTTGTGCTTTTTGGAGGTGTATATTCTTGTCTTTCATCATATTTGGGAGTATTTGGCCATTTTTTCTTCATCTATTTTGCATATGTTATGTACATGGTAGTCTACTTAATGGTTTCCCATGTATCTCTTAGACTCTGTTCATTTTCTGCCATCCTTTTCTCTTCCTGATCCTCAGATTGAGTAATCCCAATTGTTCTGTATTCACTGATTCTTTCTTCTTTCTGATTAAATGTGCTGTTGAACCCTTCTAATGAATTTGGCATTTCAGTTATAGTATTTTTCAGTTCTAGAATTTCTACTTGGTTTCTTTGGATGATTTCTATCTCTTTATTGATATTTTCTATTTGGTGAGACTTGTTATTTTGTTTCTTTTAGTTCTTTGTTTTTGGTTTCCTTTGGCCCTTTGAGCATATTTAACTTTTAAAACCTTTGTCCCAACAAAGAAAAGCTCAGGACTAGATGTTTTCACTGGTAAATACTACCAAACATTTACAGAAAAATGAACACCAATACTCCTTAAACTCTTCAAAAAAATTTAACAAGAGGAAACATTTCCAAATTAATTTTGAGGCCAGCATTATGCTGATACCAAATCCAGAAGAGACACTACAAAGAAAGATTACAGGCCATTATCCATGATGAACATAGATGCAAGAAATCCTTAATGAAATACTAGCAAACCAAATTTAACACCACAGTAAAGGATCATACACTCTGACCAAGATCAATTTATTCCCTTAGATGCAAGGACGGTTTAACATGCGTGAGTTAATGTAATAGGCCACATCAACCTACCAAAGGACAAAAATCATATGATCATCTGAATGAATGCAGAAAAAAGCATTTGACAAAACTCAACACCTATTGATGATAAAAACTTTGAAGAAAGTGGGTTTAGAGGGAACATACCTCAACATCAATAAAGGCCGTATATGACAAACCCCACAGCTAATATGCTCAATGGTGAAAAATTGAGAGCTTTTTCTTTAAGATCAGAAATAAGACAAGGATGGCCACTCTCACCACTTTTATTCAACATAGTACTACAGATCTTAGCCACAGCAATCAAACAAGAAAAATAAATAAAAAGCATCCAAATTAGTAAGGAAGAAGTTAAAATGTCACTATTTGTGATAACATGATACTATACATAGAAAACCTTAAAGATGCCACAAAAAACCTATTAGAAGTAATAGGCGAATTCAGTGAAGTTTCAGGATAGAAAATTAATATACAGAACTCTGTTGCATATCTATACACCAATAACAAAGTAGCAGAAAGGGAAATTAAAAAAAACTGGGTCACCTGAGTGGCTAAGTCAGTTAAGCGTCTGCCTTCAGCTCAGGTCATGATTCCAGGGTCCTGGGATGGAGCCCCATGTTGGGCTCCCTGCTCAGCGGGGAGTCTGCTTCTCCCACTCCCTCTGCTGCCCTGCTTGTGCTCTCTCACTCTCTCTTTCTGTCAAATAGATAAATAAAATCTTTTTAAAAAAGAGAACAGTTACACTTACAGTTGCACCAAAGAGAATAAATTACTTAGGAATAAACTTACCCAACAAAGTGAAAGACCTATACTCTGAAAACTATGAAACATCAATGAATGAAATTGAAGATGACACAAAAAGGAAAGACATACCATGTTCATGGGTTGAAAGAATTAATATTGTGAAAATGTTCATACTACCCAAAACAATCTTCAGATTTAGTACTTTCCCTACCAAATATCAATTGTATTTTTCACAGAACTAGATTTCACAGAAAAGTTTAAATGTCACAGAGCTCTCTTACTGCAAAGTAACAGCTTCTTTATTTTTTATTTATTTTTTATTTATTTTTTATTTTTATTTATTTATTTTTTAAAGATTTTATTTATTCATTTGAGACACAGAGATAAAGAGAGAGCATGAGCAGGGGGAGAGGCAGAGGCAGAGGGAGAAGCAGGCTCCCCGCTTAGCCAGGAGCCTGATGTGGGGCTCGATCCCAGGACCCTGGGATCACGACCCGAACCGAAGGCAGACGCTTAACCATCTGAGCCACCCAGGCGCCCCAGTAACAGCTTCTTTAATCACCAGGCCTTTCTCTGATATGTTGTGTGTTTCGGGCTGGATTCTAGAGTTCTGTAAAAGTTGATTCTGACAGGTTTTTTTTTTTTTTTTTCTCCTCAGCTCATTGATCGTCTTTGTGGACGGATGGAGCTCTGGAGTTCCCTAGGCTGCAATTATCTGTCTAGCTTTATATCTTCTTTTTTAGTGATATTTACTGTCATCATTTACAAATGTGGATATCCTAGCACACATGTCCTCATTTTGTTTGCATTCCTGCAAACTGCTGCTCTTTGGCAACCCTGGGGAGAAGGCCCACATAGGCCCTGGAGGCAGGTTCAGGGCTGTTAGATAGGCAATTCCATATGCCTAGTTACCAGAACATGGTCTAGAGGGAAGGATACTGGCTCCAAGTGGGAACATCATTTTGGCCCTGTGGATTCTTGCTAAGGAGAAGGGACATGGGTATGTACAGACAGAGAAGAAACTAGATCTTTCCTAAATCTAAGGGTAGGCTGAGATGTCCATACTGTGTATGCAAGACCCCTAACCATGTGGGAAGGGAAGAGATGGGTCCAGTAGTCGTGTGTTGTTGAGTTCCCTGTAGAGTCTTGAGGAGTCTAAAAATTCTCAATTTGAATATGGCCTTCTAGGCATGTAGGAAAGTATAGTTCTTAATTCAGGAGAATGGAACACATTTTAATTAACAGTCTTTGAATTTGATTTATAACTTTCAAATATTTAGACATGTGAGGAGCCTGTGTTTGTGGTCTTAACCCAAACACTGTCAATGTTCTAAGTGGGCTGTGTAGAGATGTCTGTCTTGGCCCCTTTTGAAATTTGACACTATCTCTCTCTGCGACTCGCTACATGTCTTCATAGAGCATCAGAGACATCATACTCTTGAGTTTCCTCCTATCTCACTGGTAACTTTTCTCACTTTCCTTTTTGTATTCCTTTCTCACAAAGTAACAGTGGAGGACTCCAGAGCTCAATCCTTTGTCCTTGTCTCTTTTCTATCTGCATTTATATTGTTAGATGCCCAGATCGGATTTCTCTTCTGAACTCAAACACAGTATATCCATTTGTTTCCTCAAAGTTTTCACTTGGATATCTAATAAACATCTTGACTTTGTCTAATAAACAAGACACCTGTTCAGTCTCAGTTAAGGACAGTCCATCCTTCTGGTTATTCAGGCTTAAAATATTATTCTTAGCTCTTCTTTTTCTCTCTTATGTCACACCCAGTCATTCAGGAAATTGTCTTGGCCCTGCCCTCAAAACATTGTATTTTGGATCTGACTATGTCTCACAACGTCACCGGCATTACCGCGATCCATGTTACCATCACAACTCTTCAGATTGCTGCTAGAGCCTTCTGACTGGACATTCACATCCTACCCTCACCTACTACAGCTAGAGTGATTCTAAAAGCTAAGTCAGATCATGTCACTCCTTTTTTCAAAACATCCAAATGACTCCCCATTTCATTTAGAGTAAAAGCAAAAGCCCTTTCAGTGACTAATGGGTGAGCATATCACCCAGTTCTGGCCAGTGAGAACAAAATATAGGACAATTATTCAAACTTTAAAAAGATAAGTTCTTTCTTTGGTGCTGGATTTGGGGCTGGAGGGTGAAAGCCTGGATTTGGAGGAAGGCATTTACCAGGTGGACTTGGTCTGCCTGGAGGGAAATGTAGAGGAAAAGGGCTGAGAAACACAGAGGTGTCTTCTGGACTCTGCAGCTTCATCACAGGCCAATAAATAACACTGCTTGGCTTAAAGCAGATGGAGTTGTATTTTCTATCGCCTGTAACTAAGATTCTTAACTAAAGCAGGGTTGAAGGAAGAGGCAGAAATTGACATTCACTGAGCATTCTCTTTTGGTTGGGTACTATGCTAGGTGAGTTACACTAATTATCTTATTATATTCAATCATTCCTTCTTTTATTTGTTTATAGTTTTAGTCCATTTCCCTTACCTATAATTATCTTTCCATTCTTCTCTGGCAAATGCTTTAAAACACCTGAGCAAAACTCTTATTTCCATCAAAATACATTTACTTTGAATCCCATTAATATTTATGTAAATAGTTCATTTCTCCATGTTAATTCCTAGTTGCTCATACATTTTTTTGTGTGTGTTTGTCAGAGTATGTTTCTAGATTGGAAACTTTCTGACACCAAAGACAATACCTTCTATTTCTGCTTTATGTCCTCTCAGCATCTAGTACCATTTTTTGTTTTTCCCAATAGACTTCCTACAGATATTATTTGTTGTTTAAAAATATTATTTGCAACAGGGTACTACATTATTTATGGGGGCTTTAAAATGATTTATTTACAATAAGCTACCTAAGAAAGATTATGTTTATTTTATACTTTTAGAAATTTAGACAAAAACATATAAAGTACTTAGAATAATGTTAGGTATATTATTAACTACTCAATAAATATTATTTATTATTATTATTATTATCTAAGAACTCTCCCACATTGGTGCCATTGGCACATTCTATTTGTTTTATAGCACATATTTCTATTTTATGATATGCCTATTCATGTGTACATCTTACTCCATATAATATATGGCAGACTTCTTGAGGCTAGGCCACTTGTCCTGTGAGTGTTAAGGGAACACAGTGTAGGATAGTGGAAAGTACATGAGTTTATTTTATTTTTAAAATTTTTTTCAAGTTTTAGTTTAAATTCCAGTTAGTTTTTTATTTTAAGATTTTATTTATTTATTTGAGAGAGAGAGAGCAAGAGCACAAGCAGGGGGAGAGACAGAGGGAGAGAGAGAGGGATAAGCAGGCTCCCTGCTCAGTGTGGGGCTCAATCCCAGGATACTGGGATTATGACCTGAGCTGAAGGCAGATGCTTAACCGACTGAGCCACCCAGATGCCCCAAATTCCAGTTAGTTAACATACAGTGTAACATTAGTTTCAGGTGTACGATCTAGTGATTCATCACGTACATACAACACCCACTGCTCATCATAAGTGCCTTCCTTAACCCTTTACCCATTTAACCCATGCCCCACCAAGTTCCCCTCCAGTAACCCTTAGTTTGTTCTCTATTGTTAAGAATCTGTTTTCTGGTTTGCCTCTCTTTTTTTTCCCCCTCTACGTTCATCTGTTTTTGTTTTTTTTTTTCTTAAATTCTACATATGAGTGAACTCATATGGTATTTGCCTTTCTCTGACTGACTTATTTTGCTTAACACAGCACGTGAGTTGAGAATCAGACTGGGCTGGATGAAGCCTGAATCTACCATAATAGTTGTGAGAGCATAGCTTGGTTATTTCAGTCCACACTGAACTTCAGTTAGCCATTTGTAAAATGGTATAAAGTTCATCTAACTCTCAGAATACTTGTGAGTGGGAAATGAGGTAGTTTAGATTAGCCTAGTGCCTGTGACATTGCTGGTTACTCAGCTGTTAGTACTTCCTCAATTATAGTTCTCAGGGATGTCTTCCCCTGTCTAATGCTTTGACTTATTAGGTTCTCAATAAATGCAGCCTGAACATATACCACCTTTATTTGTTCATCCCACTGGGACATAGACACTATGTTTTCTTATTCAGTGTACTTTATTCCCAATGCTTGGTGGACAATGGATGCTCCCTAAATTCTTGCTGTTCCAATGCCTTAAGCATCTTATGTCTACCTTCACCTGGAATTGTTCTAGACATGTCTGAAGAGGTTTATTCAGCTGCCACTGTTACTTTCACTTAAACTAAAGTCATAAATATATAGAAAGAGGATGCATACATAGATTCTGAAAAGAGTGAGCATCGTGGAATCCCTGAATGCTCTCTGGGATTCATGACCAAGTTTTTGCTTGTTTAATGACAAAATATAACCACTGGAAGAAGCTGATGTGTCTGTACTCACTCTGTTGCTTGGGTATTGAGAAAATCTTACATGATGCAACATGTGAGTGAATCTGGTGCTTGCAGAAAGCAGAGCCTCATGGCCTTGTTTTAGCCAAGTGCAGTTCAGGCTGACTTTGTCTCCATTGTCTCTCCATCACGTTCCTCTCTTCAAGAGTCACTTTTAGCAGACATGGTAAACCGTGCCAAAGCATATGGGTGTATGAAGAGGTGGGGGCAGGTGCTCTGTTTGGCATCTGAACCTGCCAAATAAGCTACACTTTGCATTTCTGGCTCTTTCATCCATCCAGTTTCCAACTCTAAGAGCTACACAGCTTTAGGTTTTCATCAAAGCCACAGGTACATTGTTTTTCTGAATTTCCATCACTGCTATTTGAATACATTTTTTTGGATTCCTATAAAATTGATTCCAGTGTTTAACATCTATTCAGACCAGTGATTGAATTACTCTCCTCAGAGTCTGTGACTATGTACATAAAAATTATTTGTTTTCTATACAACATTAGATTCTAGATTTCTAATAGACTATTCTTTGTTGCAAACCACCCCAAGAGTCAAGCCATTTTGCCTTGAAATGAATCAATCTAGACTAATGGAGTTCTAATTTGAAGATAAAATAAGTTGGCCCCAAATCTTCACTCACTTCCATACACACAAATAATATGACAAATATGTGAAGAGCACATTTGACTTTTTAAAAGCTTTTTTTCTCTCCCACTTGAGGTGGTGTAAGTAGCATTAGTTCCACTTGATAAGGCAATCCAGGCACATGTTTGCTTTCAGAATTATATAGAAAATATGTAAAAATTGATGTCAAAGATGGCAGTTAGAAAAGATGTCCTTATGTTACAAGGGTGCTAGTATATCTCATTCTCACTGATTCAATACGTATTTATTGTCCTCCATTGAGGTAAAAAACACATGCAGTTAGGACTTTGTCTTTAAAGAATCTGTTCTTGATAATGTAGTAGCAAGGAATAAGTGGTATGTAGGGAAAAAATGACTAAAAGATCTGAAAGGTAAGTCAAAGAACTTTAGAGATTTAGCAGAGTAGCACTTTAAAAAAAAATTTACTTATTTATTTTAGAGAGAGAGCAATTTATTTTAGGGAGAGTTCATCCCCAGTGGGATGAACAAATAAAGGTGGTATATGTTCAGTCTGCATTTATTGAGAACCTAATAAGTCAAAGCATTAGACAGGGGAGAGAGAGAGAGAGAGAAGGGAAGAGATTCCTCACTGAGTGTGGAGCCCACCAGGGGCTTTGATCCCAGGACCCTGAGATCGTGACCTGAGCCGAAACCAGGAGTAAGATGCTCAACCAACTGAGCCATCCAGGAGCCCCAGAGGTAGCACTTTTTATTCATTGTGGGAGGCTTCCTGGAGGAGGGATCACTTAAAAAGAGAGTTTATGGTTTTCTCATTTCATCAGGTGTTAACATCCTTCAGAGTGATACTTAGTTGTTCTGAAATTATCTGTTTTGTGCCATGTTAGCCTTATACCAAATAGTGCCTCAGAGATGAATGTATTTTGATATTCATTTAATTAACAAACATTTATTGAACATCTACCTGGAGATATGAAGACAGACATATTTTCTGTTACGGCTATGAAGACACTTATATTTCTTGGGGGCAGCAGTCAAAAAGCAAATAGATAAGAAAATATCCAGTAATGATAGGGTAAGCACTATGGTGAAAGTTAGATAGGGCGCCTGGGTGGTTCAGTTGGTTGAGCGACTGCCTTCGGCTCAGGTCATGATCCTGGAGTCCCGGGATCGAGTCCCACATCGGGCTCCCTGCTGAGCGGGGAGTCTGCTTCTCCCTCTGACCCTCTTCCCTCTTGTGCTCTCTCTCTCATTCTCTCTCTCTCAAATAAATAAATAAAATCTAAAAAAAAAAAAAAAAAGAAAATTCTTAAAAAGAAAAAAGAAAGAAAGAAAGTTAGATAGAGGAGTGTCCGAAGGCCTTCTGTCTTTGCCTCCTCCCATCCCACTCGGGGCACATGGAGGGTTGGTTGCAGTCTCTCTCAACAGTTTGGAATGAGTTTTCAACACTTAGAAAATGAGTACATTTGATTTGTTATTGTCATGTTTTCCAAACAAAGGATAATTGTCCTTCATTTCATGTTAAAATAGTGATGATAACAAGTGCCCTCCGGTATTTCCATGATGTCTAATTCCCTAGCCCTGTGGGTCTCCACTCTCCGAATCTGACCCTGCATATTTATACCCAGGACAACACCACAGTAATTTGTCTCAAGGTCACACACATCACAGAAGTTCATTTCCATTGGGTTTTTAGAAAATACTTTCTGGTGCAGCGATCCACTGTGTGCCTTTTTCCCTAATGGACTGTAATGATTGGGACATTGAATAAGGGCTTCTAACAGAAGTTATTTTTTGTAAGTTTACTAATTCATAAGTTAGAACCTCACTGGATATTTTAGAAGACAAACTTCTGGTTTTCTCTTTTTAGAGAATTGGGTGGATATTATCCTTCTAAATCCATTTTCTGCACTGCTCCCCTTGCTCCCTATCCCGGCTATCCTGCTTCTTCTTCAGACTTCAGGTCAGGTTCTGTGGATGAGAGTCTGGAGAATGGGAAGGGTGTGAAGTTGATGTCTTGGACCCTGAAGTACCTCCGGGAAGGGCTGCTGTGGGAAGTGTGCCTCTCTCAGAAGCCACAGCTCCTCTTAGGGGTCCTCCCCAGGTAGCTGCCCTCTCCCCCCACTCCTTCATGCTCTACCTTACTCATGCCCTACTGTTTCCCCTACCCTGCTCACAACTTTGCAGTCTCTTAACACTCCTCAGATTATCCGGTTTGAATGTGCCATCTGTTTCCCACCAGGGCCCTGACTGATACAGAGAAAAACTAGATTCGTGAGTTGAACTACTTATTTGTGCTGGAGATCAGAGAATTATTTTATTTTGGCCTCTGCAAGTCAGTTTCTACTTAATATTCTTCCCTTATATTTGCCCCAGGAAACAGAGTAAATGACAATTTCATTTCAATTGAAAAGGCATTATCTTATAATATGAGGTCATGACCAATTTTTAGTCTGCTTGTTGGGATGGGCTCAAACTCTATGAAACATACCTTACTCAAAGCTACAATTTTTATTTATTTATTTATTTATTTATTTATTATTTATTTATTTATTTTGGAATTTTACTTCTACATTTTTTTATTATGTTATGTTAATCATCATACATTACATCATTAGTTTTTGATGTAGTGTTCCATGAATCATTGTTTGGATATAACACCCAGTGCTCCACGCAGAACGTGCCCTCTTTAATACCCATCACCAGGCTAACCCATCCTCTCACTCCCCTCCCCTCTAGAACCCTCAGTTTGTTTTTCAGAGTCCATAGTCTCTCATGGTTCATCTCCCCCTCCGATTTCCCCCCCTTCATTTTTCCCTTCCTGCTATCTTCTTCTTCTTCTTCTTTTTTTAACATATAATGTATTATTTGTTTCAGAGGTACAGATCTGTGATTCAACATCTTGCACAGTTCACAGTGCTCACCATAGCACATACCCTCCCCAGTGTCTATCACCCAGCCACCCCATCCCTCCCACCCCCCACCACTCCAGCAACCCTCAGTTTGTTTCCTGAGATTAAGAATTCCTCATATCAGTGAGGTCATATGATACATGTCTAGATGTCTATCAACAGATGAATGGATAAAGAAGATGTGGTGTATATATATACAATGGAATATTATGCAGCCATCAAAAAGAATGAAATCTTGCCATTTGCAACGACGTGGATGGAACTGGAGGGTATTATGCTGAGCAAAATAAATCAATCAGAGTAAGCTACAATTTTTTAAAAATGGAGTAATACATTCACATATTTTATTGGTTAGCAGTCGATTTAGCTGGGAGAAGCAAAGACCCAACATAACAATGATTTACCAAGAGAGAAATGCATTTCTCACTCACATAAAACATAGAATACTAATAGTCCAGGATAAATATGACAGCTTTATTCTACAAAGCCCACGGGGACACAAACTTTCTGCCGGAGGAGGAAGCCAGGAGGAAGAATAAGAGGCAAAGAAGAAGGTAGTGTCATGATGCATGCCAGCTGTTTTTTTTAAAGATTTTATTTATTTATTTATTTGAAAGAGAGAGAGAGCACATGAGAGGGGGGAGGGGCAGAGAGAGAGGGAGAGAGAGAATCTCAAGCGGACTCAGGACCCAGGACCCTGAGATCAAGACCTGAGCCAAAATCCAGAGTCGGAGGCTTAACCAGCTGGGACACCCAGGTGCCCTGCATGCCAGCTATTTTTAACAAAATGCTCAGAAGCTGCCCATGACACTTCTGCTTTAGCCTCATCCAGTGCAAAGTCTCATGGTTGCAGTTGCCAATAAGGCTGAGAAATATAGTCTTCATTTGGGGCAGCTACTTACCCAGCTCCTACTATAGAACTGGGGTTGCCGAATGGTTTCTATAAAGAGCCAGATAGAAACTATTTTAAGCTGTAAGGACTACATGCAGTATCTGTTTCTCCTCCTCCTCCTCCTTCTTTTTCTCCTTTTTTTCTTCCCTTTCCTCTGTTTCTTCTTCCTTCTCCACCACCTCCTCCTCCTTTCCTTTCTTCTTCCAATTCCTTAGAAATATAAAAACTATTCTTAACTCATTGGCCACGCCAAAACAGACTTCAGTCCAGATTTGGCTCAGGGAGTGCAATTTGCCATCCTCTGGTATTGAAGAATGGGAGACTGGGAATACCTAGCATCTCTGTATTTGTGGCCTATTAGGATAAGCTCAGCACTCTAACAGGTGGCTCCAAAATTTCATTGGTTTAACACAATGAGTTCATTTCTCTGTCACATCAGAGTCCAACGTGCACTTGTGGAGAATATGTGTGAGGAGGGGCTTCTCTGCCCAGTGTGGTCACTCTTGGACTCGGGCTCCTCCCTCTGAGTTGTGGGCATCCTCTCTGCAGCTGCTGCAAGGGGAGAGAGGCAGGGTAGAGAAGGCACACCGACCCTGAACTGCTGACACATATCATATTTCATTGGCAAGAACTGTCTCATGCAACCCTTCCCCACCTCCGTATGTAAAGGGCCTGGATGCAAGACCCCTCTCAGAAAAGAGTTAGATTAGGTGCCCCAGAAGAGGAGAACACTTATTAACAAATATACACACACACACACAGGTCAAATAACAGAGAACTACTAATGAAATGCAGCCATCTCCAAATCCACCCTTGCCTTACTTCTCAGAGGCAACTTTTAAAAAATTCTTTCTTTCCCCCCATGACCTCTGTCATAGTTTTAGAATATGATTGACCTTGGTGTGTTGCTTAATGACATCGCTCCTTAGTTTCCTCATCTGTAAAATGAGGAGTGTATTACTGACCATTTTATATACATCTATATTTTAAAGATGTAAGTCAATTCATATAATGAATTTAGACTAGTACCTGACCCATCGGCAGTGCGATTTAAGAAGGTCAGTCTACGCAGTGATGAAACACACAGCCTCTGAAGCCAGGCTAAGTGTATTTGAGTCCAGCCTCCTCTGTTTCTCCAGATAGATTCTTCTGGGTAGGTTCTTTAACATCTCTGTCCCAATTTCTTCCTTTTTCTTTTACAGTTGTTGTGAGAATTAAATGATAAATATATAAAAGTGCTTAGAATAGGGCCTGAAACACAGTGAGCAGTCATTAATGGTTAAGGGTGTTGCACTGTATATTTTTATTAAATTAATTTTACAAAATATATATCAATTCCCCAACAAGAAAGATGAGGAGTGATCACCTTTATCCTATCCTTCTCTTCCTCCCTCTTTTCATCCCAATGTTTGCTTATGATACTTTTAGTTCTTCTTTTGGTTGCCCTTGGCATTTCACATAATGCATCTGAGCTGCTTTTCCTGTTCCATCATCTTTTGCCATTTTTCTGTTGACTGCCTTCTTTATAATGTGAGTACCTTTTCCTTTACTTTCCTATCTTTCATGTTCTGTTCCCCATCAGCGTATACTGTTAGGATGGCTGAGGCTGTACATGTGTACCTGCCATCTGCAATCAGCAAGTCTTTCTTGCCTTGTTGATGGACTAGCGATAAAAGGTAAAAGGGAATAAACACTATTTATGTCATTATAGCCTTACAGATAATGTTTTATTTTAGGTCAAGAGGCACTGTGCATGCACTACATATCTCCCAGTGTGTGCCCACTGCCCTGGTTCCTCGGTCACTCTAAGGAGATTGTTTCCAGTATCAAGGCCAAATCAACTCTTTTCTTACATACTCCCCCCCCCTTTTTTTTCTTAAAAATGAAACCACAGTTTAACCTCAGTTTTTTTAGTGGGACCATGGCTTTTTTCCGTATTTTTGGCTTTTTCAGAAATTCTGTGCACTTTTTTTCCCACTCCAGGCATTTCCTTTATTCCGTTTACTCCCCTTCTCCCCACAGAGATTGCTCTTCCTCCCACTGCTTTTTCCTAAAATCACACCGCTCTGTTTAGTCATCTCCATCTCTCACCCCCTGATTCCTTACCTATTAGAAAATGTCTTCATCTAGCTCTCACTCTGGAATAAAGTTTGATTGGAGATAAAATTCCAAGTTACAAATTATTTTTCCTCAAAGCTTTTAAAATATTATTCTATTAACTTAGCACCAGTGTGGCTAACGAGAAGTCTGATGCAGTTGCATTTATCGTTACTTGGCAGCTGACTTCATTAATTTTTCCTCCCGGAAAAATTTTAGTACTCTGAAATTTGATGATCATGAGTCTGGGTCTTGGTATTTTTTATTTATTGAGCTTTGGGCCTTTGTAGTCTGGAAATTCAGCCCTCTGTTACTAGGAGAAATTTTTTTCTGCTATTTCTTCCCTCTCACTTTTTTCATTTGTTTTTCTAGTGCTCTTAGTTGAATACTGGACCTACTAGACTGGTCTCATTCATATTTTTCCATCTTTTTGTCTTTTTCTTTTATATAACAGGGAATTTCCTTTTCTCTTGACTTTATTTTGTAGGCTTTCTCTTCAAATTTTTATTTTGGCAATTCCATATTTAGTTTTTAAGACTTTCTGCTTATTTTCTTATTTAAAAAAATTACATATAACATTTGTCCTGTTGTATGGAAGTAATAATTCACTTAATATCTTTAGCTTTCTTATTTAACATATTCACTCTTTAATTTCTATTGTGTTCCCTGAATTTACTCTATTTCCTCTGGGGTCAGTTTTTTTATTTATATGTTTGGTCTCTCTCTTACATGATGATCATTTTTCTTGTATAGCTAATGGTCTGTTTGTGTTTTATTGGGTAGACAGTGTACTTTTTGTTTGCTATTGCATATTTAGGATTTTTAAAAATCTTTTTCTTTTGAGTAGAGATTCAGTGTAGAGTAGGGAAGGGAAGAGTTTAATGATTACAAATCTTTACTTTTTGGTGAGTGGATAAGAAATGGTCAAGTTGAGGGTCCTACCAAATGCCAGAATAAGAAGGGCTTTTTTTTTTTTTTTTTTTTTTTTCTGGAAGTAGAGATACATACATTCGAATGCTTGGGTCTTTCCAGACAGTTTGTTCAGATTCCCTAGAAAAGAGCTGTTATACTTTTGACCTGAGTGGAAATTTCAGACATTTACACTCTGTGGACACAGTTGGAGGAGTTTGAGTGGTGATGCTGGTATAGCTGACCTAAATTGAAGGCCCAATCTCAGCCTTGTGTCTTACTCCTGCTCATACCATACCTGTCACTGTAAGACTCTCTGGAATTTGTCAGAGAGACTTGCCCACACCTCTTCTGCAGCCCCTTGCTCATAGATTCTAGGACATAGTATTCTCCATGCATTTTGTGTGTCAGTCCTCTCCCCTCCACTTTTTACCCTCCAGAAATGTGTTGAAGTCATCACTCATTGACAGACCACACTCCAGTTATCTTTGCTGTTAGATTCATTACTTTTATCAGTTTTAACTTTCATCTCATTGGGCTATCAGGAAAGGTAAGAGGCAAATCTTGCCTGACTAATTTGTCTTCCAGAATCAAAAGTCTAAATTATCTTTTTAATTGAAAAGCAAATGTTGTTTCTTTTGTTTAATAATTAAAGATTATCTTATAATTCTCTATAAGTTGAGGCAGCATAGCATATTAGCTAAGTACATAAACTTTGGAATCCGAGTGACTTACCTTCAGATTTTGTAACTGCCATATTTTAGCATTTTGGGCTTCTCGTTTGTAAATGGGAACAACAATAACAATAGCAATAAATAAATACATACCTTAGAATCAAAGGATAGAATAAATGTAAAGCAATAAATGTGGTTTCTGACACGTGAAAAACCTTCCATAAATATTAGCTTTATTATTATTTATTAATACCTTTTAACTTTTAAAGTTAAAAAATACAAAATATTAATACTTTGAAATGATGTTCTGGTATGTTATTGATTAAAACCATCTTTCATTAGAAGTGGCAGTTATCATATGGGAATTTAATCAGGTTTAATATATTTCACCAAGGAAGTAAGACAGCCTCCAAGGGTCTTATTTAAAATTAAATTATTTTAACATTTCTCTGCATCTTAAAAAAAAGTTAAGGCTCTAGTACTTTGTTACACAAACTCTGTATTAGCTTTAGGAAGAGAATAGGTTTCTTTTATGATATCTGGCTCTTTATTAAATGACTTAAATATTTCAAATGCTTTGGGGGCAATTAAAATTATACATAAAAGGAGTCTTAATAACTTCTTGATAATAACAAAAGTTCTGACTAAATTTAAATTGATTTTGTGCCTTAGTATTAATAGCTGTACAGCTATTATATAGCTATTAATGATGATACAGCTATTATAATTACAGCTATTGTAATAAATGAGGGAATTATTTTACTGGTTAAGCATTACATTATCATCTGCATAAAATGGTAATTTTTTTTGCTCCTTGAAAATACTTTATTAGCATATCCATACTGTGTGTTTATATTAGCTAAGAAGAGACTACCTTTCAATAGAATGTATTTCCTTTAATATAGCAGGAAATATTAACACTTTCAAGTGAAAACGTAAATGGCTACTTAAAATACATTTAAAAGTATTTGAAGCATGTGGAGTCTGGATTTTTAAAAGAAACGTTTTGCAAATCTGCAATTAAATACTTAACTTGTTAGCTTGTGGAGCAGTATTCATCTATCGGAAATTGTTGATTCATAGCCATGATTTTAATCCTTTGGTGATAACTTTAATTCACTTACAAATGACTCTCTGTGTGAAAGGTCATAGCTGCTCTATCCTTTACGGTCTGCGATGGTTCCACTGTGTGTGAGGGATTTGGGTTTCCGCCATGGAGACTTCACTCCTAGGACTAATGGAACTTTTATAAAGCCAGCATGGTCCCTACCATTTGTTCTTTGGGGAGATTTTATAACCAAGCTTTAATGATAGAAAAGTCTATGGTTGGTACATTCAAGGACATCTTTCCCAGCTCTGTGAGTAAAAGATATGATCACCTCATATAAAGTAGGAAGGGGAGACGAGGAGCGTGAACCTGAACAGTGCATCTGGGAGCAGTTCAAGGCACGGCGCTTTGTAAAATATGGTAGTAAAACGCGACTCTTCTGAAGCTTTATTGTCTGGCGGGTTAGTAATGGCCTGGTTTATTTCTGCATGCAGGGCATTCACTTCCACTCCATGCCCCTACCTCTGCCCTGGCTAAAGAGCTTTCCTTCACTGAAAACTGATTTTGAATCCTACCAGCCTTTGTTTATCATAAGTATGTTTCCATATCCCACTGACAAATAAAGCACCTGCTTGCTTAGTCAGTGGAAGAGCTTTGGAGCTGTTGACATTTTGAGTCATTCTATTTTGATGAATATAGGTAACATATTTCCAGATTGCTACCTCACCCATATGTCTCTCCCCCACACAAAAATGAAAATATACCTTGTTCTGTAATTTTACCAGTCACTTTTTTATGACACTTACAAAGGTCAGCATCAAAAATATTATTGCCTTGTGTTACATAGTTGTACAGTAGTGACAGGGAAAAATATCTCATCTTAGGGATTTTATAAAATGTTCTCAGGAGAACAGTAGTAAAATGAGGTGGATAAAGCAGGCTGAGTCCCAGGTTCTAGCTCTTTACTATTCAAAATGTGGTCCCTGGAATAGCAGCTTCAAATTTCAGAGTCCGTTAAAAGCACAGGATCTCAGGTGATTCCAAATATACCTTGTAGCGGGGCCCTGGAAGGCTTGTGTGTATGCTGAAGTTTTAGATGCACTGTCCCAACCAACTGACTCATGGAAGGTGGTTCTGGAAACTTCCAATAAGAGATTTTACAACATAACATAATAACACTCATGTTCTCATCCTCATACTGGTCTGGAACATCATAAGCACTCCACAGAGGTTGAATGAACAGACAAAAGACCTAAGTTGCTCTTTAACAACAGCTGTTGGTTTCCTAGACTGTTTTGTACTATTTTGGGGGTAAGAGTTATATGAAATCCTGTACAGGATCCTAGAGTTAGTCAGTCTCTCTCTCTCTCTCTCTCTCGCTCTCCCTGTGTGTATGTGTGTATCTTTCACCTTCATTTTTGTTCTGGATTCCTCCCTTGAATACAGTTTCTTTTCTCTTTCTTGTTTGCCTCTGAGTACAACATATTTTCAAGGTACATGCTCTTTGGAGAGCTGTTTCTTTAAATAAAAGGAAGATGGATATTCTTTTGCAGCTTATTAGGGGATCCTGCCTCATGGTGGGGCCCTCCAGTATGCCTGGCCATGACAGAGCTGGGAGTCCTCGGAGTGGGGCTGCCCCCAGCATAGCAGTACAGCCCTGAGGCTGAGCTGGGACCAAGGGGGCCACACAGAGCCTTAGGTCTTATGTGTAGAGCTGCAGCAATGGGTGGGAGGAGGTAGAAGAATCTCATTAATCCACCTTAGGGAGCATGAGTCAAGTCTGTGTTCTCATTTATAGAAAAATTCTGACCACAGACTTTTTGGGAATAACCAAAAAATCTGAACAGTGTCTAAATATTATGAAAATTCTAATATTGGTTCTATAAATTGATGGGAGATTGTATTAGTCTAGACTGCATTTTGTTCTTGGAATATATCCTAGGTAGAAAACACACCTTTCCTTTGCTGTAAAGAATTCTGGAAAATAGAGCCATAGTCTTGCTTGGAATCTGCCACTGCAAAGGCACTGACACTTTTAACAAGAGGTGTTACTGTTTATCAGGGCCCCTGGGGAATTCAAGTTAGAAAAGTATGCAGACAGCCCCTCTTATGGAACATAATGCAGAGTTAAGATGTTTATATTTTTTGCAATCATTAATGCAACCAGTAGTTTAATCTACCATGTTAATCTAATAGCTAATATAATAAGCCATTTGATTCATAATGAAAGGACAAACTCTGTTTGTCTTACATCTCGATTAAGATGTGTCAGTTCAGACATTGTCACTTCTTACAAATTGGTGAGTAAAGATGTGTCTGATGCTGTATTAGTTTTCCTTTCTTTTTTTTTTTTTTTAAGATTTATTTACTTATTTGAGAGAGAGAGAGAGAAAGAGAGCTTGGGGAGGGGCAGAGGGAGAGGGAGAGAGACAGTCTCAAGCAGACTCCCTGCTGAGCGCAGAGCCTGATGCAGGACTCAATCCCATGACCCCAAGATCATGACCTGAGCCAAAGAAGCCAAGAGTTGGATGCTTAACCAATGGTGCCACAATATTAGTTTTCTATTGCTGCCATAACAAATCACCACAAATGTAGTGGCTTAAAACAACACAAATTTATTTCCTATAGTTCTGGAGGTCAGAAGTCTGATAAGGACCCACCAGGTTAAAATCAAAGTGTTGGCAAGGCTATGTTTCTTTCTGTAGGCTCTGTTTCCTTACCCTTTCAGCTTCTAGAGGCTGCCCATATTCCTTGGTTCATGGCCACTTTCTTCATCTTCAAAGCCAACAAAGGTAGATAGAGTCTTTTTATATCACATCACTCTGGCTTCCTCCTATGGCCCCCTCTTGCACTTTTAGGAGACGCTGTGAGTACATTAGGCCCATGTGGATAGTCTACGATACTTTCCCTTCTCAAGGTCAGTTGATGAGCAACCTACACTCCATCTGCAGGCTACCTTCCCCTTAATTCCCCTTGGCCATGTGAGACAACATATTCCCAGGTTCCAGGGATTGGAACATGGACAACTTTAGGAGGTCAATATTCTACCTAAAACAGAGATTTGAGAAGAAAAGATCTCAAAGTCTTAGCAATTTTTTAGATATTTTTAGGTTATTTCCTTGTTTTCTTAAAAAGTTGAACCTTATAATTCACATTCTTTTCAACTCATAGTCAAACATTTCGTCCTGGTGATTTGCCAGGTAAAAGGTCTTTGACTCATCTCTTTCTGTGTGCTTGATATTAGGATCCCCACAGTAAACAATAACAATATAAACACACCTTTGTCAGAAACAAATGGTAATTCATTTTTTGTGTCAATCTAAGATGTCCTTGTAAACTGCACGCTTTCCATGCATGTTGCAGGATGAAGTTAGATTGGGGGCAGTTAGGAGACAGTAGACTTCCATTTTATTCAGCATGATTGAGGGCAACTGCCAGTCTAATGCCATCTTATATTTTCATACAGGACCCCAGGAAATCTTACATTTTCAGTTGTGCCTATTTTAAATTTAAGAAAGAGGTATGAAATACTCTGTCTTTGAGGTGTTTGTCAGAACTTCCCTTCTAGTTGTTTTCAAGGTTCCCTCTAGGACACTGCATTCTTTGTCTCCTCTCACCTTACTGTTAAGATGAATTCAGTGACAATAGGAGACACATTTTCAAGTTGTACTTTGGAACAAAGTGGAGAACAAACAGCATCCTTTTTCCTGGTATGGAGACCACCAGAGTGTGTCGTAAGAACATGGACCACATTTCACAGAAATTGAGTGGGGTGGGCAGAAAGAGGACTGATGACAAAAAGAAGAAAAGCCAAGTGCTGGAGCAGTGGGTATTATTTGAGAATCTAGCTGGATAGGCACACCCTAGCTGTGTGCCAAAAGATGAAATAATTTTTAAAATCAGTTTTTGGGTTTCAGAGTAAGTTTGCAATATTAAATTGCCTCTGCTTTGAGTTAGTAGCCATGAGAAATAAGACTTGGTATCTAAGAAGCCCTCTTATCTTATTTGTAAACTAACCTCACTCCATGCAGCTTAACACTTTACAGCAAAATTAATACAGGGTTAAAGGCAAAGCAGTGTAACTTACAGAGAACAGCAGTAGTAAAACATTATTTGGCAAATTATTTAAAATGTTCCTAATGCCAATATCAAAGGGTGAGAAAACTTAATAGGCATAGGAAGAGAAGAGCAATTAAAGGTGTCAAAAGATCCACAAAAATCAGTAACATCCAAGCAGCTAAAATAGAACTTGAAAAGAGGTGGCAGAGGAAGGGAAAGATGACAGCAGTAGCCTCCGTGTGGCCATGAGCGGGACCCTGGGCGGCCCCAAGCTGTGCAAAGTGGGGAGCGAGGGTGCTGGGGGAGTAGGCTGAGCTGCTCTTAGCCTTGGACAACAGACCCTCAGCCCAGTGTCCTCCACTGAGCTGTGCTCAAGTACAGCACCTCAAGGGGAAAACCAGGAGGTAAATCTGCAGAATTTGAGAGGCCCTGAGTAATGTCCAAACCTCTGTTGGAGGCGGAGTTCTAAAGTAGCCCCCAAGGCCTGCTCCTCTTGCTGTCCACGCCTGGCATGCTATCTGAGGCTGTGACTAGGATGGCATTTCCCCCTGTGATTAGTGTGCAGCCCAGTGGACTTTGAGAAGGCAGTTGGTCCACAGTGGGCCTGACCTGGTCCCATGAGCCCTTTAAATCTGGTGGAGAGGTCAGAGGGAGAGGAAGTCAGAGACTGAAAGCAGGAGAAGGATCCCACATGGGAAAGATTTTCCACTGTTGACTCTGAAGATGGAGGGAGCCACATGGTAGGGACTGAGAATGGCCTCTAGGAGTTTCAAGTGTCCCCAGCTGACAGCCAGCAAGAGAAGAGGGATCTCAGGGATCTCAGACCAGCAGACTGAATCATGCCACAGCCTGGATGAGTGTGGAGGAGACCCCCAAGGCCTAGACGTGCCCACATCCTGCCAGCACCTTGGTTTCAGTCTTGTGAGACCCTGAGTGGAGAACCTGGGCACTCTGCGTGGACTTCTGATCTAAAGAACTGTGAGCTAATATAAATGCATTGTTTTAAGCTACTAAGCTTGTAGTAGTTTGTCATGCAGCCACAAAAAACTAATATACTCTCCATGTTAATTTTATATAGTAGTGTTTCATTAATGGAATTCATGAAACTCCTTTTCTTTCCTGAGTGTTTTTCTGCTATGAGAACTCATAAACTATTTTAAATACAAATTATATATATTTTTATTTTGCATTAGGAACCACCAGAAGATATGCCAATTAAAGGAGAAAATTCCTTGAAATTGGTATAGCCATATTTTCTACACTTTAAAAAAGTTCATCCAAGAATGACATTTTCTTTTGAAAGATACTGTGCAATCCATCCTGACATTCTTGCAATGTAGATACAGTCACCATATACAAAGGGCACAGAGTATAGCTGTACATCACTTTGAACTTAAAACATGGGTGGCAGAAGGAAAAGCCATTAGGTGGCAGCTAGTTATGCTTAATCACATGGCTGTTGTTCAAAGATCACTGCAGGGTAAAGCAGGGTTTTGTACACCTCGTGTACCTGAGGCAGTGGTGCCTGGGATGCAGTTTAATGACGGCTTCGCTGTAAATGGAGAAGGCTTTGGCATCTCTGTGAAATGCTGTCAGCAATAAAGCTTATGGCTTACCCTGAACAAATTAGTTCCAAGTTAGCCCCATACCCCACACACTGCTCATCGAAGCTTTCGCCCTGCATATGTGCAGAGACTTGGTAATGGAGCGACTCTCCAGTGAATGGAGTTGTAGAGATAAATAGCCCTTCTGGATCTTTCCACTCAGTTGTGGGATCGTTTTCTTCTAAACCCATGTTCAGAGCAGATTTGGCTCATTTCTTCTTTCCACTCTTCCAGGGTGGAAAGACAGAAAGAGTACTTGCAGTTTCCACTAGTAGACAGGCATAATAATAATCAAAGAACATGAAACTGAAGCCAAAACCTTTGCCAGACTAAAAGAAACAAATTGCACCGAAAAATCATCCCAGACTTACTGGCTGCTGCGGTGGCAGCTCTTGTTATTGTACTTCTCAGCCCCATCTTTCTGTTTTTCTTATGGCAAATGTCACATTGTTGACTTTCCGTCATGTAATGTCAAAAAGAATGATCATTAAGCAACCTTTTGAAAAACAAACATCTTTACTTGGTTCTGAAAGATTTGGAATAAATAAATTCCTGAAATGACTTCCCCGTATTTCAGTGGAGTGAGCATGTAAAAGTATATGTTATTCTGAAAGCAAGGCTTGACTTGTGACAAACTGGTTGCATTGCCTTTGTGTCAAAATCGTGGAAAATGAAGGTATTTTAAAAGCAGGAAAAAGATTTTATGCGTGGCTGAGGATTGTGACAGAGACTATGTGAGGGGCAGAACAGACATCACTCTGCTGCTCAGGACTCAGAACCCTACCTGGGTACATCATCCTGCAATGTCAGAAAGCATCCAACTGCTTACGTATTTTCTTTCATGAGAATTTTATTCTGATTTTTTAAAAATTATTGAAATATAATTAACGTACAATATTATATTAATTTCAGGTGTATAACATAGTGATTTGACAATTTTATACATTATGTAACACTCGCCACGATAAGTGTAATCAACATCTGTCACCATATAATGTTATTATAATAGTATTGACTATATTCCCTATGTTGTACTTTTCATGCCCATGACTTATTTATTTTATAACTGGAAGTTTGTACCTCTTAGTCCCCTTTATCTATTTCACCCAGCTTCCCCCACTGTCCACCTCCTCTCTGGCAACTATCAATTTGTTTTCTGTATTTAGGAGTCTGGGTTTTTGTTTGTTCATTTGTTTTGTTTTTCAGATTCCACATGTAAATGAAATAGTATGGTATTTGTCTTTGTCTGACTTATTTCACTTAGCATGCTATCCTCCAGGTCCATCCATGTTGTTGCAAATGGCAAGATTCCAGTCTTTTTTATGGCTGAGTAATATTCCATTTTGTGTGTGTGTGTGTGTGTGTGTGTGTGTGTATACACACTGTATCTTCTTTGTCCATTTATCTATTGATGGACATTTAGGTTGCTTCCATATCTTGGTTATTGTAAATAATACTGCAATAAACATGGGGTTGCATATATCTTTTCAAATTAGTGCTTTTGTTTTCTTTGGGTAAATACCTAGTAGTGATCTCCATAGTGGTTGCACCAGTTTACATTCCCACCAACAGTGCACAAGAGTTTCCTTTTCTTCACATCCTCACCAACACTGGCTATTTCTTGTCTTTTTGATTTTAGCTGTTCTGACTGGTGTGAGGTGATAATCTCATTGTGGTTTTGATTTGCATTTCTCTAATAGTGATGTTGAGCATCTTCTGATCTGCCTGTTGGCCATTTGTATGTCTTCTTTGGAAAAATCCTTGCCCATTTTTTAATCAGAGTGTTATTTTGGTGTTGAGTTGTGTAACTTCTTTATATATTTTGGAAATTAATCCCTTATTGGATATATCATTTGCAAATATCTTCTCTCACTCAGTAGGTTGCCCTTTTGTTCTGTCATGAGAAATTTATATGGCTCATCAATAAGCTAAAAAGCAAGATTTCAGTATATCTACTTGCTCCCCTTACCCCATCCCACTCCACTTCACCCAGAGAATAGAGAAGATGTATTAGAGGGCTTTTCCTAATTTTTTCTTTTCCCGTTAGCACTCATTGCTGTGATCCAGATATCTGGATCTTACTTTTCTTCCTGACCATGGAAGGCAGAAAATTCAGATTTGGCTCCTGAGATGGCTGTGAATTTTGTTGTCTGTTCACCTAAAAAATCCAAAAATCCAAAAAGCAAGGATAATATTGATGAAGACTTCCATTCATGGCATTTTTGTTTATTAGTGATTCTTGAGGTAGGAGGTGGCAGGATGAAGAGGGCATGAAGAGTGTGCTCCAGAAAGGATGGACAGTTGGGGCTGGAAAGAAGGAGAACACAGTAGGAAATGATTAAATATTTAATCTTTAGACTTAAAGATTATTGTCTTTATGCACACAGCAATAGGAGGGTCCTGAACGACTTAACTCTACTTAAGTCTACCTTTTACTTTCAGGTAAAAGGACCTGAAAGGAAAGTGGAAACCTAGAACAATCAGACAAGAGGATTTTCACAAGCCACAGCAGGAGGTGGTATTCTCTCGGAATTGGGAGAAATGCAAGGTTGTAGTACTATTTAGGAATTTGTGTCAACAAGATTGATGACAAATTGACTAGGGTAGATGAAGGGAGTTGTCATAGAGGATTGCTGGGTTTTGGAATGGTTATGTGATTCCCTAAAACCTAGAACTTTGGAAAATGACTTTAAATTTTTTTTTTAAGAATTTATTTATTTGACAGAGAGAGAAAGCAAGAGAGAGCACAAGCAGGTAGAGTGGCAGGCAGAGAGGGAGAAGCAGGCTCCCTGCTGAACAGAGAGACTGATGTGGGGCTCAATCCCAGGACCCTGGGATCATGACCTGAGCCAAAGGCAGACACTTAACCAACTGAGCCACTCAGGTGCCCCAACTTTAAAAATGTTTTTGCTTTGTTTTGGATAAAGAGCTCACATTCCATTTTGGATGTAGTAAGTTTAGGGCTCATATTAGACAAGTGATGTTCAGAAGGCACCAAAGTGGAAAAAAAATTTTTAAATAAGGTAGAACTTTAGAAATAAACGTCTATAGCATTTAGGCTAAAAAATCAGAAATCAGAGATCTCCAATTCAGTTATCAAGATACTCTTTCCAAATACTGTAATTTTGTTCTTTATCCAACAAACTGTGGCGACATTTTAATTTCTGTGACCTCTGAGAGAAAGACCATCAGGTGGTGAGAGAAGGTGGGTGAAGCTGGCTCAGAAATAGCTCTGTGGGTTAGGAAATGGAAATGGGAACTTTGGTAGATGAAGGGTTCCTTTGAGTTATCAGACATTGCTGAGGGAAATGAGTAATGTGGAGCAGGTGAGCTGGTTTGATCCAAACCTCAGAACTGTAATAACAAACAGAGGGAAAATACAGAGCCAGAGGTAGCTTTGGGAAAATACATTTTTTTTTTTTTTTTACAGATCCCTTTGGAAAAGTCCCATAGTCTTCACAGACCTCAATGCTTGGGGACATATTTTAACAGATTCTTCAAACCAGGCATGATGATTTCCTAGAAGAATGTCTTATAAACCAGAAAAAAAGAAACAGAATCCAAATTCAGTATTTGTCTGTATGTCATTTACTAAATTTATATTCTCTGATAGTATAATCCCATGATCCAGATTTCTATGAGGGAGAGTGATCTTTCTATGAAAATTCTAAAGAGTGAGTTATACAGTTGGATATTTCCCTTTCCAGTAAAAAATATAGTTTTAAGAACTTGTAAATCAGGGGAAATAATATTGTTTCTTCACATTTAAAATCATATAATCAATTGAAACAAAGGAAAATTAGTAAATAGAGTTTGTCAAACATGATATTTTTTAGCGAAAACTCATTTACTTATCTATGTATTCATTAAATCAGAGAATGAAAGAAACAGGTAGAGATAAGCTTAATATTGTTAGCTAAAGTGTGGAATAAACCAGGTATTTTGTGACATCAAAATTGCAGCGAATATAAAGTAAAAATTTAAAGATAGAACAGGTGTTTGTCTTCAGGGACATCTAAGTACATTTTTATTGCCTAACATGAGAAAGCAAATGGCCTCTCTGGTGATATCTGAGAGTTGCCATGTAGCTGACAAGGGTTTCTCTTGGAGTGGGGTGACCCAATCTCCAAAAATAAGTCCCTTTCTCAGACATGGAGACCATTGGCTTTCTCTGAGGTCTTGCAGAAATTTGTCTATTTGTTCTGATAAAAATTACAACCGATGAAGTTATTAATAATAAGTCAACCTAGAAACAAGATATTTTCAGTGTGGCCAAGTTTCAGTAGCAAGAGAATTCTACTTTCCAGGGGTTGAAGGGCTTATATATTGTGCACAATAGTTTTTAGTGTGAGGGAGCCCAGTTGCAAAATTCCTAAGAATGTAAAGAACTATGAGTATGTTCCTTTTTTTCTTTTCTGGAAGTTGTCTTTCTTGTCTTCAGCTTTCCTTTTCTCTTCCCCCTACAATTTTCTTTCTGTGACTTGACTTTGACATTATCTTTTTCTGTCATTTGCTCTTTTCAAGAATGCTATTGTTCTTAGCATTCTTTCATTTCTTTTCTTTCAAATCATCTTCTCCTGTCTCCTTTCAACCGAAACTACAACCTGTTCATTCAGCCCAGTGGCTTCCTGGGTAAGAAATGTGTCTGACTAATTGGCTAAATATAGGCACTCCTGCTGAGCTGGTTGCTTTCTTTAAAGGATTCTCAGTGGTGTTCTCTCAGCCACTTGTCTTTCCTATTTAACCTTCCTTTTTAATAGAAAATGCTATGCAAGTCTTATTCTGGTAGAATGATTAGTTACACAAGAGATTGCAGAAAACTTTCCCTTGAGAAACATTTAGGACACTGCAGTTAGAAGAATGTCCTCTTTAATACTGCAAATACATACCTTACTTTATAGCGTATTACTTCTCAAAGCAAAATATATACTGAGCACTAGCCGCATACAGATTTGACTATGGTAGCTGTTATAGATTATTGGAATGATTAGATTAAGTTGACTACTCGCTCACTACATAAAACCATGACCCTAAAATTATGTTTCAGTGGCTTTACACTGTAAGACACACCCTTGTCTTCCATGAAGGCACTGTGAAACTGTTTAGTCAGAGTTGTCAGTAAATTCAACATTCAGTCGCTCACTAAATTTACTGTGTAGCTATGCTTTTGCAATCATTTTGCCAAGTTTTATATCTGTAGACATAAATGTCCTACCTAAAACCACATCAGACTTATGCTTTCTCCTTCTTTATTTCTCATTGCTGAGATAGGTCAGATGTGTCAATATTTGGTTACTTGTGTATGTGAAGGTGTGTGCATGTGTGTGCACAGGTATATATCATGGTTGGGAAATGACTACTTAAATTAATCCACATTGTAGTCACACATATATGATGTGTGATTTAGGAGATATATGTGTGTGTGTTATATAACATAAATATATATTTATATATAACATATATATAACATAAATGTGTGTTATACAACACAAACGTAATAAAGATATTATATAAATATAAACATATATATATCCTATAATTTTCATATAAATTTATATATGTTTCCCATCCAAACATATATAAATTTATATGAAAATTATAGGATATAAATTCATATATTTATTTATACATATTTCAGAGCTTTAAGTGGATGCAGGTCTATACAATATACAGTGTGCTAGTATAAATCTACCTCCTCCAGCCAAGGTTGTGGGCTCCTTAGATGGCTTGGCAAACAAGAGGTTAAAGGAGGGGGAGGAACAGACAAAGTAAATAAAGTCAGTTAATTGCAGGAAGCGGTTGCACAGCAGCTGCAGCCTGGGAAACAGTCCTCAAGTAGCAGCCAATCAAACCGGGGGAATGAGTTAACCAGGAAGTGCCCCCTCCCTCCCCACCCCCAGTTTGTGTTCTTTCTGTCCTCTCGCTGAGGTGTCTTTCTTTCCCAGTCTGTCTCTGTGGCTCTTTTCTTTCTCTCTCGGCTTCTTATTCACTCTCTCTTGGTGCCTGCCTCTTTGCTTTTCTCCTTTCCATGTGTGCTGAGACATGGCACACGCTGTGGTTTGTACAAGCAGAAGAGGGACCGTCAAGCATTCTGCCCTCTCTAGTTCTCTGCCCTTTGCCTCCACTCAGCGTTTCCTTCCCTGCCCAAGCATAACCTGTCAGGTGAGCACAGGGCCTGCCCTACCTGTGACGTCACGGTCCTTGGAAGCTATATTGTATCAACACAACTCCAACACAGCTATAAAGGTCACTTGATTTATGATAGAGAATGATACAGATGCCATATATTATACCAGAAAGTGACTGGGCACACCATTTATTTATCCTTTGTTCTATATAATGAATTCTGTATTAGCTACTCTTTGAAAGAGAATATTTGATATCAGAGTTCTGTGATTAGGATTTTAATTTTTATAGAAGAGGTGTGTTGGCCTATAGCCTAGAAGACTCCTGTTATTTTTTTTTTTTTTTTTTTGTCTCTCAAAGCTGGGACTGGCAGGGGATTTCCCAGTATTAATTAATTAACTCCAGGCTCTTTTGGCAAAATGCCTTGTAAAGGATGGCATGTCCTGAGTGACCCTCATGTGTACTTTATGCCAGTGATCATTATACTCACAAAATCATCTCACCTGGTTCCTTAGGACATTAAATGAAGATAACAAGAATAATAAACTTGCATATTAACATAAAAGAAATATTAATCTACCGGACACATAAAGAAAATGATGTAAAATTCCTTCTGGACCCTAGGGCAAATGCATATTTTAAGATCATTTTTAATGTTTGCCGTCCATGATTCGATAAGGGTCTTGAGATGAGCTGAGTTCTATTACACTAAATCATTTACAAAACATGTAAACACACAAGACAAAGAGCCTTTGTAGCAGACGGTTGCACTTCATAGCGCTACACAAACATTCACTAGTGAAATAACCCACTATTAGCTAGGAAAGCAGGCCGTTCATCCTTTCAGATATGGAACAGCAGAGGTAGTGATATTTTGCAACTTCTTTAAGCCTCTGGGGAAGCATTAATAGAAATGGGGTTTAAGTCAACCCTTCTTGGTTTCCTTACAGAGTTCAGGATTTCACAAACGAGGAAGGCTCCTAGAGAAGACCTTCTGTCATGAATGCATGGATTTAGATATGCAAAAAGCTGTAGAGTGTCTCCATGGAGCCTACCCCCACAAAGAGTGAGAACTTGATTAACACCTGTAACTCTGAAAGGCCAGGGTCAGCTGTTTTTACCATTCCCAACAAACACAAACACACCCACACAGAAATACACACACATATATACCCATATCATACCTCTAAAAAGATTTGCCTCTTTTTTGGTCATTGGAATATGTTCCATGAGAGGAAGAAAGCTAAATTAATACCAAAGGGGGAAAAATGAACTGAAATAAATGAGTAATTAGGGCACAAGAGGCGATGTTGAAGAAGCAATGAAATGTGGGAAGGGAAAGTTCTGTTTCATGAAACAGGCACATTACAAGTTTCAATGTGAATGGCTGGAGTACTTGGGGGGAGGCCAAAACCACCAGATAGATATGACACATCCTTCACCCAGCAGACTGAAACTTCTCCTGTTTATCAGCAGTCGGTCTGGCACACTTACATCCACACTCAGTCCACTTGCTGAAAAATGCTGGCATTTTTTATTGAAAAAACTGAAATGTATGTTGTTTTCAAAGGCTTGCATTTTCATGATGGTTTTGTTCATTATCGTCATCCTTAGGGCTAGATGAAAGCATGTATGTGCCCAGGATAACGTTGTGTACGGTGGGCAGGAAGTCCGCGTGCTGGTGAGCATGTGCCACGAGGCATTGCTTCACCAGGGCTGGGTGACAGACAGCTTGTGCTGTAATTTAAAAATCCTCAGGGTTTGGGAAATTCTGGAGGGGTGAATACCATGTGCTAAATTGCGGATGTGAGCCGTGGTACACTTTATTTCTCAATAGCAGTCAGTAAATTCCAGGTATTGTTATTATCAGCATTATGACGAATAGGTGGAGTGGGAAGTTATCTCAGGGAGCAAACCTGTATCTAGCACCTACTTTGTCTAAGCCTCATAACCAGGTGATGAGGACGCTTTGTCCTATAAATGCCATTTTACAAATAACAGGTTATGTAGTTTGGCCAAGATCACCCTGTTAATAAATTCTCATTCTGTTCCGTTACTCCGGGTTGCTCATTATTGAATAGCTTAGAAGATAGGAAAATTATTCAGGCTTAATTAGTGCAGTGTTGTATGTCTGCATTTCCCATGTGTGATTCAAATTTAATCATAAACCAAGATACTCAGAGATAGTTATCCTTCCTGGGGCTATTCTCTCCAATTGCTAAGGCTAGGGGATGCACTGCAGCTTTGTTTTCTTGAGTTAAGATTGTTCTCACATTCCTGAAAGAAAATGTTACTATTCCCATTTTCCGGATGGGATATGGGTATGCATATCCATTTCGGTTATAAAGCCAGTCGCAAAGAGAAGATCTCCAAACATGAATTAATGATCATGGCGGAGTCGCCTATTCAGTTTTCCTACAGAGGTATTTCAGGGACCCGAATCATAGCTAAAATGGAATGCTTTGTGTGTGCTCTGTAAGAGGGAGGTATTGCATTGAAGCAAGTGTTGGCTCAACTTCATAATGAGAAACCTGGATACTGATGGGGCTTAGCTTTGATTGGATTCTGGAACTTATTGCACTCAGCTGGGTGTAGTCCAGCAACTGGGTGGCACTGGCAGAGGGAGGCCGGCTTCTGCAACAATTACTGGTCAATTGCAAGTGATTATAATGGCACTGTGTCTAAAACAATATGGAAAAAAATGCTGCCTGGAAAACATGAAACAGTGGTGCCCTACAAGGGAATGAGCAAGTTGCTGGGCATTATCAGAGTAACGAGATTTTGGAAATTTGAGTTGCTATTCTAGACCACAGGAAGATGGCACTTAAAAAAAAATCTCGGTAGTATATTTTCTTCTCCTTCTTTAGGCAGACAGAACAAGGCCTAGTGACTTTACACAGACCATCTTTCTTGGTGAGTAGAGATGGCTGGACAGAATTCAAGAAGGAGCAGGGCTGGCCAGTCTTGCCATATGCATCAACCCAAGAAATAGGAAGTGACAAAAAGTACCTTACTGCATCAAACTTCAGCTCCACCCAAGTGAGGCACTCCATTGGTATGGAAAAAGGCAGATTCCCAGAAATGACTGCATTAGGAAAACATTCTCGGGGTGCTTATGAGTAAATGCTGGGTAGACTTGACCAGTAGATGGTTGCTCTGATATTTGCCAGATAGCAGAGTATAGTTGCTATTTTTGCCTTCATGCCCTTTATTGCTTGTGAGTGGTATGGGCATGGGAGGTTGCAGTCAACTGTAGACCAGGCGACTCTAACACCAAGCCCAAATGGAGACTGTGGGGCTCCTTCCCCAGTAGTGACCCGTGGAGAGATATGCAGTTTCCCTTGAACACTGCCTCTCTGGCTTCCCCAGGAGCACTACTTGGATTTGGCCTGGATCGGTGGACTCTTCGTGGGCTGTTGATTGACTGCTACCAGCCCCTGTGACGGTTTCCTCACTCCTGTGAGAAATTGTGACATATTCATTCTTGGCAGTCACCATCTCAGGCGTTAAATCACTTTCCTCAAATTTCCCGAGTTCTGACACGTATAATGGGCTTGGTAGGGGATTTGCAATAATTCTTTTTCAGTATTTATGAAATTGTGCAGCTCCCTATGGCTTCTGGGCCTTTAAGCTGCTTTTCAGATATCCCTCCAATAAATTTTCCATGATTATCACTTCCCAGCTTGAAAATATACATCTTTATGCATTGTTATTGGGACAAAGGAGGCACCATTGACTTTGCCTTATGTTATTGAATTTGTTAATATGTCTATAGCCTCACCTGGCTAAATGTATAGTTAGCTAATGGTCATTTTAATACAGAATGAGTTTCATAACTATGTATCTTTCATTATTGCAAATGTGAATCCTGTGGTTCTATCCAATTGTATAAACCTACGTACACTAAACCAAAGGTCACACCAATGAATGTTTTCTACATGGTGGCACCTAGAGTTGCCAGAAAAGTCTTGCTTTCAGCATGCTGTGCCTCTGTCTGTAATAAATTCTCTCATTTGCAGTTCTTGTAAACTCCCTCTGTCCTCTCCCCTACTGCTATATGCTGAATCCAGTTGTCACCCCTTTGGAAATGGAACTAGATGGTAAGATTGAGACTTGCCAATCAAATTTTAGCCTTGTTTTTGGAATTTTTACTGCACTGATAGAAGCATTAAGAGTTGGAAGTATGTGTGTTGTATTTTCAGAGATACAGAGTTTTCTGAAATTTTGTCTGTGCTTTGTATTTTTATACATATGGCCCCAGGTAACTAAGGATGAGAGTCTGAAGTCAGGTTAGGATTCAACCTAAGGTTTTATGAAAAATGGCTAGGTTTTCTTTATAGCTCTCTCAGAAGCAGTTCAAGCTGCTATCCTGATATATGGAAAAAGAACACTTGAGAGACATTTAAGGTTTATTGAGACTTCTAACAAACAAGTATTTTGTGGCCGGCTGCCAGGTGTGAATATTTAATCTGTTTGGGAAGTTGAGTGGCCTGTGTGGACTTTTTGGGGGAGACCCTCAGTTATTCCTAAATGAGGATGGGTTAGAGCAGAAAAGGGAAGAGTAACACTGAATCCCATCTAGAAAGAGTCTGGACCAAGATTCCTAGCTAATGTATCTGGGAATAGGGAAGTTAAAGAAATACCAGAAATTGACCACTCTCACATTAGATCCAATGCAAAAATATTACCTTCTGATCTGTTTTAAGCCTTATGGGATCAGGTGCTTTTGGATTCCTCAGTCGGGAATGCTGAGCTAATTCTCTTTTAATCAGTCTCCTTAGGACTTTCCTGTGTTTAACAGTGGTGTCATCATTTTCTCAGTTATTTAAGGTTGGAACTGCTTCAAGTTAGTCATTAAGCATTACAATGATTTCCTTTTACCGTCTTTTATCATATTTTTCTTTTTTCTTTCTGTCTACCCTATTTCCACCCCACATCAGACCTCTGCTGTTCTGATCATCTCCTACTTATTTCCCTGCCTCTCTTCCTGCTTCTTTGACTCACAATTTGTTCTGAACACTGCAGGCTGGTTAATCTTCATAGAGTAACATTTGATCATGTCACCACTCTCAGAATTTCTGTTGGTCCTCTGTTGCTTAAAAACTAAGTCCTGTGTCCTTAGACTGGCATCCAAAACTTAAAAAAAAAATATGCCCACCTTAATTTTCCAAACTTATTTTCCAGTGCTTTCACAAAAAAGGTATAGATTACTCTTTTGGATCATACATGTCTAGGCTTTAAGTCCAGATTTGTCACTTCTCTGTTTTATTACTTAAAACAAGCTATATGAACCCTAGTTAGTATCATTTAAAGAAGAGAGAGACTATAGCTTGTTCTAAGTAACAAAACTGACGTGACAAAGTTGGACTTAAAGTCCAGGTCAAATGGAGCATCTGTGGTAAGGGTGGGAGTCAAGACCCCTAGCTTCTTGGCCTCTCCTGCTTTCAGGATTTTTTTTTTTTTTTTTTTTACTGCATTATTCTGGACATGTTGCTCTGCTGTCTAGAGCCCAGCTCTTTTCATCCCATCTGTAGAGTTACTGCATCACGATCATTTTGTAGAACTTGATTCTTGGCCAGGGGCTCCTTCGAGGAGCTGCCTGTCAGGAAGACTGTATGACTATCACTGCTCCAGACCCCAGTGCAGTGTGCCCAGTGCATAATCTCTGCTTAAGAAATAGCTGTCAATCAATTGATTAGGGATAGCTAAGATTCCTCTGGTGGCAACAGATGATGCAAGATTTTCAAGATATTCCAGTAACACACCAAATCATAGACTATAGTTATGGGTATTGTTGCAAAGTAATTCTTGAGTGTGGGTGTTTTCTTTGCCTGAGGATATGACTTAACTATGCTTATTGGTTGGCTTTTAACAAAAATGAATTAGATTACAAAAGTATTCTGTATTCTTTGGATATTAAAACAATTAGTGCTTTATCTGATTTACTCTACTAGAAAGAAGTGCCCTCAGGTGAAGAAGCAAAGCACAGTTTTGTAGTCACATTGAAATCTGTCTCTGAAGGAGCAGAACTAGTAATTAATTCTTAGAGATGAAATACTGGGTTGGATGACATTTTATGAAGGGTGTCAAGAAATAACGCCATTCTGTTATCTCTATGTTAATTTATTCTTTACTACATAATTGACGCAGTTATAGAACTTTACATAAAGTTGCTTTAATGTAAAGAAATTCATCAGATATCAGTGTCATAATTTTTATAATTCTATTTTTGTTTATTGTACATATGATACATGAAAGTCAGAATATTCATTAAGATGGGGCACCCGGGTGGCTCAGTTACGTGTCTGACTCTTGGTTTCATCTCAGGTCATGATCTCATGGGTCATGAGATCAAGCCCCATGTGGGGCTCCACACTCAGCAGGGAGTCTGCTTGAAGATTCTCTCCCTCTGCCCCCTCCCCTCTCCACTCTCTCTCTCTGTCTCAAATAAATAAATAAATATTTTTTTAAAAAAAGAACATTCATTAAGGCTATTTGTCGCAAGTTGCATAAATCCAATCTGAATGAATTTAAGTAAATGAGAAGGCGACAGAGAACTACTTGAAGAATGTTTGAATAGCTCACAAGACAGCCAAGCTGCAGAGAGGACAAGGGTCACAGAAAAACTGGAGAAAGGAGTTCACTCACGTGTTGCCAAGACTTTCTCTCCCTCTTCCCACTCTGTACTGGCTTCACACATCTCTCTCATTACAGAATATCTTTTTCCAAAATTCCAGAGAAGAATTTTAATTGGCCCAACTTTGTTGCTTTCTTCTGACCCCATAAACTATGCCAAAAAAGCAACATCACATTGCACAAAATGGTTGCTCCCACAATACCAATGCAGGCGGGAGTGGAAATCAGGATGCTGGGAGCAAAGCAATATGTCTAGTTTAATAACTTTTAAAGACATGCTTTAATGGAATTATTTAAGAGTCAATAGAGAAGTTCTTTTTAGTGGGTGAAGATTTCGAAACAAAGAACCTCTTTCTATTTAATGGTAAATATATTTTGAGTGTCATGACATCATTAGGAGGACTCTGACTGTATAAATCTCTGTAATGAATTTTAAAAAATATGTAGGATGTATTTTGACTTATTTAAAAAAAAAATTTTGCCATTGTTTCTCATAGGAATTGTGAAACTCATAAATGACATAGTAACCTTGATTCTTTTTTTTATTATGTTATGTTAATCATCATACACTACATCATTAGTTTTTGATGTAGTGTTCCATGATTCATTGTTTGCATATAACACCCAGTGCTCCATTCAATATGTGCCCTCTTTAATACCCATCACCAGGCTAACCCATCCCCTCACCCCCTCCCCTCTAGAACCCTCTGTTTGTTTCTCAGAGTCCATAGTCTCTCATGGTTCGTCTCCCTCTCTGATTCCCCACCCTTCATTTTTCCCTTCCTGCTATCTTCTTCTTCTTCTTCTTTTTTTTTTTTAACATATAATGTATTATTTGTTTCAGAGGTACAGGTCTGTGATTCAATAGTCTTACACAGTTCACAGCTCTCACCATAGCACATACCCTCCCCAATGTCTATCACCCAGCCACCCCATCCCTCCCACCCCCCACCACTCCAGCAACCCTCAGTTTGTTTCCTGAGATTAAGAATTCCTCATATCAGTGAGATCATATGATACATGTCTTTCTCTGATTGACTTATTTCGCTCAGCATAATATAAAGATTTTATTTATTTATTTGAGAGAGAGAGAGTGAGCATGAGTTGGGGGAGGGGCAGAAGGACAAGCAGACTCCAGGCTAAGTGGAGAACCCAACGCGGGGCTCCATCCCAGGACCCTGAGATCATGACCTGAGCCAAAATCAGACGCTTAACTGACTGAGCCACCCAGATGCCCCAGTGACCTTGATTCTAGAAACACATGAAAATAAGCTCACTGCTTACCTGGAGACAATTCTTTCACAATTGTTTGCAGCTAACTCCCACCCAAGTCAGCCCAAAGCAACACAACAAACAAACAACCATGCCAGTTGTCTAGATTACTTAGTGATTGATTTTGTAGATCCTTTGACATTTCTTTCTGATTTTCATCACCAAAATATTACACATTGACAGAAAAGTGCAAGTAAGACTAGAACTGACATTTAATACACACTACACAGATATAAAAAATATTGTTTGCCAAATGCCTTTTGATCTTTTTTCCTTAAGGAATTAAATGGTCATACACAGTTCTAGCCTCCTCTGGGATCCTCCCTGATCCCAACCCCTTGTCTCCCTCCCAGAAGTGATCCTCACCTTGCAATGGGAATGTCTCTTCCTATCCAGGTTTTTATATTTTCCCCTGTGTGTGTATATAGATACAAACAATATATGACACTGTTTTTGTGTAATTTTGGATATTTGCATCATTGATAAAGGAATTCCTTTTGCAACTTGAAATTTTTTCACTCTGTATTATGTTTTCTAAATTGAAATATGTTGAAAATGATGTCACAAGGTAAGTTAGACAATTATTTTACTGCTGAACTATATTCCATGGTATGTCCCTGTTGATGAGCACTTATTTATTTCTACTAATACAAACAATACAGAATGAGCATCCTTATGGATATCTTCTCGTGTACAGTCTAGAATTTCTTGAGGCTAGATCTCCAGCTACTGAATTGATGGCCATTGGGTATATGTCTCTTTTTCTAGGTATTACCAAATTGTTTTCAAAGTTGTAGTAATTGACAGTAGTATCTGAGCTTCTTTGTTCTGAATCCTCACCAGTATTTAGTATTGTGATACTTTTAATGTTTGCCAATCTGATGATATTTCAGTGTGGTTTCAGTTAGCACTTTCCTGATTATTAGTGAAATTGAGCATTTTTGAAGTATTTGGGTGTCTTCTTGAGTGAATTGACTATTAATATCATTGGCTTCTTCTTTTAAAAATTGTTTTGTGTTTCTGTTTATTAATTTGTGTGAGTATAAGCTCCGAAAAAGAATTGTGATATATATGTTTTGCATTTATCTTTTCCCAGCATACAGCTTAAGTTTTTATTTTTTATTTAAACTTTATTAACATGTGTTCAGAAATTCAAGAGAACAAAGATCAGACAGTCTGCTACCCATCCCTGTCTCCAACCCTACAGGTTTCCCCCTGAGGGGCTACCTATAGGATCAGTTTCTTGAATATCCTTTCTAACATATTCTTTGCATGCAAGTGTACATACATACACATACACGCATGTATGCAATTCTTTTTTTTTTACACCTATTATAGCAAACCATACAAATGGTTTTGTACTTTTTATTTTCACTTAATATATTTTCAAGTGAAATAAAATTTGGACCCCAACTTTTCTTGACATTCTTTTCATTGAGGTGGAGGTTCTGTGTCCCTTCTCCTTGAATTTGGGAGAGCTCACGACTACTTCAACCAATCATGTATGGCTGAAGTGATGCAACGTGACTTTTAGTACTCAGTCAGAAAAGGCCCAGCAGCTTCCTCTGGTCCTCTTGAAATGCTCACTCTATGGGGAAGCCAGTTGCCATGAAAGAAGTCTGCCTATCCTGAAACCACCATGCTGGAAAAGGTACATTCAAGTGCGGGGGTGACGAGCCCCTGAGGACTGCCAGTCATGTGAGTCCACCTGTGGAACCTTCAGATGAAACCATCCCCAGCCAACATCTGACTAGAACTACATGAGAGACACCAACTGAGAACTGCCCAGTAAGCCCTTCCTGAAGTGCTGGCCCACAAAATTATGAAGCATCATAATATTTGTTGTTTTATATTACTAAGCTTTGGAGTACTTTGTTACATAGCACTAGTAACCAGACCCATTACTATAGAGCAAAATAGAATTTATGGTGAACATTTTTAAAAAAATTATAAAGGAAGATATTTTGTAATAATAAAAAACTGAAAAAGAGAAACATATTTTAGACATATTTATGCATTGGGAACCTAGGTCTGGAATATACAAAGATGGAATGGGAAAAACTATAAGAGGAAAACAATGAATCCTCATAATAGGAGGTAAGAGACATTTCTCAGATAATGATAGACTTAGACAAAACCTATAAGAATTTAGAGGATTTGAGTGACATGTTTCACTAATATATACATAGATACACAATAATTCTTTGTATAAAATAAAGCAAATGTGTATTTTTTTCTAACACACATGACACATTGACAAAAAATTGATGAAAATTACATCCCACTTAACTAAAACTTTCTATAAAATAAAAAAAAAAATTACACTTGGGCCACTTTCCCTGGCAATTAACATGAATTTAGAAATCTTCAATAAAAATGTGGTCAAAATCTGCACATACCTAAGATTTCTAAATAATTTTATCATGAGAAAAGTCAAATGGAGGTGACATCCATTTAGAATTAGAAACAGTGAGAGCTCTACATACTCAAGCCCACAGAATATCACCAAACTAGAATGCAAGAGGGGAAATTCATAGCCTTAAATGAATGTTAAACAACAAATACTGAAAAATAATGTTACTATTTTATGTTAAGAACTTTCATTTTAAAAGTTAAACAAATAATTCCAAAGAAAGTAGAAAACATGATGACAATGGAAAGAGTCAGGCTGACGAACGTATTAGTTCCTAAGGCTGATGTAGCAAATTACCACAAACTGACTATCTTAAAATGGCAGAAATTTATCTTTTCACAGTCTGGAGGCCCAGCTGTATGCTGGAAAAAGTCTGAAATTCAGGGGTGGGCAAGACTGTGTTCCCTCCATAGTTCATAGATCATAGCAGAGGATCCTTCCTTGTTTTTCCAGCTTCTGGTGCTCCAAGCATCCCTTGACTTGTAGCAGCACCACTCCATACTTTGCCTCTGTCTTCACATGCTCTTCTTCTCTGTGTCTGTGTCTCCTCTTCTGTCTTATATAAGGATACTTGTCATTGGATTTAGAGCCAACTTGGAAATCCAGGATGATCTTATCTGAAGATCCTTAAATTAATCACTTCAGCAAAGACTTTTTTCAGATGAGGTCACATTCACAGCTTCTGGGGATTAGGATGTGAACACACCTTTTTGGGGGCCACCATTCAACCCACTACAAGTAATAAAATCAAAAGGTGGTTTTCCCCAAAAATACCAAATTCATTAAATTAAGAGATTATTCAAAGTTCAAGTTAAGAGAAGAATTGCAAAAAATTAACACTCATGGTAAACACACTGTGAATTGGGAGAAGAAGAAATCTTCCTTAACTTAATAAGAGGCATCTTCCTGGGGCACCTGGGTGGCTCAGTCGGTTAAGTAACCGACTCTTGATTTCAGCTCAGGTTATGATCTCAGGGTCTTAAGATCTAGCCTTGCGTTGGACTCCAGGCTCAGCAGGGAATCTGCTTGAGAACTCTCTCTTCTCCCTCTGCCCCTCACCCCGCTTGCGCACTCTCTCTCTCTGTTTCTCCTTAAAAATAAATAAGTAAGTCTTTAAAAAAAAAATAAGAGACATCTTCCCGAATTTCTGATCAGGGTGATACTTTAGAAAAATCCCCATTCAAGTCAAGAATGCACACCCTCACCATTACTTTTCCACAGGGTCCTAGAGATCCTCACTGATACAATAAGATGAGAAGTTCTAAGACATAAACGTATTGAACAGGAGCTGTACTGTCCTGAATCGGAGGTGGCCACTAAACTAGAAAACCAAATCGAACCAAGTGACACACTCTGAAAAGAAGACATTAGCAAGGGAAAAATTATTAGCTTTTCTGACATGCTAGTGACTTAGGAAACATAACAGGGAAAAATGATTCTGTTCTTACTAACAGTGAGTATAAAGTGCCTACAATAATACCTAACCAAAATAACCATAGTCTTTATGGAGAAAACTATAAAAAAATTAATGAAATCTATAAAATAAAACTTGAATGTAGAGATATATCATGTTCATGGGAAGACTCAGTACTATAAAACTGTCAATGCTACATAAATTATAAAAAGTTTTGCAAAAATTATAAAGTTTGCTAATGTCGAGGGGAGGAGAGGATCCGGACACAGAGCTGCCATGTGCTCTGAGGGGAGACTGAGCCAGCACAGGCACCCGGCATGGCATTTTGGCAGGAACTGTTTGAATTCAAAATATGCATATCCTGTCACCTGGAGATTCTAATACCTGGTGTTTGCTGTCAGGATATACTTGCACTTGAACAAAAGGAGGCGTATTTAGTGATGTTCAGATGACCTAAATGGCCCATCATTCAGGGAATTACTGAAAAATAAATGTTGGCATATTCACATGATGAGATTCTAATTAACAATTTAAAGTCGACATATGTGATCTAATATGTATACATCACTTGAAAGATTTAAGTCATAGAAGAGGTACAGTCTGATGCTATTCACCTAAAAAACACAAAACACCACAATCATTCTTAACAGGTCCATCTCTGTGTATTTAAATCGGCAGAAAAGATTCTAGGAGGTACACCCCAGACTCCTCATCACGGTTATGTTTCAGAGTGATGTCAAACTTTAGTATTATCTGTAATAATTTTACTTTTGTTAGACTTAAGTACTTAAAAAATAATAAAAGAACAAATAATGGAGATGCACATACCAAGAAAACATGGGAAAGTTTTTTAACTAAAAAGTGTCAAATTAAAATTTGTTTTGGCAGGAATAGCTAATTGCAGTTATTTATAAAATATACTTTCTTCAACAAACTTTAATAGCACTACTGTGTTCTGGATACTGTGCTAGGTATTTGGCATCAGGGATAAAATAGGTGAAAGGTTAGAAGCTTTTGGAGCTTAAACTTTTTATGGAAGAAAGCTGACAATGAAATAATTGTTCATTGAAGAGTATGTTAGAAGGTGATGAGTACTATAGATAAATAAACAAACAAACAAAACAGGTTCAGGTGGATGGGAGGGGGTGAAATTTTCAGTAGATATGTCCAGGTAGGCCTCACTGAAGGGATGACTTTCGAGCAAAGATTTGGAAAGGGGAAGGAGTTGGCTGTGTGAATATCTAGGGTGTTAGCTGTATATACCTCACTTCCTAATGTTGGTGGGTTAACAAGGGATCATTATGTGTGTTTAGAATGCATTTTCTGTACAATGAAGTCTCTTAATAAAGTATCTCCTTTATTTATTTATTTATTTATTTATTTATTTATTTATTATTTATTTATTTATTTAAAGATTTTATTTATTTGACACACAGAGAAAAAGAGATAGCACAAGTAGGCAGAGTGGCAGGCAGAGGGAGAGGGAGAAGCAGGCTCTCCGCTGAGCAGGGGGCCGGACACGGGGCTCGACCCCAGGACCCTGAGATCATGACCTGAACCGAAGGCAGAAGCTTAACTGACTGAGCCACCCAGGCGCCCCTGTCTCCTCTATTTAATACCACATCAGAACAGAAGGTCACCACAGATGTACAGCAATGCCTTATTGATTCCCTTATTGAATAGATGCTTAGTTTTATTTCTATATAAGGGTTAAATAGAATATAATTAAATCAAACATTACTTTGGCCATTTCAGTTTCTTTTACTTCTAGGTAAGCACCATAGAATCAGAGCATTGACCACATATGAAAGAGGAAATCAGATGTCTTTGATTGGAGAATCCCTGTCAGCATTCTGGTTTTATGAAAAGTGGTTGGAAGCCCCCTGTTAGCACCTCCACTGCATCATCAGTGGAGGCAGGAACCCACACCCATCCCTCCTGCCATCTGTATTTTGTTTCACTCTTCTTCAGAAAATGAGGTTTGTACCACCTGTTTTAAAATCAAGGCTGGGTGGCTCTCTCCAGGATCAGGATTTTCTCTGTGAGGTGAATATAATAGGTGGCCTAGTCCCTGATGCTCTGGCTCAAGGAGGGAAAACCCAAGCAGAGGAAGGATAGTTTCATAATAGGCAGGAGGGAAGGTGGCAAGTGGGGAAGGTGAATGCTGGGCCTTTGGGGCTCCAGGTGGTGCTGGGGGGGATTGGAGGTGGAGATCAGGCTGGAGAATGAGAAGCCATGGTTGACTTGCTGGTTTACAGTCACAGGCATATTCAGTACACTGGGAAAAGGATCATAGGCAAAAGAGAGAGAAGCTTGGTTGCAAGTGATGTATTATTTATTTGGGAGAGAGAGTGAATGAGAGAGAGAGAGCATGAGTGGGGGCAAGGAGAGGGAGAAAGAGACTCCCCACTGAGCAGGGAGACTGACATGGGGCTGGATCCCAGGACCCTGGGAACATGACCGGAGCTGAAGGCAGACCCTCAACCAACTTAGCCACCCAGGCGCCCCTGGTTGCAAGTGATTTAAACAGAATCAGGACCTGAAGCAGGATTAGCTGTTCATAATCTGCTCTGAAGTTAACACTAGTTAAACAGAGTGCCTTTGACAGCTCTAAAGAAGACTAGGTACAAAACTTCATTCAGGAACTGAGATAGTGAGGCAACACTTCTGATGTTATCTGTCCTATAGTAGGGGTAGAAAATTCCTTGTAGATCCGAGGGCTAAGCACACAAAAGGATGTCATATTCCCTACATCTGTATCTGTATCCACTCACCAACACTCAGCACCAGTGTCCGTTTTCCGGAAGCAGATGCTATGGTGGTCCTCTGGGAGCAGGTGCTTAGAAAGTTAGGTGTGTAAGAAGTTAATGGGGCTTAAGGCCTGTGAAAGATAAAAGGGGGAAAGGTGGGATAAGGTGAAAGAGCCTCAGACAGGCAGTGCTGCCCTTTGCCAACCCAGTGGGGAGCTGTGAACAAGGACTGCTCCTGGGGCAGGGGCAAAGCCCCAGTTTAGGCAGACACCAAATAGCCACCCTGTGGTGCCCCATTATGTGTTTATCAGCCGCCATGGCCTGGGAGAGGCTGTCCTTGGCATGAGAGCACAGGTAGTCCTGAAGGTGGTCATGGCGGGACTGTCGGCTCTGTCCACTCTGGATTATACTTCCTGCAGATGAAAGGGAGCTCTTTGCTGAAGGGAGAGCTGAGCTGCACCTCTGAGGGCTGTCATCCCTGTGTTGTGTTTCTCTATTTCTCGATCCACACTGCTAGGGTCCAGTGGTCTCTCTTTCTGGGCAGACACTTTGCTTTATTGTTTTGTTCTGTTTTTTTTAAGATTTTATTTATTTATGTAAGAGAGAGAGAGAGCACAAGCATGGGGAGTGGCAGAGGGAGAGGGAGAAGCAGGCTCTCCACTGAGCAGGACCCCTGGATCATGACCTGAGCCAAAGGCAGACGCTTAACTGACTGAGCCACCCAGGCGTCCCTGGGCAGACACTTCGAGGGAGGTTAGTGGGAGGAAGTGCAGCTGTGGAGACAAAGACCCATGCTAAGTTCCTCTGAGCCTTGTTGTCACCTCTGCTCATCTGAGTCACCTAACTGATGGTGTGACCTAACCTCCATCCTATGGCATCTGAAGTTCTGGTAACCACATGTTTCACAGGCCCGAGCTACTACACATGTGCCTCCACAGTATAATTGGTCAAGGAGTGCCAGGAGGTGCTCAGGTAAACAGAATCCCACACATACTGTCTCAATTTATAAACAAGCCTAGACATTTTCCTTCCTTGGTAGTCCTTCAGCTGAGACACTCCTCTGCCCCATACAACCACAGTGCAAGCTGGTGGACAGGCCCTAGATTACTTGCAGGTGACATGGATTTGGGCTGCCTGCTCACGAGCTTACGCGTGCCCTCGTGTGGTTCAGAATCAACCCTAGACATTCCAGTTCATCTTGGAAGGGCTGCTGCTGGACAATCCAGCTTGATGACATGGTGGGTCTAGGACCCAGTTGATGATGGGCAGTGCAGGATATAGGTACCTGGGATCCCATGACAAGTGGGCCCTCCACCAGAACCTAATAGCACATCAGGAACTGTTTTTCAACATGCACAAAGTACTCTGCTGCAGACAGCATGTCCTTGCTCCAGAAATCCAGGGGCTAGCCTTGTGTTTCTTCCCTTGGGGCTTGACATATGCTGTATAGTGCATCCGTCCCCCCCTCCGCCCCCACCACTGATACCTGTAAGATCATGGGTCTACAGCTCATATGGCTGAAACAGTAAGGTTGGCTGGTACCAGTCTGGACCTGTTGCAGAACTGTGTCCTATTCCAGACCCCACTCAGAGCTGGCTGCCTTTCATGTTACCAGGCATATGGGCTGGAACAGCAAATGAGTATTGCTGTTATTCCAGTGAATAGTGTTTCTGATCCTCTTTTCTGATGGGGATAGAGAAGAATGCACTTGTTAAATTGATAGCCATATACCATGTATCTGAGGCCATATCAATCTGCTCTAGCAAAGATGCTCCAGGATCCATCTGGTAGGATTCATCCTGGAGAATTGAATGGAGATGTGATAGTGAACACCACACTGCATCCTTGAGATCTTCAAAAGTAGCACTAATCTCTGCTACCCTCTCCTCTCCCCTGGTTATAATATTGTTTTTAATATACTATCTTAGCTTAGGGCAGGAGTGGGGCTCAGTTACAGAGATTTCTTTTGACAGAATGTTGTATTCTGAAGGCATTAGCTGCTAGAGGCAACTGCTGACTGACTTCCTTGCAACAGAATGGTGAGATCTTTCCTGAAGCGTTCCCTATCTACCTCTGTGGGTCCCGACCTCAGGGAACATGTTGACCACTTGAGAAGCCTGATAGATGGAACATGGATAGAATATGGGATTGAGGGAGAAAGCCATTCAAGCCTATCTCAGCAACTGTCTACTTACCTGATTTGGGGATGTTATTAAATATCTCTCTGCTAGTTTCCTGAATTATAAACATGGGAGAATAACCTATAACATATCTTATGGGGATCCTATAAGAGGTAAATGCAATCGAACATGCAGACATGTTTGTATTTAAATAGCAATGAGCCCACACACAGACATACACATGACACATTATTTCTATGAGCTTGTCTTTCATCCAGTTGCTCAGTGCTGATACTGTATAGTGTTTTCATATTTCTAGATATTGTGCTAAATACATTTTAAAAAGCCTTAGAAATGGGGCAAGTTTTTTTGATGAGGCAATGGAACCATAGAGGGGAGAAGTCTCTTGACTGCTGACATAGGCAGGAAGTGAGAGCCAAAAAACTCCTTGCCCAGGGCTTTTAGGAGATGCCATGAACAAAGATAATGTTAGGCTTAGGTCACATCAAACTTAAAGCAGTAAAGGTTTTTAAAGTTTAGGGGAAAGAAAATAACAAGAGACTGGCAAAGATGCTCTCAAATGCCCATCTCTGCTCCATCCTCTCTCCTGAGCCCCACATGACAGTTCCTCTGAGGGGCTAATAAACATTTCAAACAGAAGCTGTCCCTAAATTGACTTGTGAGTACCCCCTTCCTTACTACCCCTCCCCTTGGTCTTTACTATTCAACTATTCGCTCAAGAGAGAATCTAGAAGTTTTCTGTGTTTGTATCATCCCATATCTAATCTGTCAAGAAGTCTCTGGTGCTAATTCCAAATAAGTCTCAAATCTGACAGTTTGTCCCTATGGTCATCCTACCATCCCAGTCTGTGATTTTCCTCATGACCCCATGACAGACTTCAACAACTTTCAGTGTGGCTTCTGGCCTACACTGCAGTCCACTACCCATGCCCCACAGAGCAGTTGGGGAATTTTCACGTGTGACTTGGTCACATCACTCCCCTGCTTATAGCTCCCCGTTAGTCCCTGCTGCACCTTGATTGAAATCCAAGCTCCTTGTCATGGCTTATAGGTCCACCTGCCCATCTGTGGTAAACTAGAGGCTGTGTGAAGGGTAAGAGAGAAAGAGGAGTCTGGGAGAGCCTCCCACATTGAGTGGCCCTGGAATATGAAGACATTTGTGACCGTTGGAGTATAGTAGGCAAAAAAAAAAAAAAAAAAAAAAAATGGGTTGACTTTTCAAAATTCCATTTATTTTTGCCCCAGAATTGATTTCTTCCTTCAGCAATATTTTTTTCTATCAAAACAAAGCACAGAATACCACAAACAACCTCACTCCACCTTGCTTGCTTACAATTTCTATATAATTCCAATGAAAAAACAAAATCAAAACTGTCACAGAAATGCGGGTTTATAGTGCAAATATTGAGCAACTTTCAATAAGAGAGAAAAAAGGACAAACCAGTTACACAGCATCAATTATGTCTATAATGCACATGTATAGGCTTTTGGATAACTTAGTTGTGAAACCGTTGCGGTTTTATTATCACCAATGGACATGGCACAGAGTCTTTTAGTTGCTTTATCTGTTTTCTATCTTCCTAACACTGATGATATCTATAGCAACCAAGATGTGTAATTGCCATGCCATCACCACTCCTGTTAAACTATATGAAAGAAAATCGAGGTCTCCCCTTCTCTTTCTCTAATTCATATCTCAAGCATTGCAGTGCTGTGCATTGGAACATGTCACAAATATAAGACTGAAAATATATGTGGATTAAACACTGAGATTTTGAATGACCAAGCACCCAGACCAATGGTCTCTTGGAATTCTCTTTGAATATGTGTATGCAAAATAATCACTTCTTGTTTTCTGTCTTTCCATCATCTGCATATACAGTATTCATTGAGTATAATGTAGAATGTGGGGCAGGAGAAAAAAGAAAGGAGTGAATGACATCCAGGTTTTTATATCAAGGGCTGCTGTTTCTGAGTCCTGGGTGGGGAAAGTAAAATAGTTTGGTTTAAGGGATTGAGCGGCTGACCATGGAATCCATATTGCCTTGAATCTGGCTAGGTCATAATCATTACTGGTACAGATACACGCAGACATGAGAACAGGCAGAAAGATGTCGTAAAGCTCCCCCACCCCATCTAGACATCTGTCATTTGGGTACTATTTTCCTAATTATTTTATATCTATGCATCCTTTTACTATTATTTGTCAATATTTTTATTTAGATACACTCACTGTTTAAAATAAATATTAGCCTCACACTAAGCAACAATACCCATATATCTAGTTTTTTTTTTAAAGATTTTATTTATTTATTTGAGAGAGAGAACATGAGAGGGGGAAGGGTGATAGGGAGAAGCAGACTCCCCGCCGAGCAGGGAGCCTGATGCGGGACTCGATCCCAGGACTCCAGGATCATGACCTGAGCCGAAGACAGTCGCTTAACCAACTAAGCCACCCAGGCGCCCCCATGTATCATAGTTTTAAGGCACTACTTATATTTCTAATACCTTTGACAAGGACACATAGCTCACTATTCTGTCAAGGGTAGCCACTGCCACTTAGTACCCTTCATTTCTAATGCCTTTACTCTGTTTGGTTTTTCTTCCTCAAGCCTATCAGTACTGACCCTTTTGCTAGGTCTTTATTTATGTCTTTATTCTTTATTGCTCATCAGAAGGAAGACAGAAGCTTTGTCTTGTCCTGGTGGCTTTTCTCTGTGTCTACTACAGAGACTGGTGCACAGTCAGCACTTAGGTAATGTTTCATGAAGTAGTGTAAAAATAAAATATGTCTCTCTGTGTATCATGGCAGATTTACAATGCTTAAAGTCTTGGCTTTGGTATTGACTAGCCAACTACCCCAACTTCTTTGAGCCTCCAAAGGCATCTGGGTGGGAAATGTGGGGAGCATGGCGGACAGTGCTAGCCACCTCTCCAGCATCTTTGTTCACTCTGCCTCACGGGCTGGGGGAAGCCTGACTGGTCCCAGGCGGGTCATCCTCTTTTCTGGGGACAAGTTCAGAAATGCTGACCAAAGCCACCCACTCCCTGGTCACAGTATCCTTTCAGAAGGGGGTATAAGACTCATGTACATGAATGAAATTCAAGGAGAGGTTTCTTACTCTTTAGAACCTCGAGTAAATCAAGCATTTCCCCTCTGAAATGGTATAAAGATAGGACACAAGGAAGGAATCAGGAAACCTGTCTTCACACCTTCACAGCCTTACTAATTTTTGACTGTGTGAGCCTTAGATCTGTAGCCTGTCTAAGCCCACATTTTCCAATGTAAAATAATATAATTATCTGCACTGTCAAATTAACAGTTATTTTGGAAACTAAGTGAGAAAATTCATAGTAAAATGTTCTACAAATTATTGAATGCAAACAATATCTTTTATTCTGTTTTTTAAGAAATGGTTAGAAACATGTAGCTTGATGTCAGCATGTCTTCACTCATGATCTGTGTGTCCTTATCTGCCTTGGTTTGCTGTGCTTTGGGGTCAGTGTTGGTATTGAGAACAGACTGGAGTGAATGTGTACAAAAATGTGTCTAGGAATGGTAGAAGACAGTTTGATATGTTCATTCCTTTTACCTGGTCTTCCTGGCAGAGTTCATATGACCTTCAATATTGTTCCCAGGTATGTCACTGACAGCAATCAGGGAGAAAACAGAAGACCCCTAAGGTTACTTTAAAAATATTTTATGCTCCTGCTTCAGTGAAGAAATTCCTACCACTGGAGTCTCTGTTTCCTTTTCTCTTCACTTTGGCTTACACATGGAAATGATTTACCCTTCAGGTGGAAAACAGCAAAATACCTAATATCAGAGAATGGTCAGTTAAGTTATACACGCAAAAGATATTATGTAATCATTAAATGATTCTTGAAAACAGTTTTATCAATAGGAAACTGCTTATACCATTATAATGAGTGAAACAATACAGAAGCATATACAAAGTATGTAAAGACTACGTGTCTGGGTACTTCACGCACATATGGCACATACACACATGCACATGCACATTCATGCACAGAAAACAAAATGAAAGGGCTACATGGAAATCTTAACAACGATTATCTTGGTTGATAAGATCAGAGGTGATTTTTCTTATTTTTTCAAAAATTTCACAAATGTCCATTTATTGCCTTTATATTCAGAAAAAATAGAGTTATGGAAAGTAAACTTATGCAATGAGTGAGGGAGAATCCAACATTATGATATATATATATATATATATTTTTTTTTTTTTTTTAAAGTAATCTCTACACCCAAAGTGGGGCTTGAACTCATGACCCTGAGATCAAGAGCCACACTCTCCACCAACTGAACCAGCCAGGCACCCCAATGTTATTATGATATCTAATCTGCATGTGATTTACTGGCTTCCCTAGTTACTCAGGATTACTTTTCAAAAAAATGTTCTATTTTATTTTACTTATTATTTCTGTTGAGATATAATTGACATATAATTGATACATATTAGTTTCAGGTTTACAGTGTAATAATTTGATATTTGTATACAGTGAGAAATGATCACCATAAGCATTCAGTTAACATCTGTCACCTTCCATAGTTACAAAAACAAGTTTTTTTTTTCTTGTGACGAGAAGTGTTTTTTTTTTTTTAAGATTTATTTATTTATTTTAGAGAGCGGGCATGAGTGGGAGAAGGAGAGAGGGAGGGAGAAGGAGAGAGAATCTCAAGCAGACTCTGTGCTGAGTGTGGAACCCAACATGGGGCTTAATCTCATGATCCTGAGATCATGACCTGAGCCGAAACCAAGAGCTGGACACTTAACTGACTGCACCACCCAGGTGCCCCTTATGATGAGAACTTTCAAGATCTACTCCGTTAGCATTTTTCACAAATATACAATGCAGTATTATTAACTATAGTCACCATGCTATACATTACATCCCCAGGGTTTATTTTACAACCAGAAGTTTGTATCTTTGGAGCCCTTTCACCCACTTCACCCACTGCACCCCCTGCTTATAGTAACCACTAATCTGTTTTCTGTATAATGAGTTTGTTTTTTTGAAGATTCCACGTATAAGTGAGATCATACTGCATTTGTCTTTCTCTGTCTGGCTTATTTCACCTAGCATAGTGCCCTCCAGATCCATCCATGTTATTGCAAATGGCAAGGTTTCTAAGGGTTACTTTTTAACATAGAATTTGACAGAATACCCCAAAGTATGATGGAGATGACAGAACTTTTCAAATCATTAAAAAGACCAAGTAGCATTCATTGTTTGCCTTCCCCTCAGGATCTCATTAGGATCTCTACATCTTGGACCTTGGAATTGGGGCAAATTCAAAGAAATTTACTTAGGGAGTCACTTTATGGGCACTGGCAACTTTGTGTAATTCATGATCTAGAATCACCCCAGTGTGTTTTCTTAAGTCAGAGCTCTTAGCAACCCACAACCTGGATTTTTCTGTTGTACAGCTGTAACCTCCAGTTTGAAAGCTGTGCCTGGGAAGCACACAGACCCTAGTTTAGATTTCAAATAAATTTTGGGCTTCTAAATATACCTAACCATATTATAAATTAATGTATGTAAATTATATATATCTAACATAGTATACTTAAATCTACTAAATATGGAATCTAAGGAAGGTTACAGTATTGGTCTTTCCAATACTTAAAACTCTCTTTCACATGTTTGGCAAATAGCAGAAAATTCATGAACTCAGCTCTAGTTATTTCCTAAAGATTTTGTTTGTCCATTTTGTGTTTTACTTGTTAATTCCAAGATCAAGAGCCTCTACTTGATGTACATTTATCTTCCATAAAAGTCTTGTTTCTTCTAAAGCCTCGTTCTTTCTCTAGGACTCCCATATTCATCCAACATGACCCAGTTCTTGAGCTCCAGAGGCACTTTTTCAACTGCCTTCTCTAGATCTTAATTTGGATTTCTCACCTGCACCTTAATGCTTTTAATCCAGAATAGTGCTTTGATTCTCTGTTTCATGAGACTTCTCACTGAATCTTATGCATTTTTGTCATTATCATCCAAGTCACTCACAACAAAGTCTGGGAAATATATTTGATTTGTACCTATTTCTTGTCACCTATATTATAACTAGGAATTAAATCAGGTAAATCAGAAGTCATACAGGCTTCTGACTTCCACTGCCATCATCACTGTCCTATTTCAGGCCTTCATTTCTTCTTTCCTGGGCTATTGTATTCCAGCAAGTATCTTGAATCTTTTTCTCTCATACTTTATTCTTCAAATTGTTACCATATTAACTCACCTGGGATACAACCCAGTACCGTTGTATTTTTAAAAACATCTTGCATGGATTTCCTCCTTCACCCCCAAACAAAATTTAGTATATACTCTCCACCTTGACACATGATATCCTTCACATTTGTTTTTTAGGTAGTTTCTGTTTCAAGAAGGTTACTGGACATCTCCTCAATGCCAGCTCTATTCTACACATCAGTTAACACAGTAAACAAACATCCCAACCTTTAAGGATTTTGCATTCTAGCTGAGGGGCCAGAAAATAAGTATAATAAATAAGTGAATTATTAAGCATGCTGCAATGTAATTGTTGTAAGGAGGATCCATAGTTCAGGGTGAAGAAGCACTGAATTAGCATCTCAGGATGGCCAGAATGAGCTTCACTAAAAACATGACATTTGAGCAAGGATTTTAAGATGAAGGAGGAGCAATATGGGGATATGGAGAAAAAGCAAACTGGGCCAAGAGGATTGTCAACTGTGCTGCCCTGATAGAGGATATATCTATGTGTCTAGGGCCAACAAGGTTGGGCCTAGACACACAGATGAAGAGCCAGTGGGTCTGTGGCCTCAAGACCATTGTATGGATGAGGGCTTTCACTCACAATAACTTGGAGAGCCTCTGAAGGATTTGAGAAATGATTTATCTGATGAACACTTAAAAAAAACACACTTTCATTATACTATTGAGAAAACACAGTAAAAAGGCAATGGTAGAAGTAAAGGATCTTGCTAAGAGACAACTGCAGGAACTCAGGTCAGAGGTCATGACACTTATACCAAAGTGGTGGGCAGGTTTCATGGAGATGGTGAGAAATTATCTTATCTGGATAATGGGTTTTGAAGAAAGAGCATAAAGATGTGCTGACAGATTGGACATGGGGAGTGAGAGAGAGAGGTCAAGGATAGCCGTAGGTATGTGTACTGAACAGCTGGAAAGATGGTTTGTCATTGAGATGGGGAAGACCATGAATAGAGCAGATATGGAAAAGGGAAGAGGAGAATTTCACATTTGGATGTATTACATTTGAGATGTCTATTTCACATCTGAAAGGAAATGCATTTATTACACAAGACTGGCATTGACAGGAGAGATTCAAGCTAGAACTACAACTTTGAAAATCCTTAGCAGAGAGATCATATTTAAAACCATGAGACTTGATGATGTCAATAAAGAAATGAGTATCAATAAAGACATGAGGCATCCAAAGACTGAGATCTCATGCATTCCCACAGACAGAAGTAAAATTGATGGGGAGAAACCAGCAAAGGAGGAAGGGTAATAGTGCCCACTGAGTTAGGAGGAAAACTGAGTTTTTCAGAAAACTGAAGTGAGAAAAACTTTTTCCAAGATCTAATGCATAAATTTACTTTGGTATAAACCATTTTCTAGCCATATCACTTAGATGTTACCTAAAATACATTTTATTCTTGAACTAGATGGGACCAGCAACTATTCATGAACCATATTCTAAAATTTCTTACCTATATTCAAGCTTTATCTATAGAAGAAATGCTCCCTCACCATTTCAGTACATGAAGTACTTCTTAAATTGTCGATGAAATGTATTACCTAAATATGATATAGTCACTGAAAAAAAATAAATGCAAATAAAGCATGCTATACACTGAATGTTTGTGTTTCCCCCCAAATTCATATGTAGAAATCTTAAACTCTGGATATGATGGTATTAGGAGATGGGGGCCTATGAACAGTGATTAGGTTATGAGGGTAGAACCCTTATGAATGGGGCTAGTGCTCTTATAAAAGAGATCCCAGAGAGCTCCCTTGCCCCTTCCATCATGTGGGATGTGACAAGATGCTGTCTAGGAGCCAGGAAGTGGTCTCTCACCAGACACTGAATCTGTAGGTGCCTTGATCTTGGACCTCCCAGTCTCTGGAATCATGAGAAATAAATTTCTGTTGTTATGCCACCCAATGGCATTTTGCTACAGCAGCCTGAAAAGACTAAGACAAAGTATAAGAAAAAAATTATCCTGAATACAATAATATGGATATAACTGTTCACTTAACTTGTTTATAAGTTTTGATATGATAAACATCATTTTGATGAGATTCTTAATACACATATATTATATATATATCTTTTTGAGTAATATAAAATCATTTCCTTCAGGTGAGTTTCCAGAATTAGTATTTCTGGATCCAAAGAATTTGAAAAATCCCATTTAACTGCTTAAGTTAATATAATCTGTGATATATTTTAATTCTTGGATGGTAAGTTTCTTCTGTTATTTTTCTCTTTTTAAGTATAGGTATGCACATGTGCGTGTATATATGTACTCACAGTGATTTTTTTTTTCAGATTTACTTGGTATGAAAAAATCTTGCTGGCATTTTAATTGAAATTGCTTAAAATTGACATGAAAACTTCATTTTAAATATATAGGTATTTTCATCTATGAACATAGCATGTTTCTTTACTTAATGAAACTTATTAAATATCCCTCAGTTATTTTATATCTTTTTTATGCTAAAGTGATTATTATTTTTAAATAATTTAGACTTACAGAAAAGATTGCATAAATAATACAAAGGACATTTTTTTCCAAACTATTTTAAAGTAAGTTATCTATATTATGTCCTATCACCTCAAATACTATAGTAATTCTTACAATAAGGACATAATTACAACATAGTAAATTACCATCCAAATCAGGAAACTACTTTTTAGATTTCTACCATGTGTTCCATAGACTCATTCAAATACTTTCAGTTGTCCCAATAATGTCTTTTATAGGAAAACAATCAAATCCAGGATGAAGCATTGTATTTAGTGTCGTGTCTTTTTAGACCCCTTCCATCTGGAATAGCTCCTAAGTCTTTCCTTAACTCCCATGACCTTGGCATCTGAATATTATAGACTTTTTTTAATAGAACATCTGTCAATTTGAATTTGTTTCTTCATGATTACATTCAGTTTATGGACCTTGGGCAGGAACATCACAGAAGTGATGCTATATCCTTCTCATTGCATCCTATCAGTGGTACATGATTCTGTTTGTCTCATTACAGGTGTCCACTTAGATCTCTTGATTAAGGTATGTTGTGGGTTGGGGAACCTGGGTGGCTCAGTCAGTTAAGCGTCTGCCTTCTACTCAGGTCATGATCTCAGGGTCCTGGGATCGAGCCCCGCATCAGGCGCCCTGCTCAGTGGGGAGCCTGCTTCTCCCTCTCTCCCTGCCCCTCCCCCCACTTGTGCTCTCTCCTCTCTCTCTCTCTCTCACTCTCTCTCAAATAAATAAATTAAATCTTTAAAAAATAATAATAAAAAAAGGTGTGTTATGGGTTGGATTATATTTCCCAAGAAGATAGGGGTTGAAGTCTTAATCCCGGGCACCTGTGAGTGTCACCTTATTTGGAAATAAGGAATCTGTGGATGTAATCAAGCTAAGATGAGGTCATGCTGGAGTAGTAGGGGCCCTAAATCCAAGGACTGGTATCTTTATAAGAGGAAAGAGATTTGAAGACAAACAGGGAAGAAGGCCACATGATGACAGAAGCAAAGACTGGAGTGATGGTTCTATGAGCCAAAGGTACACTGAGGATTGCCAACAACCAGCAGAAGCCAGAAATTGCTAGGAAGGACCCTCTCCTAGAGCATTTAGAGGGAGCCCGGTCCTGCTGTCTCATTGACTTTGGACTTTGAGCCTTCAAACGGTAATAAAAAGTAAATATGCTTTGTTCCCTTGAGTAGTGTCCTTTGAGATTAGATAACAAAGTCCCTTATAAAACTTTTTTCCTTATGATGGTCATATTGTGACTTTGCTAATGGCATCGATCATTCTGTGTATTTGTTGGCATTCTACTCTAAAGAAGAGATTGTTTTCTCCATTTATTTCTTCGTATTTTTATACCTGTATAGATTCATTAGTCAGGGGGTTATAAGTTGCTATCATTATGGTGATGCTCAGATTGTCCCAGCAAAAGAACTCCTTCCAATTGGCTCCTGTCTCCATTCTTTGACATAACAAAATGGTTCAGGTCCACTTTGTACCTTTCTGCCCCTGGCCCTAGCCTTGGAGTCAGCCTTTTCTACTAGAAGCCACAGTTCCTTTTAGTGGAGAATGATATTTAGAAACCAGGATCTAGGTGCCAGGCATGCCCATTGCGATGGAGGTGTTGCTGCACATAGGTGCTCTCAGAGAACAGTGGTAGGGAACATACATACATCAATATAGGCACACACATACCATTGAAATCTATATTTTTACATCTGTTTATATATATATTGAAAACCATGATTCACACTCAATGCCTTCAATTCCAGTCCAGCAACATAGGGTTTATTTTCATTTTCTCCCATTTCATACTTGTAACTCCTTTCTCTGGCAGTAGGGTGCATAGCTCCCAATATCCTCCACATATTTTATTATTCATTTAACATCCTTGTATTTAATCAATCGCTTTCACTGCTTCTAACTCCAAATCTTTTCCATACATACCCTATGTGGACGCCTTTGTCAAAAATCAAAACAGGCTTCTATTCCTTCTCCAAAGGTTTGGAGAACCTTGATGAACTATAGATGCACCGCAGTGGGAAGCCCTCTTCACCCCACGCCAGGCTTTTATGATCCCTGCACTGCATAGATACCACCTTCACCTTGCCTGGATTTCAATAGCCTTGCCAGGTTGTGGCCACACCACCTTCTTCCTGGGACATCTAGTGCCAGGATGGGAGGAAGGGAGGGAGGGAAGGAAGAAGGAAGAAAAGAAGGAAGGAAGGAAGGAAGGAAGGAAGGAAGGAAGGAAGGAAGGAAGGAAGGAAGGAAGGCATTCATACTATGTCTCATAATTTTTTAGTTGATTCTCTTAGATTTTCCAAGTAGATCATAATAACATCAGCAAATAATGATAGATCCTCTACTCACTTTCTAATACTTTATTGAATTGCACTTCCAGGAAATTGTTGATTGATGTGAAGCTAATATATTTTGTCTTACTTAAATGGAAATGTTTTTAGTGTTTCAAGTTTGTGCAAATATTGGCAGTTGATTTGAGATAGGCTTTCTTATATTAGAAATAAATATCAATTCTTGATTCACTTAGTTTCTGTCTAGAATAAATGTTTGATTGTATCAAATGTATTATTGGGAAATATTGAGATAATAATTTGACTTTTTCCCTATACTCAAACACACAAATAAACATCTTAATATTAAAACATTCTCATAGCTTTAGAAAAGACACTAATTGTCCAAGTCACATCATTCTTTAACTTTATGGCTATTTTAAATGTGACCATTTTTCAGGAATTTTATATCATTTAATATGCTATCTTCTTCATATGTTGGTATCAGGGTTATACTAATTTTGGAAAACACATCTAAAAGATTTCCTCTCTAATTTGTGCTTCAAAACAGTTTAAAAAATAGAAATTATTTCATATGTAGGCAACTTGCTTGTAAAATATTAACACACATGTTCATTTTGAAAGGGAGGAGGTATATCTCTACAACAACTTTAAATATTTCTTCCATTGTTAGCAAGCTATTCAGATATTCTACTTCTTCCTAATTACATTTTAGTAGTGCATATTTTCCTAGAAAATAATTTGTTTAAATGATATGTTCAAGAAACCATGAGAGACTCTTGACTCTGGGAAACAAACTGGGGGTTACTGGAGAGGAGGACGGATGGGGTAACTGGGTGATGGGCCTTAAGGAGGGCACATGTTGTGATGAGCACTGGGTGTTATGCGCAACTGATGAATCACTGAACACTACATCTGAATCTAATGATGTACTATGTGTTGGCTAATTGAATTAAAAAATAAATAATGAAAGTATTTTAAAAATTAAAAAGAAAAAAAGAAAAACTGTGAAAAATGATACATTCAAATTTACTTTCAAAAGAGCTATAATGTTTAACATCTCTTCTGCATTTGCGTGCATGTTCTTTTTTAATACGTGTTGTGCATCTCAAATTCTTCTTTCTCTTGAGCTCACATCTCTCTTTCTGGCTATTCTACCAGAGGCTTGTTTATTTCAGGGCTCAGCACATTTCTCTGCAAAGAGCCAGGGAGTAAAAATATAGGCTTTGCGGGCCATACGGCCTCTGTCACAAATATTTAACTCTGCTCTTGTAGCATGAAAGTAGCCAGAGACAGGATGTAAATGAATGAGTGTGGCCAGGTTCCCATACAACTTTATTATGGACACTGAAATTTGAATTTTATATAGTTTTTCATGTGTCATGAAATATTATTCCTCTTCTCCCCCCCGCCCCCACAACTATTTAAAAATCTAAAAACCATTTGAACTCGAGTGTAATATAAAAACAGGTGGTGGGCAGGATTTGGCCTGCCGGCCACGGTTTTCCAAACCCTAGTCTATTTCACAGATCTGGGCAAACAAACAAACAAAAGAACAAAAACCCAGTTATATTTGTTTATCACATCGATATCTAATTCTTTGTTCTCTAAATTACTTGACATTTAATAATTTAGTCATCCTGTCCATCTACTTCTATTAATCTTGATTTTTTTCTATCTTCTTGAGTTAAATGCTTGTTTTTTTTCTTATTTTTCATGAGTGTTTGAGTCTACAAAAATAATATAACAAACAACCATATCCTTATTACCTTGCTTACTAAGTAAAAGATTACAAATAGAGAAAAACACTTCTGTGTTTGGCAGCCTGGTGAACAAATGAACTTTTATACCCTCCCAATGGAAACCATTTTAAAGAGAAAAAAAAAAAAAGCTGGATTAATTTTGTTTTGAAATCTATCACTGAGCTAGATTAACAGAAGGAGTCAACAGAAGGCTGAAAACAATTTAAAATCAGGGACCTCAAAGGGTTGATCAAAAAGTCAAAGCAACTTTGGCCCTAAGAGGGTCATTGCCAACTCTGTGATCCAAAGCTTCTGTTGTGATTCCTAAGGGAAAGAATCTCTCCTGGGCTCTCCAGAGCAAAGAGCTAGGGCTTAGGGTCCACCCCCCCTTCAGGAAAGGATGAATACAAATTAAAATAGCATAATTTGAACTGGGCTCTGTGGGAGAAAAATCACCTCAAAAATCACCACAAATAAGAGTATTTGTAACCCAGAGTTGCTTTCACACTTCCTTGCAGACTGAATTCATACCACCTATGTGGTTGAAAAGCTGGAAGTGAGAATTTAATATAAAGTGGTCTCAGATTGATAATGCTTTCACGTGATTGGCAGAAAAGCAAATAAAAACCTGCTCAAAGCAATGCTATTTCAGGTAGGTCTGAAAAAATTTCTGCAAGACACATGGACACACATTTTTAAATCTCCAATGGAAATAACAGAAATAACAAAGCAAACCTCAGTCTGAACATGGTTCAGATAGTGGAATTACCAGATTTAGTATATAAAATAAATAGGTTTAATATGTTTTAATGTAGATGGGCACCTGGGTGGCTCAGTTGGTTAAGCATCTGATCCTTGGTTTCATCTCAGGTCATGATCTCAGGGTCATGGGATCGAGCTCCACGTTGACTCTGTGCTCAGTGGGAGTCTGCTTGGTCCTCTCCCTCTGCTCCTCCCTCCCCATCAAATAAATTAATAAAATCTTTAAAAATATATATGTTTTAATGTAGAAAAGAAAGGCTTGAAAATGTGAGAATGGAACATGATATTTTAAAACGACTTTGAATATTTGAAAAAGAACGAATGAAGAAACTAGAAATGAAAAAGATGATTAAGCTTTTTTCAAGATCAAAAAGAGCACATTAGACAAAACTAAAGAGAGATTTGAATTCATGAATAGAAGTTAGACTAAAAACATTACCCAAAATGCAACCCAGAGAGAAATAAAGAAATGGAAGTATGAAGGGCTGGCAAAGAGATAAAATGACTGAGATGTTGTTATACAAATAATATGTATCTGATATAAAGGTATATGTATTGATATGTGTGTATATACAGAAATGTATCTGTATAATAAACATATATGTATATATTAGAGTTCCAGAGGGAGAAAATAGTGTGAGGAGGAGGCAACATTCTAAAATATAATAGCTAGGAACTTTACTGAATTATTAAATAACACTAAATCCCAAATCTGAGAAACCCCAAAATTACAAAGCCAATTGCAAAGAGATGTACACACGGTAATAAAACTTCACAACACCAAAAAGAATGACCAGTTAGAAAAGGGAGATCACTTACAAGGAAATAGAAAATATACTGACAGTTGAATTTCTAGCAGTTACAATGGAAATGGAAAGAAAGGAAAATATCTTTAGTGTGCTAGGAGGGAAAAAAAGCGCAAAACGATATTTTAAGGAAGTAAGACCATTATTAATTATGTAGTGCAAGTAGAAACAATATCTCAAATAGAAAGTATGAGATGCAAAAGAAGTATGTATGAAGGCAATGGTAAATATGTAGACACAATTTTATATTGTGGAATTTTACTGAATTTCATATTGTCCTGTGGCTCCACGCATTTCTGTTTTCCAGAATTCAGTGAGAGGAGTTGAATGGTAGGCTCAGGTCTCCATCTTAAAAGAAAAATTTGTTACTTTAAAAAACTTTTTAAGTAAATGTAATGCATGCATGTTCCACACAGGAAAAAAAAAAAGCAGAAAAATAAATGCAAGTTATCATAATTTATCAGTTATGAATATTCAATATATTACTTAATTACTTTATTATTTTAGAAAGGGAGGGAGAGAGGAGCAGAGGGAGAGGGAGAGAGAGATTCTTAGGCAGGCTCCATGCCCAGTGTGGAGCCGGACCTGGGGCTCGAGCTCACCACCCTGAGATCATGACCTAAACCAAAATCAAGAGTCACACACTTAACAAACTGAGCCACCCAGGCATCCCTGAATATATTACTTTTAGTCTTATCTATTGAGACTTTTCACTTAATTAGATTCATGTTCTAATGTTTTTGAGTCACTACTCTAAAATGAGGCTTTTCCCATAACATTGAAAATTCTTCACAAATATGACTTTCTAGAGCTACTTAACATTCTATCCTTTGAGTGCACAATGAAGTGGTTGAGACTAACTAAATGCTCACCAATCCCATTTCCTCTTCTTGGGCACACAGGTTATTTTTCCTAACCTTTCCGACATTAATTTGGGGCCAGCTACTATGTTCTGGCCAGTGAAATAACAGGCGGAACTGAAGTGTATCATTGCCAGGCAGGGCCCTCGAGTGCCTCATGGGATCCTCCTGCAGCTGACAGCAGGGCCAGTGGAGGGCTCTGATGATGCCATAGTGGTTGGCCAGGAGTCAGGGTCTAAATTTCCTCCTATTGGTGCTCATTTATGTCTTTTTTTTTTTTTTTAAGATTTCTATTTATTTATTTATTTGACAGAGAGAGAGATAGCAAGAGCAGGAACACAAGCAGGGGGAGTGGGAGAGGGAGAAGCAGGCTTCCCGCCGAGCAGGGAGCCCGACGTGGGGCTCGATCCCAAGACCCGGGGGTCACGACCTGAGGTGCTCATTTAGAAGTAGACAGCTGGGGCCAGACGGCGCGAGCATGGGATTATAGAATATGACACAATAATCGGGAAAACACCTAAAAAAAGTTTATGTACTGTTGTCAATTAATTTCAGAAGAAAAACTCAACCTTAGATGACCTCTAGTGACAGCTCTCATTGGCTCAGCTGAGACCATTTATTCATGGTTTGTAGTGATCGCACCCTTTCTAGGGCATACATAGCAGGTGTTTTAAGAGAAAGTGTCCTAATGCCACTTTCTCACTATGTGACTTATAATTTTCTATCCTTTATCATCTTACTGTTGAGTTTAGAATATACTTTTTAAATCTATGAGCTTTTTATATATTATACATATGTTACAAATGTTTCCCACTTTATTGGTAGCTTTTACAATTTATGACATTTTTGATGCAAAACTTAACTTTTTAAATCTTAAGAAGTCAGACTTATTATTATTTTTTGTTGTTTATAGTTTCTTCTACTGATTTTGATCTTAGAACTTTAGCTATCCTAGGGAGGCCTGGGTGGCTCAGTCAGTTAAGCGTCTGCTTTCAGTTCAGGTCATGATCCCAAAGTCCTGGGACCAAGCCCCACATCGGGCTCCCTGCTCGGTGGGGTGTCTGCTTCTCCCTTTCCCCCTGCTCCTGCTTGAGTGCTCTCTCTCTCTCTCTCTTGCTCTCTCTCGTGCTCTCTAATATATAAATAAAATCTTTATAAAAAAAGGACTTTAGCTATCCTAAAACAAACATTTTTTTTTTTCCTAGATAGGCTTTAAGGTCTACATTAAATTTTTACTCTGTAAGGAATTCATTTTGTTATGTTTACAGGTGGGAGTTAATATTTAACATTAACATTAAGAATAATTAAAAAACAAAAATATAATTCTACTCTTATATTGTGTGCTTATTGAGCAAGTGTTAACTGCTTTTCATGCACTGCTTACTTTAATCCTTGCAACCATCCAATGAGATAATATTGTTACTAGCGTCCTATTTTAGAGATGAAGTATCTAGCTTATGGTGACAGAGCTGGGAAGTGGGCAGGGGCTCTGTCTGAGTCCAGGCCAGCTGCCTGCATGCCCCCAACCTTTTACTCTTGGCTCCTGGGCTGTCCGGCACCATTTTCATGTAGGTATAAGGGTGGTATCTGTAGAGTCAAGGCGATACTTTATTGTACAAAATTTTTGCCTACACTGAGTTCAGTTCATGAAGTATTAGTTCCGTTCCATTTCTCTCTCTGACTCATACATTATCTCATTATTAAAATATTAGTAATTCTCAAATAATCATATTTAATGTCATTCTACATTAAGCTTTTAGCATTTCCTCAACTAATTGCAACTTCATCTTTCTTTGAATTTCAATCATACCTTATTGATATTTTCTTTTGGAATTCACTCTTGGGAAATTTTGAATATTCATCTTTTTTTTAAATTTTTTTTAAAGATTTTATTTATTTATCTGACAGAGAGAGAGAGAGAGAACAAGTAGGCAGAGAGACAGGCAGAGGGAGAGGGAGAAGCAGGCTCCCTTCTCCCCGCTGAGCAGGGAGCCCGATGTGGGGCTCGATCCCAGGACCCTGGGATCATGACCTGAGCCGAAGGCAGCCGCCTAACTGGCCGAGCCACCCAGGCGCCCCTCATCTTTTTTTATTTAATAATTATTTGTAAGGGCACCTGGGTGGCTCAGTCAGTTAAGCATTGGACTTTTGGTTTCAGCTCAGGTCATGATCTCAGGGTCCTGAGATGGAGCCCTGCATCCAGCTCCACACTCAAGGGGGGTTGACTTCAGATTCTATCTCCCTCTGCCCCTCCCCCTGCTCTCTTTCTGTCTCTCTCTCAAATAAATAAATAAAATCTTTAAAAAATAGTAATTACTATTATTTGTACACTTGTCTTAGATCCTATAGTAGATTACAATTTTTTTTTCAAGACCTGGGATTTATCTGTAGCACTACACTGTGGTTTCACATGGTTTTTCAATAAATCATTGTCTGATTTGATTCTTTTAAATTGGATCATGTTGGGGCACCTGGGTGGCTCAATCAGTTAAGCATCTGACTTTTGGATTCAGCTCAGGTCCTGATCTCGTGGCTTGTGAGATCAAGCCCCATATTGGACTCCCTGCTCAGCAGGAGTCTGCTTGGACATTCTGTCCCTCTGCCCCTTCCCACCACTTGTTCTCTCTCTCTCTTAAATCTTAAAAAATAAATTGGATCATATTGATCATATTGATTGCAGTTAGTTATTTAACACATATTTAACACATACTATTGTAGTGCCTACTACCTGCCAGACTTTGTTCTAATGCACACAACAATTCGGTAAGACAGGAACAATTATTGCCCCATTCTCAAGATGGGGAAATTGAGGCATGGGCGAATCAGAACTTAAGCCCAGGCTGGTTGGCTCTGGCCTGCATGTTCTGTATTCACTGTGCTATTCACTCTTCTGATGACTGGAGTGTTAAGTGGTGAGAGATGGCTGGTATTTAAAGTTACTACACAGACTGTGGGACTTCACTTAGACAGATGGTAAAATACAGGTAAGCAGAGAGAGAAAGTAGAAGCTTTCTCAGCAGAAGAAACAGCTTACATAACATGGGAAAAGCAGAAGCATGTCATTTGTGGAAATCAAGCAGAATTTGATGGCAGATATCTGTTGAGAAATCAAATGACTTTGTGGGGGGAATATATTACCAACACGTCATTGTTATTTTAAAAATAATTTCTGATCCCTAATTTTTTTTATCAGATCTAAGCAATTTACAATTATACCTTCCCCTAGCATTCCACTATTTTTTCCCCTATGTGCACAGTGTTAAAAAGAAAAAACAATGCCAAACAGCAGGAGAATTTGCATGTTAGGTTTGGCTTGCATTTTCCAGGCAGGGGTTGTGTCAAGTTGGAGAAATTACGTTGTCCCAAATTTTTTCCAACAAGACTTCATAGTAGATTATCTGGCTGCCACCACTCATCACCATGCAGCTGCTCCCCTGTTCTGTTTGTCCTAAGCTCTCTCGAACTCTGTGGAAGTCAGGTGGATGCAGAACATACTGGGAGGCAGGCTGGCTTAACAGTAATAAGGAGGCAGGTTGAGCATCCAGTGAGGAGGGAGGCAGAACTGGTGACTCAAGTCCAGCTTCTACAAACTATTTTCTATTTGATATGCTAACACATGTTTGGAACTTGTCTCCCTTAATTCAAAAGAAAAAAAAAAAAAAGCTTTTTTTGTGTGAGCTTCAAAATTGTCCCCCAAACCTCTTTCCTTTGCAGTGTTTGACCTTACTGAAGATGTACCATGACCATTCCATTTTGAAAAGGGGGAAGTCAGAGGGATGTCAGAGAAGGAGAAAATGAAATTTTGCATCAGGTAAAATTTCTGCACAGATATTTCAGAAGGATTCATAATTCTGTGGCTGTATACAAATGATCCATTTTGTTAATCTGAATTTCTAGGGTCATTAAAATTTTTTTCTCTGCTCTGGAGTAGTTTATTACTTAGAGAGAGAGGGGGAAAAAAGCCAGCTTAAAACCAGGTAAGAGAAGAAAGCTGACAAAAACATAAATTAGAGGAAGAACTTAATTTAAAAAGTGTCAAAAAGGATAGATAGTCTTAGTTCAATAATAAAGCCTGGTTCAAGAGCCTTCTATCTTTAAATAAAGCATTCAAGCACTCTATTACCTGTATACAACCAATCTTTGATTTCCAATCTAAGTCTCTTTTTGCTTCTCGTGATTAGCATACAAATGTGAAAAAAAGAAAAAAGTGGTTACATGCGTGACGATTAGGACATGCCTTTGACTTTAATGTCACTGGTTTGTCAGGCTAGAGGTGAGGAAATGAATTGCTGCTTGACAGGCTCCTTAGAGGTAAATCTTGTCCGAAAATGACTCCTATCCATCTCCTTTTATTTGCATTCTGAGTTCATCATACAAACCGCAAGCACATAAGCATATATTTGTTTTAAAAGAAATAAAGTGCAATAGCATACAACTTGCTAGTAATGTGAGCAGGCTGTGAGCTGTGTATGGTAACTCTGGGCAATACTGTCTCTCTGCACAGTAGCTGTGAGTCCAGAGACTTAGCCTAAACATGGGGGCTCTGTCCTGTCAAGAATCATGTGCTAGAGGCAAGAAACGAGAGGGTGAAGTGGTGAGACAAATCTCACATCGGCTGCTGACTCATTGACAGGAGTACCTGAGACTGAAGGGATCTTCTTTTGGTTTTATCTTCAAAGATGGTGTTGAAAGGCACCCCCTGTCTGTGGGTTTTATGAAAATGACACCTCATTTACTCTTGCATGAGCAGGGGGAAAGTCGACAACAGCTAAAATGTGAACTTCTCTAATAAAATTGCTAGGAAGGGACGTATGCCAGATCCTTGCCTTCCAGTTTCTTCTGAGTCTTTTTGGGAATCTTCCAAAGAGAGGGTCCTCAACCGCGAGAGGGTCTGGCCGTTTCTGGTGCCTGGGGTGTGCTGAAGCAGCAAGCTCCTTGGTGGGCTTGGTCCCCAGATGAGGGGCACTGCAGCGTTGGTGGCTGCTGACGGATGGCCCCATTTACGTCAAAGGCAGTTATTATGCATGAAACCATTCAAGCATCATTTGTTTCGGGGAGTTCAACCAGTCCATTTTTCAGTTCCTTTCTGGTTCAGGGTCAGAAGCAAATGAAGGATCTCAGGTTGGCTTCATTTGGGGCCAATGATACTTCCCCCTGTATTTACAGCAAATTTGTTTAAAGAGTATGTGAAAATATCCTTTCGGTAAGCAACTGTAATAGGGCTGGAGCCCCTATTCACGTTGCACACAAATTAATCTAAACAGATAAGCTATGCCTGGGACTCACCTGGACACTCCCAATCATAAATGTGTGAGCACTGTACAGTGAGGAGGATGCCCACCATGTGCAAATATGCATGGAAAACCAGGCTATGAGCCACTGCTGGAAATGCCAAGTCAGCTTTTAGTGTCACTTGAATTTGAACTGAAAGGAAACAATCTTATTTCATTTTTAGATAAGGCTTCAGATTCCATTCCAGGACAAGAAATGATTGATATGGTTTTGGAGCTCCACTCAAAAGATTACTAACATTTGTATAGTGCATTATGGTTTTAAAACAATATATTATGTATAAATAATGAGGAAGGCATTACCACACTTATCAATGAGGAAACTGAGTCTCCAACTAATGTAATCAAATTTTATAGATGAAATAGATAAAGTAAAGGAAGCAAACATAGCAAAAATAGAAAAAAAAATTCCTAAAGAATGCAGCAATCATACTCTAGATGCAAGAAATGAGAAGGCGAAGTGCTGTGATAGATGTTATGTTGGCTACTGACCCAGCATTTGGAAACACGGGACCCAAAGCACTTTATACTTTTGTCTTTTTTAAGATTTTATTTATTTATTTGAGAAAGAGAGACAGAGATAGAGACAGAGAGCACAAGTGGGGAGGAGAGGGAGAAGCAGGCTGCCTGCTGAGTAGGAAGCCCCATGTGGGGCTGCAATCTCAGCTCCATCTCAGCTCTATCCCAACCTGAGCTGAAGGCAGATGCTTAACCAACTGAGCCACGCAGGTGTATGTCATGTGTATAAAATGTTCTGTTTTTTTTTCCTTTTCCTTGAGATGGTCAGCACAACCAGCTCTGTCCAAACAGCAGGTCAGAGAGATTCTCAGTACTGATAGCCAGGACCTGCAGAACAGTGTTAAAGTCTGCATCTTCATCTACATCTTATCTCTTCTGCTATCCCGTATTACCTTTTTAGTATCTCTCTAAGGGATCATGAAAGTTAATGGAGAACTGAAACACTTCATGTATAATTTTGCAGAATTGAGGCTTCTGCTACTTAGTACATGTGGCAAAACCACTCGGCGGGGGGGAACTGTATGGAGGTATAAATGTCTACACATATGGAATTCAAGGTCCAAAGGGAACACACATAATTCTTACAATCTTCCAACCTTCTACAGATATTGTTGAGGCCACAATAGAATGATATTTAATTTGATGAATTCTGTGTGCCTATTTGTTCATAGGAGAGAGGCCAGAATAACTTCATTATACACAGATCCCATATCTGAGATTTTCCTCCTTTATTTGAAGGGAGGAGACAGAGTTGATTGACAACCTAATTTCTAAGCATTAGTGTCTCAGTATTACAAAACCAAGGCTCTGTGTTTATTTGCTTGTGGAATAAGGTTTTGTAGATGAGCCCCATCATTTAAAAACACTCAATTGTAAATCTGAATAAAAGTAAAAACAATTAAACTCAATAGACACACACTGGCACTAAATGCCTTCCTCAGTATTCCCAGAGATCACTGAAGCAAATGTCAAGCCAAGACTGTTCCCTATAGAAAGGCATGTCGTAGCTTATTCATTTTATGTTAATAACGTGTTATAGTCCAGAGTGAGAATATTCTGCTCGACAGATACACACCTGAGGCTGTTTAAGGCAGGAGGTGGATATACTTGTAGGAAATAATATCTTCTAGTGTCGTTACATCTGCTAATAGATATTTCATGCACACAGAATATATTTAGAGAAACATTTCTTCCATTGATACACACACATGCACAAAATGTAACCAGTACTGTTTGTCTTCGTGCTGTTGTATGATGTAGGACCATCTGGCTTCCAAACACCAGCACCTCTTACATCAGGGCATTTCTGTGTGTAACTGAAGTGACACTGTCTTATTAAAGCACATAAACAGGTACTTCTTAAGCACTGCAAAAATAGATGTTTTTTTCAGCATTCATTCATGGAGCACTGGAATTATTACCAGTGAACATATTTCTAAATTTTGAAGTTAAATATTTTTCTGAAAGAAGAGTTAATAATATCTATTGTAGTGATTCTTAGTAAATACCAGAGAAGCTTATGTACATTTTCAGTCATCAGCTGAATATTATGTAAAAGAATGGAGAACGCCCATATTCATGAAACTGAAAAGTGAGAAATAAAAAGGAAACACACTATCATAAGAGTTATTGTAAACCAAAAGATGAAGACATGTGAATATATTTTGAACAAAAATGAGCAGTTACAGCTCTTTAAAGTGGTTGGATTCTTCTGGAGTATAATTAATGTAAAGTATTTATCAATGGTATTATTACAGTGATATTACAAAAAAGAGAAATAGTCAAGGTTGCTTTCATATTTTACTTCACTTCCAACCAACAGAAACTTCTTTGATAAACAGTAGATGAATTTTGTTTTTCGGAGCAAACCACAGCAAGCCTTGACCAGCATTCAGGACCTCAATAAACTACTTGAGCTTCCATAATGTGCCAGGTCTGGCCAACCGCTGTGAGCACAGAACAGTGAGACTGACAGACAGCTCAGAGACAGAGCATGTGTGACCTGTATGGGGGGGGGGGGGGAAGAGGCATCTGCCAAATATTGCAGTTCATTCAGCAAATGTTCCATAACACCTACTGTGTTCTCAGCACTGGGATGGGACAGTGGACAAGGCTGATGGGATCCCTGCTATGGAGTTTATATTTTGGTGGGAAGGAGACTCTAAGTAGATGCTAAGCCTCGGGCCATGATTGACACTGTGATGAAACCAGCAGGGTGTTCTGATGGAGAGAGATCAGGGTGGTGACTTAGTGTTGGTGCTCTGGAGACTTTACTGTGGAGCTTCAACTGCTGGCCAAGCCAGTGTTGGGCAGATACCAGCATCCAGCACAGTAAAGCGTGCCCTGGAGGGAACGATCGGCACAAAGCCCTAGGACAGGAACGGTACTAGAGAGCATTACCCAGGCTTAAATGTAAGGTATTTTTGTTTTTGTTTTTTTCATATTAAACCCCATTCTTATCATCTGAAGAGAGGTAGGATTCTGAGGAAGGATTGTTTGCTACAGTTCAGTTATGTTTTGTTGTAGTCTAGATGCCAAGAGGAGGCTCCCTAACAGCAGCTCTGATGATCATCTAGGAAAATAGGAGAAGTTTCCAGGACTCCCACCCAAGGGCATGGCTCTGCAGGTGTCTGAGGAGGCTGGAGCCCGAGGCTGCATCTGTGATGACCACACGGCCCATCTATCCTTGCCACCCACCACTCCAACTTTCTCACTTCTGTTCTTCCCTTTGGCCTTGTTCTGTCAGGATTTCATCTTGTACTCCTGAGTCTGCTCTGGCCAATATTTTTGAAGGCCTTTTTGCTGTTTTGAGAGTTAATTACCACAATCTTTATCTTTCTAAGATTTCTGCCAATACTAATACTCTCCAGAGGCAATGCTGAATGATAATCTGCATTTCTCTGAGAGACTTTTTCTCATCATATTTTCTCATTCTGGCCTCGTCTTATTTCCTATCTTCCTTATCTCTTTCTTCAGTCTTATTTATAGATTCTCTAAATCTGTATGAGGATTCAGTGTTCCTACCTGACACGTCAAAGTAAAAGTGAATGACTTCTGCTGATAAGATCTAGTGGGAAAGTCATTCAGGGGACTCCATGTTTCACCCCAAAACACACCTTCTGTGTACCTTCAGAGTCATGATCTCCCCCTCTTTCCCAGATCAAAAGCGTTGTGTATTTCTGACAGCCACATGTAGGTAAGGTTTGGAAACAACTGTGTGTTTTGTCATACAACCCTACTCCCTACCAGTCTAGGTCAGAGCCTGGCATCCAACCTCTCACTTTTAGGAGGAGAAGTTGAAACCAGTGAGAAAGAGAAGGAAGGAAAATACAAGGCAATCTGTTGTCAAGGTAGACATATCTCTCTCAGCAACAGAAAGTGAAACTAAAGAAATGTTTTGGGTATATGGGTTAAGAATTTCTATCTTCATTACAAATTTCTAGCTTTTATTTCTAAGAGTAAAAGACTATGAGAAGGAAATGACCAAGATCATAGCCTTCAATTTGGACCAGAAACAAACATGGTGTAAAGATGGATACAAGGATAAATATTCATTTTTCTTGTGTTATGGAAACGAAGTCTTGAGAACCTTGGAATTGAAAGAAATCTTAGAAGCCCACCAACTTTCCCCCCATCCAGCTTTGCTCCTTGTGGAAAATCGTCTCAGAAACCTCTCTATAGACAACCATTCAGCCTCTCCCCACACATTTCCAATGATAAGTTAGCATGTTCCATTTTCAAATATCTCTTGTTTTTCGGAATGTCCTTCCTTATGGCTGGCCAACGTTCTCTTCCTTATTACTTGGATTTATCGTCTTATTGTATCTTCTGATGTGATATAAAATATAGGAGAAAAAATACCTTACAGGTATGATAAGCAAGTTTCTTAAAGATATTTCCAAACAACAATGGGCAACTCATATAAGTAAAGCTACCTTTGATTTTTAAGGGGAAGAGGGAAGTATGTTTTCTCCTTCACTTTAATCCCCATTAGGGTTTTCAGATTCCTTATTCTAATCCCATCCTCCCTTCCTTCTCGATTCCTAAAGCCCAGATGCCCTGTTCTTTGGGACTCAGAGTCTGTCATCAGCAACATTCTTTATAACCTGAACTTCTTTAACCTTCTGTTCTAACCCAACCCTGGTTTTCCCCTGAGGATACTGCATCCCCCTGCAACTCTTGAAAAGTAGTGCTGTTTTCTCTCCAAAGTCCATCAGAACAATGGGCATAGAGGGGAAACAGGTGTCCTTCTTAACCCCCAGGTCCCAGCCCCTCATCCCCCCAACCCTAGCTTCCACCATCGCTGCTTCCAGACCATTTTCTTTGTCCCTCCCTAAACAGCTATAGCTCTGTATCCTTGCCTCGGGGTAGTCATTTGGACATCCCTCCATCACTTCCTCTGATTTCTTGAAGATTTTTGCTCCAGGCTCAGAGCCACACTCTTAAACAACAGGGTGATTTTTTCAGGGTGATTTCAACATTCACATAAAATATATGTCATAGATGATTCCTTTATAAATCCTAGCATTTCAATTCTTGTATTCATTCCAGCCACTCACTCTCATGGGTGTGCCCTTGACCAGGAACTACAATGCTTCCTTGTCTCACTTTCAAGAATCTCTTCTGAGCACCACCACCTTCTTTTTCCCTAGCAAGGCCCTTTAACATTCCAGCTCCCACATCCTTTGACTGCAGTAGGGTCTAAAATCTTCTACCATCAGTATTCTAACTTCCTGTGATCAAACTCTCAAATCACATCCATGCATACCACCCAACTCTGTTCCTCTCTTGCTTCCTCTTACCTCTCTTGAAAAAATCTTTGGTTAAAAACTTGATTTAAAAAAATCAAGTTAAATCCTGTTTTTAGTTAAATCCTGTTTTGCCTCTTTGCATCTGTACCAGTGTGGCTGAATGGGCCTGGATTAAATTTCAGCTAAGCTGACTGATCTCATTTTAAATTAATGACCACAAATCTCAGCCCTGACTCCACATTTCCCTAGTTTGTTCATGAGTCTACTTTTAGATTTGTGTCTTCAAACTTCCAACACCTCTTCCTCCATCCTCATTCTTCACTGATGAACTTTTACTAAGAAAATTGAGGCCATCAGAAGAGAATTTCTCCAAGCTACCATCTACCCACCTACCAGTGACTGCAGTCAACTTTCCTGCCTGAACTGTCAGTGCTCTGATCAAAGGCCAACCTACATTTTCCCACTAGATCTTATCCCTTCTCACCAATGCAAGGGCATCTCAGCACCCCAACAATTCTCCTATTCTTTCTCTTACGTCTGTTTTCCCCCTTCTCTTGGATCATCACCATCAACATAGAAACCTCCTATCATTTCTCCCTTTTTTATAATAGTTTCAGAAACTACTTTGACTACTCTTCTTCCTTCATCTTCTGCCTTACTTGTCTGCTTTCCTTTTCAGCAAAACTGCTTAAAAGACTTGTCGGTACTTCCTGCACCCAATTCCTCATCTCTTCTCTTAGACTTTGCTTCCACTCAGGATTTAGCCAACCATTTCATAGAAACTCCTCTTCTTAGGGTCCACAGTGACATCAAATTGCTACACCTACCAGTCACATCTCAATTTTTCCCTTACCTAAATGATCAGCAGTATTTTATATGGTTAATCCTTCCTTGAAGCATTATCTTCATTATCACTGACTCCTGGAAATTCTTTTCTTTTTTCTTTTTTCCCCCTCCCTCCTTCCTTCTTTCCTACCTCCTTCCTTCTTCCTTTCTACTTTCCTTCCTTCCTCCTTCTTTCTTTCCTCTTTCATTCCTTTCTTCCTTCCCTCCTCTTTCTTTCCTTCCTACCTCTTTCCTTTCCTTTTCTTTTTCTCTCTTTCTTTTTTTAAAATTAGACTTTCAGTTCACTGCCATCTCCTGGGTTTTGTTTTTTTTCCTGTCTCACCAGCTCCTACTTTTCAACTTCCATTGCTCCTGCTTTGTCACTCCCCTGACCTGTGAACTATTGAGGGTGCTAGCCTACCTGGAGCCATCTCACAATCAGGCTTGTGGCTTTGAACACCATTATTGTATTGACAATCCTCATAACTCCAGCTTTTCCTGATCCCTAGACTCCTATATCAAACTTTCTTCTCAACATCTCCATCTCAGTGTCTAATAGACACCTCAGACAGGACATACTAAACATGCTCTCTACCTTCCCCTCAACATGTGTCTCTTCACCTTCCCTTTCTCAGTTGGTGGCAGGTCTATCCACCTCTTGTCAAGTCAAAGACTTTGGAGCCCTCCTTGACTTCTCTCTTTTCTTCTGTTTCATATCTAATTCATCAACAAATCATCAATTCTAACTTCAAAATATATCCAGAAGTTGATCGCTTCTCATCACCTCTTTCTGTTTCAAGCTATATCACCTCTTACCTCTTAACTAGTCTTCCTGCTTCTACCCTTTTCTTCTTATACACTCTTCACAGTATAGTAGCTCAAGTGCTTATTTTAAAAATCAAACATATCACTCCCTTACTCAAACCCCTCCATGTTTTTTAGGAGTGAAGGACAATTCCTTACAATTCAAGGTCTTAGATAATCCACCCCCAGATATACGAGGTATGCTGCTTTCTCAGGGCCTCTGCTGTTCCCTGCCTACAAGCAGGTACTGTAGGAGCCCCACCCTTAACCCACGACCCACCCAAGAGCACCTACAGCTTTGGAGGACAGTTCTGGTACTGGCCGAGGGATTTGTATCTCAAACACTTCATTTTCTCTGCCTGAAGGCTGCTCTCTCACCTTGGATTGTGCTCAGCCTACATAGGGCAGGCCACAAGTGCTAGGGAGGGAACTTTATCCAATAAGGGAGGGGAGCACCCAGCTTCTTCACACCCTCATGGGGCTATTCTAAGGTTCCTCCAGCCTCTCACAGGTTCCAGGGAGTTGAGCCCCAATTACCCACAGTGGTAAGCTAGTCATCAGTACACACTGTATGTTTCTATTTTAAGATATTATATAATTAGAATTTTTAATGTTGAATCATCATTAGTGAATGAATTACTGAAATTAATTAACTCAATTTTGTCATGACAGATTATTTTTTTGATATGTTATTAGATGAGGTTACTAATATTTTGTTTAGAATTTTGTGTCGAAGTTCACTAGTAAGATTATCCTGGAATTTTCTTTCTTAACCGTTTTTTCTCCTTCCTCCTGATTTTTGTATTATTATTCTACTTCACCTCATAAAATGAGTTGAAGAGTATTCCCCTTTTTCGATTCTCCACATGAGTTTGCATATGTTGGAATCATCTATTCATTAATGCTCTGGTAAAATTCATTTGTTAAACCTTCTAGAACGATTTGTTTCTTTTTCAGGGGAGAATTTTATGTACCATTTCAATTTAATTAATGCTAGGAGATCATTGAAAATCTAGATGATTCTAAGTCAGGCTAATCGTTTATGTTTTTAGAGGAATCTGTTTGCTTAAGCAGTCTTCAAATGTATTGACATAAAGTTGTTCATACTATTTACATTCCTAATGCTTCTACAAGTACTTCCCCTTTTGCAGTTCTAATATTGTTTATTTGTACTATTCTTATTTTCCTAATTATTCTGACCTGAGTTTTCCCTTTTTAAATGTCTTTGAAAACAACTTTTGATTCTGGTGAGGCCCTCAATTTTATCTTTATTTTCATTTGCTTTAACATCTGCTATTTATTAGTTCCTTTCTTATCTTTTCTTTATTAATTATTCTCTTGTTTATTTTTTTAACTTCTTAAACTGGCTGTTTAGTTCATTACTTTTGAGATTATCCTCTTTTTTATGGAAAGTATACATACATCTAAGGCCTAAGTCAACAACAGTTTTCATATCCTACAGGTTATAATATCTCGTATTTTTGTTATCTTCTTGTAAGAGTGGGTTTTTGTTTTTTTTTTTTTTTTTGGGGGGGGGGGGAAAAGGGGAGGGGGGGGGGGGGGGGGGGCAGAGGGAGAGGGAGAAAGAAAAATCTTTTTTTTTTATATGGAAACATTTTTTTTATTATGTTATGTTAATCAGCATACATTACATCATTAGTTTTTGATGTAGTGTTCCATGATTCATTGTTTGCATATAACACCCAGTGCTCCATTCAGTACGTGCCCTCTTTAATACCCATCACCAGGCTAACCCACCCCCCATCCCCCTCCCCTCTAGAACCCTCAGTTTGTTTCTTAGAATCCATAGTCTCTCATGGTTCATCTCCCCCTCCGATTTCCCCCCCTTCATTCTTCCCTTCCTGCTATCTTCTTCTTCTTTTTTTAACATATAATGTATTATTTGTTTCAGAGGTACAGGTCTGTGATTCAACATCTTACACAGTTCACAGTGCTCACCATAGCACATACCCTCCCCAGTGTCTATCACCCAGCCACCCCATCCCTCCCACCCCCCACCACTCCAGCAACCCTCAGTTTGTTTCCTGAGATTAAGAATTCCTCATATCAGTGAGGTCATATGATACATGTCTTTCTCTGATTGACTTATTTTGCTCAGCATAATACCCTCCATCTCCATCCACGTCATTGCAAATGGCAAGATTTCATTCCTTTTGATGGCTGTATAATATTCCATTGTATATATAGATCACATCTTCTTTATCCATTCATCTGTTGATGGATATCTTGGCTCTTTCCATAGTTTGGCTATTGTGGACATTGCTGCTATAAACATTGGGATGCACGTACCCCTTCGGATCCCTACATTTGTATCTTTGGGGTAAATACCCAGTAGTGCAATTACTGGGTTGTATGGTAGCTCTATTTGGGAGACAGAAAAATCTTAAAGGGACTACATGCACAGAATGAAGTCTGACTCAGAGCTCAATCTTATAACCCCAAGATCATGACCTGAGCCAATACCAAGAATTGGTCCCTTAGACACCCAGGTGCCCCTGTAAGAGTGTTTTCTAATTCCTGTGGGCTCAATGAGTTAGTTAAAAGTATTTAAAATTTTGATTTTTTTAGTGTGTTTTTCTTTTAAGTTACTCTGTTATTGATTTTTAACTTAATTACTTCATGCTTAAAGAACATGGTCTTTATGATATTAGTTCTTTGAAATTTATATTCTAGTATATTGTCATTTTCATAATATCCAATGTATTTTTTAAGTTTTTATTTAAATTCCACTTAGTTAACATACAGTGTAATGCTAGTTTCAGGTGTACAATATAGTAATTCAGCACTTCCATACAACACTCGATACTCATCAGAACAAGTACAGTCCTTAATCCCCATCACCTGTTTCACCCATCCCCCCACCTGCCTCCCCTCTGATAACCAGCAGTTTGTTCTCTATAGTTAAGAGTCTGTTTCTTGGTTTACCACTCTCTTTCTTTTTTCCACCTGTGCTCATTTGTTTTGTTTCTTAAATTCTATGTATGAGTGAAATCATATGGTATCTGTCTCTCTCTGACTGACTTATTTTGCTTAGCGTAATACTCTCTAGCTCCATCCACATCATTGCAAATGGCAAAATTTCATTCTTTTTTATGCCCGAGTAATATCCCATTGTATATAAAAACCACAACTTCTTTATCCCTTCATCAGTTGATGGACATTTGGGCTCTTTCCATAATTTGGCTATTGTAGATAATTCTGCTATAAACTTTGGGGTGCATGTATCCCTTTGAATTAGTATTTTTGTATTCTCTGGGTAAATAACAACAACGTTTTTCACAGAGCTATAACAAACAATCCTAAAATTTGTATGGAACCACAAGAACCTGAATAGCCAAAGCAACCTTGAAAAAGAAAAGCAAAGCTGGAGGCATCACAATTCTGGACTTCAAGGTATGTTACAAAGCTGTAGTCATCAAAACAATATGGTACTGACACAAAAATAGACACATAGATCAATAGAACACAACAGAAAACCCAGAAATGAACTCGCAACTATATACTCAATTAATCTTCAACAAAGCAGGAAAGAATATCCAATGGGGAAAAAATGTCCCTTCAACAAATGGTGTTGGGAAAATGGACAACACAATGCAAAAGAATGAAACTGGACTACTTTCTCTATTTCACCATTTTATTTCAAAAGTAAATTCAAAATTCACTAAAGACTTAAATGTGAGACATGAAATCATTAAAATCCTAGAGGAGAACACAGGCAGTAACCTCTTTGACATCAGCCATAGCAACTTCTTACTAGATATGTCTCCTGAGGCAAGGGAAACAAGCAAAAATAAACTATTAGGATGACATCAAAATAAAAAACTACTGCAGCAAAGGAAACAATCAACAAAACTGAAAGGCAACCAACGAAATGGGAGAAGATATTTGCAAATGACATATCTGATAAAGGGTTAGTATCCAAAATATATAAAGAACTTATTCTATGTTTTTAAAGAATTCTGAGTTCTGTATAAGTCTATTAGCTCAAATTTGTATATTGTCTTTATCATCTACAGCCTTACTGATCTTTATCTGCTTATCTCCTTAATCAGGTACTGAGGGAATTAAACTCCACACAATGATAGCAATTTGTCAATTCTTATTAGAGTTTTCAATGTCTGCTTTACATAATTTGAGGCTATGTTATTAGATGCTTACAAGTCTAGAATTGTTATATGTTCCTGATAAACTGAATATTTGTCATTATATAATGACAAATGATAGAGAAATCTTGTGATTTTCTTTTTGTTTGCTTTTCTTTGTTTTTCTTCTTTCTTGCCTTACTTTGAACTGATAATTTTTTTTCTTCAGTTAATAATTCATTCTTTTACTGGTTTCCCTAGAAACTTTCATACATGATTTACTTAATAAGATTAAAATTAATCAATATCTTCACCATCCTCTCAGACAATATAATCATTGGCTTCTTTAAATCAATTCCAACCCCCCTGACTCCTATACTATTTTCAAATGATGTTTAATAATTCTTCCCCAACTTTGATGTTATTATTATTGCCCTATGAATCAATGTTTAGTTTGCTCACATTTTAACCTTTTTTTTCATTTATTAATGTTTTTGCATGTCAGACTTGCATTTTGGATGTTCTTTTATTCCTATAGCATTACTTAGAAGACCCTTTGTGGGTGGGTGTATTTGTAGTAAAGTCTTTGTTGTATTTGTCTGAAAAAGGTTTTCTTTTCCTTTTGTTTGGAAGAGAGAATTGTTCACTTTAGGGGTCCCTGGGTGGCACAGTCGGTTAAGTGTCCAACTCTTGATTTTAGCTCAGGTCATGAATGATCTCAGGCTCCTGAGATTTAGCCCTGCGTGGGCATCCGTGCTCAGTTCAGAGTCTGCTTGAGATTCTCTCTCCTCCCTCTGCCCCTCCCACTCATGCTCTCTCTTTCCCTCAAATAAATGAGTAAATCTTAAAAAAAAAAAAAATTGCTCACTTCACATGGCTAAGTTGGGAGTTATTTTCTGGTGGTTTCTCCTAGCCTTTGGAGATGATCTCCAGAGTCCTGGCTTCCTTTGTTGTTGCAGAGAAGGCTCTGAGCAGTTTACTACATTTTCTTTTAAGTAATAGCTTGCTGTTTTTCAAATTTTCTTATTGATTCATTAAATACTGCATCTTCACTATCGTTTGTATAGGTACAGATTTTGTTTTATTTATTCTGACTGGAATTCATTGTGGTTCAGAAATGTGAGGAAACTTTCATTCACTTTCTCTTTGAGCTCCTTGATTCTTCCTAATATTTTTTTTTTGAGATTCCTATTAGACATATGTTAACCCTTCTCATTCTGTCTTCCATATTTTTAAATCATTTTAATATTTTAATTTCTTTATCTCTTTATGTTACAGTCTGAGTAAATTCTTCAGATCTATTTCCCAGTTCTTCAAATGTGTCAAATTTATTGTTTAGTCCATCTATCAAAATTCTTATTTTATTTGTTATATTCTTCATTGCTAGGTGTGATAATTAGTTCTTTATCAAATCTGCCTCATTGTTTTTGATAGTTTCTTGTTCATTAATCATCGATTAGATATATTCATTTATTTCATCAGTGATGCTAAATTTATTTTATATTCTATAGCCATTATTTCCACAATTTGCAATTTTATGAGTATGATACTGCTGTCCTTTTCTTTTGTTTACTGTCTCTCATTCGTTTGTTTTATTTTTATAATTAGTTCTTCACGTGTTTTATTATTGTCTTTTGGAAAAATATGCATTCATATGTATTGGAGCCTTATCTGTAGGAATTCTTTGATGATTGATTAAAGATCTATTCCTTCAGGAAAATTTGTGTTTGCTTCCACCAGGAGGCAACCCGACCACTTTAAATTCTTAACTTGGTTTTGGGGGGACTACAACAATAGGTGGATTCAGGTGCCAAACCCACCTGAGAGACTAATTATTGTTACAACTTATTTTTATTATTTGAAGGTAGAATTGTTCACCATGTATATCTAGGTTAGTGGTTATTTTCCACCTTCACCCAAAGCCAGGTCCAAGGCAGGCAACTTTACTCTTAATTGCCCTAGATGAGTCATACTTTTTTTTTCTTGTTTATCTTTTCATTTGGAGCATTTCTTTCCATGGGCTCAGGTTTCTCAAGTAGTGGGGGTTGATATCTCCAAATCTCTTTCCCACATGTCATGGCCATAGGCTTTATCACCATTCTCTGCATAGCCAACTAAAACCAAAGCTCCAGGGAACCAGGGATTGGCAGATGTTCCCAAAATATATGTTAGCATCCTATCTTGCTCACATATACATATATTTATTTATATTTATTTATTTAATCCTTTTGCCTATGTTCAAAAATACTTTGTATTTTTATTTATTTTTCATGGGAAGGTGTTTTTAAATTTTTACACTATTGACTTTAAATATTGCAAGCAAATGGAAACTACAAATAATGCCTTCTCATTATCTGTGGGGAACAAAAAACTCTTTCCCAAACTTATGATGCTGGAGATAATCATTATGCTCATTCCTGCCTAAAAATCATGTAGTAGGATAGTGTCAGCATTTAGATAAAAATTCATAGCATCTAGATCAAGATAAGTAATCCGAAATTCATGGTTGTCATAATCATTAATAGATATAGTATTGTTATTGTCAACTAGAAAGTTCTATCTACATAGTGTATTTTCACAGGTTAATTTTATAATATTTTATGCATTTATATAACATTGTGCAAAAACTGATGATGTATCACATTCACTTCAATAATGGAATTGCTATCAATTCTATGTGGTTGTCCTGGAAACAAAAAATTAAGGGTTATAAAATAATAGTGGTCTCAAAAGATCACTTTCTCTTCATGTTGAAATTATATTTGTCTCAAAAAACCATGAAAATCTTAATAAGAACTTTAAAAGTAATCCTAGAGTTTAAGGATGACCTAAAATGGTTTTGCTATTTAATATTTTCTAATTATTGTTGATGATGCTAGTTTTGTTTCTACTCTTAAAGTCCCAATTTTTTAGTATTAACCTTGATGAATACACTATTTTTAAAAAAGATTTATTTATTTATTTCAGAGAGAGAGAGAGACCACTGGGGGAGGGGCAGAAGTAGAGGGAGAGAAATCCTTAAGCAGACTCCCTGCTGCGCAGGGGGCCCAATGTGGGGCTCAATCCCAGGACCCTGAGATCATGACCTGAGCTGAAATTGAGAGTCGGACACTTAATTGACTGAGCCACCCAGGCACCCCTGAATACATTATTTTATATGCTTAGCATGTTTTGAAAGTATATTCATTATTCAAATTCTCTTTGGGATGAGGCACAGCATATATAATCCAAACTCCAAACACAGACTAAATGATATTTAATACATTTCTTCTGAAGTCTAAGAACATCGTGAGATGGGAAATCCTCTTCTTGATTTGAAATTTTAACGTTGCAGCATAAGAAAGAGAAGGAAAGTGCTATCTTCTACTGTTCTGGGTATTATTTTATTTTAGGATAAACAAAAGAGCTATAACTTGCATGATTTCGGGGACCTGAAGCAAGGGAGGACTTGAACTGGCTTGTGACATTGTCAAGAAATAAGGCTCAGGATGAGTAGGAACAAATGTAATGCATCTCTTCTACAGGTCTCTAACACACCAGGACATTATAGGCCACTCTTTGGGGCATTGTTCAGTACCAAACAACCTCTACCCTCATCTGTCCTTAGTCTCTGATCTAGAAAGTGTCAAATACAGCTGAGACATAAGAGATTTTACAGCTTTGACCATAATTTGGACAAATAATTATTTGTTTTCCACTCTCAAAATAGATTATTTAGTTCCCTGTGGAATTAGAATGTGTGGAATTGGTTTTGTGAACAGTGACTGAGCTGGTTAGTTGTGCTAGGGCTGTGGGTGCAGATTCTGAGAGGCACCAAGGGAAGGAACTGATTCCTCTCTTGGGACAAGGTGTCTGCTTCCTGCTGCAAAATGGAATGTCAAATATAATTTATCTAAAAGAAACGTGAAAATAATTTTCTTTTTGGGTTTCTTGGATGGGTGTGTGAGTGTGTGTGTGTGTGTGTGTTTATTTTTTCCTGGAATCATGAATCCTTAGAGAAGTGTTTCTCACATTTGTTTCTTGCTACACTGGTGGGCTCTGACCTTCTAAATTTTAGAGACTTTCGGCGTTTTTCTTTTGTCTCACTTATGTGATCTGGAGATGAGAAGCACTGTGCTATGGGGCTGTGAAAAATCTCATGTTTATCACTATAAGCGATTTGCTCAGGAATAGGGTCCACAGCTTTTATCAGCTTCACAAATGGTTTGTGATGCCCTCCCCTTAAAAATATTAAACGATTTATTATAACAGTCTATCTACAGATAAGTCTGCTTAGTTTCTAGAAATCATAGCATATTTTCTATAATTCCTCCAACTTTTTAGTTAGGAGGATAATAATTTACCACAGATAAACATCTACTTGCACTGTACTTGCATTTCAGTAATGAAGAAATTATTGTTGTTTGGACCTTCAGCAATGATGGATTGGATTTGGCAAAGCTTGATGATATGACAACACCAAATGCACTGAGACGAAATTGCTTCAAAGTTGATAAACTGAAACAAATGAATTTAAACTTGAAATGAACTTTAACAAAAGTCATCCATCTCATTTTAGTTATAATTTACTTTTTAAAAGGACACAATAGACAACATTATAATCTAGATAGTAGAAGACTGTGCAATTTCTATCCACAAGGTCAAAAAGCTTTTATTTACTTATATAGTTTCCCTATTTTCAGTTTCAGTAGTCAAGGCTTATTTTAAGTTTTTACTTGTAGTTAAAAAAAGGACTAGAAGTATGCCTCATTAAATTATTTTTTAAGTATTTGCATTTAAATTTAAATCAGTTGATATCTGGAGTTTTGACTATACATCATACAGAAACCAAGCCTGCCAATACTGGCAAGATTTCAGTCTAAGGAATAAACAGCATAACAACATTTTTAGTAAAAGAACATCAGAATTAAAATATTATAAAGCTCTGTATATGGTTTGACTTAAGATTAAAAAAATTCTATGTATTTTACATAATTAGACAAGTAAACATGTAACTCTTACACAAAATTGCATTCCTTCATGAATAAGTAATATGAATTCAAAAAGGTGAGAAAAGAGAAAATAATAACACCAATTATGAAACTATGAAACTAACTGGACCATTTTTTATAGACGTCAAGGCAAGACTGTAGATCTGGACAATTTTTAAAAACTGGGTTGTTATTTGTTAATTAGATGTTTTTTTAAAAAATTGATTTATTACATATCAAAACTAGGTGCAACTAGAATTTAATAACACTGTTGCTGTGAGACGGGATTACTAGTTTAGGTTTTTATACTTATAGTTAAGGTGTTCAGCAAGATGGAGTAAGTAGGACAAACCCCTCACCTCCTTCCCTTATTCATTATATATTATTGGAAATTATCTATTTTTTGACAGAACAAAAAGTGTTGTGTCATTGATATACTATATAACTCTTCTTTTATATATGCTACACTGTAATGAAATTTTGCTTGAGAAATGTTGATTTCTGAAAACTAAGTTTACAGGTAAAGGACATACATAGTTATATATATTTATTATATATATTATATATTATAACATATACATATATATGTGTTTTTACCTGTATTTTTGTATGTTTTACTTACATACTTATTTTACATTCATCTTTTTTGATGTATTTTCTTCTAAAGGAAATCTGTACAGCACATAAATATCAATTATTACGTTTTAAGAATGAATGTGTGAAAGTGGGATACTGCTTGGTGTCTATTGCATTTGATACATTTCTATCTTTTCATTGTAATTATTTTCAACATTTCTAGTGGCAGTTAATTTATTCTTCGTTAGCTACTCCAAGAGAAGATGTCAAGTTATCTGGTGTAAGGTGAGAAGTATTATTTCTATAAAGGCTGTCAATGTAGAGAGGATACACAGATGTGTCATGATTTAAAAGAAATTCACTTACGCGAGTAGTGTCAATGGGTTATAGAACTGCTGAACTCATCGAAAGCATTGTGGAATAAAATGTATGAGAAATATAGTATTCGTAATTAAGATTTTTAATGAATTGCCTTGTTAATCCATACACTGTATGCATGTTGCAACATTTTCTAGGCTTAATTAGTGTACTTGATGATTATGTTTATTTTCTGATGTACACACTGATTAAGCATTGTCCATACACTGGAGCTTGAAACAAGATCAGTCTGTAAAGTAGTACCTAGTCGTCTAACTGGGGACTCAAAATGCAAATAGATCAACTTATGTAAAATTAAATTAGTTCTAATAGAACCCATTTTGCCTGAGCAGCTGGTGTCACATTATAAACAGCGTTCTCTTGTTGTAAGAAATAAAGGGCTTCTGTTGACAGATCCTTATATCCTTTTAAGCTTAAAAAACTGAATGCGTACAATGTGAGGGTTGAACTGCAACTCTTAGACACAAGGAATCATGGAGTATGTTCAGTTAACTCATTCTATTGTGCTCTAGAAATGCAACTCATTATGCCATTATGGCATTTGGAGGAGTGAGTGCCAGGTTTCAAAGTGCTTTTCACCAAAAACTCCTGTTTTTAGTCACTTACAACTTTCATGAATTATCTGTTATATTAAAGTTCTCCAGATAGTATTAGCTTAGAAATTCAAAATAATCATATATTCCAAAATTTAGCGAATACTTCTCTGCCTTAATTTGCAAATATTTTAGGCATGTTCTTTTTTCTCCCTTCCATTTAATGGTTAAATTCATAAAGTCAAATTTAGGATTTAGGAAGTTAATAGACCAAAAGTTTATTTTAAAGTTACTTGCAACACTATTGAGAAAACACTTGTTCATTCATATGTGTATTCCACAAACATTTGCTGAATAGTTCCTGATCAATATCATACACTGTACTAAGCACTGGATTTGTATAAACGATGTCTCCTATTCTCAGGGAGATGGTGACTTCATGGGGAATATATTAGGAAGGAAAATAAATGACAAAATAGTGGGCTGAATGTCATTTGGGGGTATTAATAGTGCACTGGTAGAGAACAGAGAACCTAAAAGGAAAATTATTGCTATCAACTACATGGATCATTGTATTGCTATCAACTACTCATTCACACGACTTCTGTAAGGTCTACTTCCTAGAAAAACCTTAAATGTCATGAATCCATGAGCTTTGGGAGAGAGAGAGTAGGGGGAAAAGATATTAGGTGGTGATATTGTGTATCCATTGATAAGCTGCTAGATACTAAGCATCAAAGGGAACAGTGCCTTAGCAAGATTTAAGAAATATTCAACAGCACTATGATTCACCATTCAAAGGATAAAATGACAAGGGACTCTTACATTAATGGTGGCAGGACACATTGGTATTACCACAGTAAAGAGCAGTCTGGAAGAGGTTATCAAATGCTTTAAGCACATTTAGACACTTTGGTGAAGTATTTTTATTTTTGAGAATCTTTTTAAATAAAAACCCTAAAAAGGAAAAAACACTTCTCACCAAGGATGTTCACCACAGCACTATTTGTAATGGAGAAACACTGAAAAAACTTTGTTGTGCAACAGAGGAAGACTGAGCATACCATGAGATAAACATTTGATAAAATGAAGTTTACTGACCCCATCCACTAAAATGATTTCTACAAAGACTTTAGAAGATTTAGAAAATGCTTATGCCATGATGTTACATGAAATTAGCAGGACACAAATTGTGTAAGCAATGCATTCAAAAATGTAGAAGAAGAAACAAACATTTTTTTTTCCCATGGGAAAAATTCTGGAGGAAAATAAATTATTATTCGTTTGCAATTTTATTTTCTAAATTTTCTCAAGATACAAATTCCATTTGTTGGAGAAGGAAAAAAAAAACTTATTAAAAATATAGACCAGCTACAAGAAGTAAAAATGTGGTTTTGCCATATTATCAAAAAAAAGTTTTTAATAGCCTTCATGTACTCACTTGGCAGAGTCTTCATTCCTGAACTTGTGAGATAATGTTCTAGAAAAAAGGATAGTATGAAATAATATTAGATTCTGGGTCAGAGATCTAATAAATAACCTGGTAAACTTGGCCCAAACCAACTTCTGTTAATTTCTCCATGTAAAATGAAGAGCTTGTGCTAAGTGACTTCTAAAGACCCTTGAACATCTCCCATTTGGATTTCCTGATCCCACCATGAAATTGACAGGGCAGAGAAAAGTATCACTCCCTTCTGACACAAAAGATACAGATACTCAAACTCCAGATTGAGAGTCATTCAGAGGAGAATCCAAGCAATTCCACAATGCACTGTAGTCTGCCCAAAGACCACTCCAAAACGTGATTTCCAGTTGCATTGAACCACACCTATTGGCACTGAACTCATACCAGCTCAGCTGCTCAGTGGCCCAAAGGGCAGCCAGTATTTTCTCAGAAATTTCTTTTTTTTTTAATTTTATTTTATTATGTTATATTAATCACCATACATTACATCATTAGTTTTTAATGTAATGTTCCATGATTCATTGTTTGCGTATAACACCCAGTGTTCCATTCAATACATGCCCTCTTTAATACCCATCACCAGGCTAACCCATGTCCCCACCTCCCTCCCCTCTAGAATCCTCAGTTTGTTTCTCAGAGTCCATAGTTTCTCATGGTTCGTCTCCCCTCCAATTTCCCACCCTTCATTTTTCCCTTCCTGCTATCTTTTTTTTTATTTTATTGTGTTATGTTAATCACTATACATTACATCATTAGTTTTTGATGTAGTGTTCCATGATTCATTGTTTGCATATAACACCCAGTGCTCCATTCAATACATGCCCTCTTTAATACTCATCACCAGGCTAACCCATTCCCCCACACCCTCCCCTCTAGAACCCTCAGTTTGTTTCTTAGAGTCCATAGTCTCTCATGGTTCGTCTCCCCCTCCAATATCCCCCCCTTCATTTTCCCTTCCTGCTATCTTCTTCTTCTTCTTTTTTTTTTTTTTTTTAACATATAATGTATTATTTGTTTCAGAGGTACAGGTCTGTGATTCAACAGTCTTACACAATTCACAGTGCTCACCATAGCACATACCTTCCCCAGGGTCTATCACCCAGCCACCCCAGCCCTCCCACCCCCCACCACTCCAGCAACCCTCAGTTTGTTTCCTGAGATTAAGAATTCCTCATATCAGTGAGATCATATGATACATGTCTTTCTCTGATTGACTTATTTCGCTTAGCATAATATCCTCTAGTTCCATCCACATCGTTGCAAATGGCAAGATTTCGTTTTTTTTTTTTTAAGATTTTATTTATTTATTTGACAAGGAGAGACAGAGCGAGAGAGGGAATACAAGCAGGGGGAATGGGAGAGGGAGAAGCAGGCTTCCCGTGGAGCAGGGAGCCCAATGCAGGGCTCTATCCCAGGACCCTGGGATCATGACCTGAGCCGAAGGCAGACGCTTAACGACTGAGCCACCCAGGCGCCCCTCGGTTTTTTGGTTTTTTGTTTTTTTTTGATGGCTGCATAATATTCCATTGTATATATATACCACTTCTTCTTTATCCATTCATCTGTCGATGGACATCTTGGCTCTTCCATAGTTTGGCTATTGTGGACATCGCTGCTATAAACATTGTGATGCACATACCCCTTCGGATCACTACATTTGTATCTTTGGGGTAAATACCCAGTAGTGCAATTGCTGGCTCGTAGGGTAGCTTTACTTTCAACTTTTGGAGGAACCTCCATACTGTTTTCCAGAGTGGCTGCACCAGCTTGCATTCCCACTAACAGTGTAGGAGGGTTTCCCTTTCTCCACATCCTCACCAACATCTGTTGTTTCCTGACTTGTTAATTCTAGACATTCTGACTGGTGTGAGGCAGTATCTCATGAGGTTTTGATTTAGATTTCCCTGATGTCAAGTGATGTGGAACACTTTTTCATGTGTCTGTTGGCCATTTGGATGTCTTCTTTGGAAAAATGTCTGTTCATGTCTTCTGCCCATTTCTTGATTGGATTATTTGTTCTTTGGGTGTGGAGTTTGATAAGTTCTTTATAGATTTTGGATACTAGCCCTTTATCTGATATGTCATTTGCAAATATCTTCTCCCATTCTGTTGGTTGTCTTTTGGTTTTGTTGACTGTTTCCTTTGCTGTGCAAAAGCTTTTTCTCTTAATGAAGTCCCAATAGTTCATTTTTCCCCTTGCTTCCCTTGCCTTTGGCAATGTTTCTAGGAAGAAGTTGCTGTGGCTGAGGTCGAAGAGGTTGCTGCCTGTGTTCTCCTTTAGGATTTTGATGGACTCCTGTCTCACATTTAGGTCTTTCAACCATTTTGAGTCTATTTTTGTGTGTGGTGTAAGGAAATGGTCCAGTTTCATTCTTCTGCATATGGCTGTCCAATTTTCCCAACACCATTTGCTGAAGAGACTGTCTTTTTTCCATTGGACATTCTTTCCTGCTTTGTCCAAGATTAGTTGACCATAGAGTTGAGGGTCCATTTCTGGGCTCTCTATTCTGTTCCATTGATCTATGCGTCTGTTTTTGTGCCAGTACCATACTGTCTTGATGATGACGGCTTTGTAATAGAGCTTGAAGTCCGGAATTGTGACACCACCAGCTTTGCTTTTCTTTTTCAACATTCCTCTGGCTATTTGGGGTCTTTTCTGGTTCCATACAAATTTTAGGATTATTTGTTCCATTTCTTTGAAAAAAGTGGATGGTATTTTGATGGGGATTGCATTGAATGTGTAGATTGCTCTAGGTAGCATTGACATCTTCACAATATTTGTTCTTCCAATCCCTGAGCATGGAACGTTTTTCCATTTCTTTGTCTCTTCCTCAATTTCTTTCATGAGTATTTTATAGTTTTCAGAGTACAGATTTTTTGCCTCTTTGGTTAGATTTATTCCTAGGTATCCTATGGTTTTGGGTGCAATTGTAAATGGGATCAACTCCTTAATTTCTCTTTCTTCTGTCTTGTTGTTTGTGTATAGAAATGCAACTGATTTCTGTGCATTGATTTTATATCCTGCCACTTTATTGAATTCCTTTATGAGTTCTACCAGTTTTGGGGTGGCGTCTTTCGGGTTTTCCACATAAAGTATCATATCATCTACAAAGAGTGAGAGTTTGACTTCTTCTTTGCTGATTCGGATGCCTTTTATTTCTTTTTGTTGTCTGATTGCTGTGGCTAGGACTTCTAGAACTATGTTGAATAGCAGTGGTGATAGTGGACATCCCTGCCGTGTTCCTGACGTTAGGGGAAAAGCTCTCAGTTTTTCCCCATTGTTTTCTCAGAAATGTCTGTAGCAGTGATACAAATCTGCCTTCATGTAGTGCTAACATACTATTAAGTGATACCCTATGAAGTTCTTTCAGAAGCCTGGTATTCTAGGCTATGCTAGTTTTACACCTTAGAACTGGGCATTAGATTATATACCCGCCTTCACCAGCTTTGTGGAGAAAAATCAGCAGTCATGCTATGTGAGAATGCATTCACCCACTTATCTGTACATCATAGTTCATTTTAAAGGTTTCCTAGGAATAACCCCCCAGTTCACATCCAAATAGAGGATGATGGGTCATCTTTCAGGGTATATAGCCCTGGTTAGGGTCTTGGATTTTCTCCAGATTGTGGGTGTATATTTAACTGACAGCATTAGAGAGTTTCACTCATGAGGGAGTATCATTGAAGCTATCACCACCTGGCATTGGTCTAAATCTTCTCCCATAGAAATCATATTTAGTGATGGGTACTTGAAGGACAGTCTAGAAATTCTAAAATTTATTCCTAGGTTGAGTCACAACGGCAAAACTATCGAATTTGGACTCCATGTGCTATAGCTTGATGTCATCAGCCTATACTGAGAGGCAGCATGAGGTCCTCTGAGGATGTGGCTGAGTATACTGCCCATGATGTAATGCAGGCTCTTCTAATAAGGCAAAAGTCCAGCTGGCCTCAGTGCCAGGAGTAGCTGCACTTCTCCCAAGCAGTAGGTCTGCTGTGATCTCGTAGGTACTAGGAGCTGTATGACTGTTGCTCCGTACACACAGCTGCTAAGAAGCTTACAGCAATGTTGCTAGTATACTCACAGCAAGGGAACAAGGCTTTCTGCTCTGCACTCTTCAGCCACATCCCTGCTCGATTTTATATCCCCCAACTTGGTTTTCCCTTCCTTTACTCCTCCTTTGCATTTATTATGCATTCTTGCATTTTATGAATTTTTATAATTTGTTTTAAGTTCTTACTGGAACAAATGATACATTAGTAAATAAGTAAATAAATAAATGGTCCTCTGAGCTTCAGCATCTATCACCCAGTGATCTGGAGGCCCAGGAAGATGCCAGGCCTGCTGAATGTTGGGCAAGATCTCTCCCCTCAAGTGTGTCCTAGGTCTGCTCCAGATTTTGAGACCTGTTGAGGAAGGAAGTAGTTTCTAGCTTAGTCAACACTTACTACTGTAAGTGAAACACAGTAGCAAGTTGACTATGAGGAGACTTGGGAAGGCCACTTGTGGCCTACAATAACACTCAATTTTCAGAAATGAAGGAGAGGGATTCGTTTTTTTTAAGATTTTATTTATTTATTTTATGGAGAGAGAGAGAGCATGAGCAAGGGGAGGAGCAGAGGGGGAGGGAGAGGGAAGAGGAAAGAATCTCAAGCAGACTCCATGCTGAGCACAGAGCCCAATGAGGGGCTCCATCCCACGACCCTGAGATGAGATCATGCCCTGAGCCAAAACCAAGAGTCAGACGCTCTAACCAACTGAGCCACCAAAGCGCCCCAGGGATTCATTTTTATGTATACAGACACATTCACACTGGACCAAAATTCTCTTTGCTGTGTCTCAACATTTAAATTTTGTCATAATCAGCAGGTATGTAGTGAGGGATCCTTAATGCACTCTTTTCTGCCCAAAAGGAGCTTGCTGGTGAAGGTGAAGAAATAACAATAAATCAGCACATTTATATTTCAGGGTGAGCTATGATCATTGCACTTATTTTCATGCACTGTTTCCTTTTAATCTCACTCTGATCTTGGATGTCTATGCCCAGATGAATTAGACACCGAGATGAAAGGCAGGAATGAGACAGCAGTTGAGGGAAGCCCAGAGAGGATGCATCCAAGATAAGCTTAGGGCCTGGCAGCCAGAGGATGTTTCTGCTCTTTGCCACTGAACCTGACAGCTGTGTGTTACCTCCAGAATCCCAGGTGAAGTATGTTCACATGAATACCCTGCTTAAAATTTGTAGGCAGCAAAGAGAACGTATAACATTGATCTTAAATACAGGCTGCATAGTGATCATTCTGCCACGTGTTTTAGTTATTTAACAATAGATATATACTTTCCCATTGGATGATTTTATGTTATCCTAACCACCCTTTCTGCTCCTTGTTGCTGTCCCTGAGTATTCACAGAAGATTCCAGCCTCGGCTCACTATCTTCCTCTTCACCACACTCTTAATGCTACTGTTGGCAACATGACCACCCATCTCATACACTGGTCTCTCATTCCCTTGGCTCCCATCCCCGCACTGATCTTTTCTTCTATCCCCCTCAGGGTTCATTCTCATGTTATACGCCTGACCTTGTTGTCACCAATAGCAGCAATGTCTCAGAAGTCTAGGGGCACCTGGGTGGCTCAGTCGTTAAGCGTCTGCCTTTGGCTCAGGTCATGATCCTGGGGTCCTGGGATCGAGCCCCTTCCGGCTCCCTGCTCGGCAGGAAGCCTGCTTCTCCCTCTCCCACTCCCCCTGTTTGTGCTCCCTCTCTCATTTGTCTTTCCCTGTCAAATAAATAAATAAATAATCTTAAAAAAAAAAAGAAGTCTACATTTTAAGCATCCACTCCTGCCTAATTACTTTTCCCTCCAAGTGTGGATGCTGTGGAGCATCATTACACGCCACTGAAACCACCCCAGCCCTCACCCCACTTTCACCATATCGTACTCACCTGCTTAAAACTCAGTCCTCCTTCTACTCTGCAGCTGCACTGGAGCAAATACATAGGGCTGGAGAAGGATGGGACTGCTCTACACCTTCTCCCCACCCTCCCCACCCACCTCTCCTTCCCAAACCACAGCACTCCCGTAATTTTCTAAATAATAGTGGAAGGTAGAAACTTCCTCTGCTGTTCTGAATATATGCATTTCCTTCACTTGTGCAATGGATTTCACACCTTCCACTTCCTTAAAGGTTTGTTCTAATTACGATACCCTTTTCCATTGCATTGTCAGTTTATCTTCTCTCTGTATGATTCCATAAAACAAAATGGTGTGTCGTTTTTAAACAAATCTGCCTTGACTGCCTCTTCAACTACACTTATATTGCTATCACTCTGCTCCTGTTCATGGTCACAGTAACACATCTTGAAAGAGCCATCTATTGCCCGTCACCACTTCTGTGCATCTCATTTCTCTTCAGTTCACTCCATAGTATCCTTCTCATTCCTAAAACTACTCTTGCATGGTCACTATTGACCTCAAATTGCCAATTCAACGGTTACTTTCCACTGAAAAGTAATGGTTACTTTCCCTGTCTTAAACTCATTTGACTACTTGACAGTATTTGATGTAGTTGACCACACACTTCTTCTTAAGAAACTCTTTCTCTTGACATCTGTGATATCACCTGCTCAGGCTCCCCTACTGGCTTCTCCTTGTGCTCGTCCCTAAGTATTATTTTGTTTCATAGTGTGATCCTTGGATGTCTACCCTTCCCTAGAGCTACACTCTCCCTGTAGAATCTTAGCTAGTCCCTTTGGCTCTAAACACTATCTTAATGGCTATGACACCCAAATTTATATCTTCTAAACTGGACTTTCTGCTGAAATTCAGAAGCACTCCCAGTAAGTATCTTAATTTTAATATGGCCAAATGACAACCTTTACTTTACTATCCCAATCAAAATTTGTTCCTTCCAGTATGTCTGTCACTAAATGAACTATCTTCCATGCAGTTGCTTAGGCCCAGAATAGGAAGTAATTCTTATCTCATTTTCAACAAATTCTATGGAACATTTCTCTAAAATATTTCTGACTCTGTCCATATTTCTCTATCTCCACTGCTCCCTTTCTAGAATATAAGCTACCTTATAGCTGCCTGGATTATTTTAATAGCATTTAATTTGTCTTCTTGCTTGTCCTCTGTCTCTCCTCAATTTGTTCCCATGTTGTATCTAAAGTGAGCTTCTAGACATGTAAGACATCTGTGTTTCTCCTCTAGTTGGAGCCCTCTGGTAACTTCCTTTTGCACCTACAATAACTCTAAACACCTTGCCACAGCTTAAGCTCCAAAGCATCTGACCTTACTTCCTATTCTCCCCTTTGTTCCCATTTCCTCTGCTCCACTGCAGGACTTTCTTAGTTTCTTTCAAGCACATCAGGCTCATTGTCACCTCAGGGCTTTCATACCTGCCTCTTCCTCTGCTAAGGATTCTCTGCCCTCAGCTCTTCCCCCAGCTGACTCTTTGTAGTCACTCAGGTCTAAACCTGAACTTCATGTTTTCAGTGATGACTTCCATTATACATTTCACCCTTACATACATGCACACACACACGTGAACGCACAACACACAGAGTAATTCTCTACCCCATTGCCCTGCCTTATTTCATTCACAATTGTCATCTTGTTCTCACTTGTTTTTCTGCTTATTCCAGAATTCAGGCACTTTGTGACAGGAACTTTGTCCCATTCTCTACTGCCTCTTCAGAGCATAAAATGGTGCCAGGGACAGAGTAGGAACTTGGTAAATACTTGTCAAATATATGCACCTGTAGCGATGTCCACAATAGCCAAACTATGGAAAGAGTCAAGATGTCCATCAACAGATGAATGGATAAAGAAGATTTGGTATATATATACAATGGAATATTATGCAGCCATCAAAAAAACCGAAATCTTGCCATTTGTAATGACGTGAATGGAACTAGAGGGTATTATGCTAAGCGAAATCAGTCAATCAGAAAAAGACAAGTATCATATGATCTCACTGATATGGGGAATTTGAGAAACAAGACAGAAGATCATACGGGAAGGGAGGAAAAAATGAAACAAGATGAAACCAGAGGGGGAGACAAACCATAAGAGAGTCTTAATCTCAGGAAACAAACTGAGGGTTGCTGGAGTGGGTAGGAGGAATGTGGGGATTGGGTGATGGTCATTGTGGAGGGTATTGCTAGGGTGAGCACTGTGAATTGTGTAAGACTGATGAATCACAGACCTGTAGCTCTGAAACAAATAATATATGTTAATTATATGTTAAAAAAAAGAAGAAGATAGTAGGAAGGGAAAAATGAAGGGGGGGGGGAATTGGAGGGGGAAATGAACCATGAGAGACTACGGACTCTGAGAAACAAACTGAGGGTTTTCGAGGGGAGGTGGGTGGGGAGATGGGTTAGCCCGGTGATGGGTATTAAGGAGGGCACTTATTGCTTGGAGCACTGGGTGTTATACGCAAACAATGAATCATGGAACACTACATCAAAAACTAATGGTGACTAACATAATATAATAAAATAAAATTAATAAAAAAAAGAAAAAATATATGCACCTATAGAGCTCAAAAACTGGTATCTCAATATAACTTTAATAAACTGGATACTTATAGAATTGACTTTCACAGTCAATTTAATGATTTGGTGACCCACATATTCTATAACACTTAGTGGAAATATTTATAAGATGCTTAAGTAATCTTTCTTCTCTTAGTGAATACCTTATTATAGACATTTTCTTCTCATCGAGATCCAACACTGAATTATTTTTTACTGTTTTGATTGTTTTATTTTTAGTTGTTTAAAAACTGAGGTCTTTTGAGTTTAATGCAAAGTGTTCTTTCACTGTTTGTATATTACAACATCATATATTTATAGTGAGATAAGTTAGTGATATTTAGATAATGTGCATACTCAGATTTTGACCCGAAAGGTTTTTTTTTTTTTTTTTTTTATAAAGAATCAGTATTCTTTTTTTTTTT
>NW_022589728.1:5421639-5433442 GCF_004348235.1 Phoca vitulina | reverse complement strand
TTTTTTTTTTTTTTTTTTTTTTAAGAATCAGTATACTTTTTTTTTTTAATGTTATGTTAGTCACCATACAATACATCATTAGTTTTTTTTTTCTTTTTTTTAAATAATTTTTTTAATTGTTATGTTAATCCCCATACATTACATCATTAGTTTTAGATATAGTGTTCCATGATTCATTGTTTGTGCATAACACCCAGTGCTCCATGCAGAACGTGCCCTCCTCAATACCCATCACCAGGCTAACCCATCCTCCCAACCCCCTCCCCTCTAGAACCCTCAGTTTGTTTTTCAGAGTCCATTGTCTCTCATGGTTCTTCTCCCCCTCCGATTTCCCCCCCTTCATTCTTTCCTTCCTGCTACATTCTTCTTCTTTTTTTTTTTCTTAACATATATTGCATTATTTGTTTCAGAGGTACAGATCTGAGATTCAACAGTCTTGCACAATTCACAGCGCTTACCAGAACACATACCCTCCCCAGTGTCCATCACCCAGTCACCCCATTCCCCCCCCCCCCCCCCCCCCCCCCACCAACCCCCAGTTTTTTTCCTGAGATTAAGAATTCCTCATATCAGTGAGGTCATATGATACATGTCTTTCTCTGTTTGACTTATTTCGCTCAGCATAATACCCTCCAGTTCCATCCACGTCGTTGCAAATGGCAAGATCTCATTCCTTTTGATGGCTGCATAATATTCCATTGTATATATATACCACACCTTCTTTATCCATTCATCTGTTGATGGACATCTTGGCTCTTTCCACAGTTTGGCTATTGTGGACATTGCTGCTATAAACATCGGGGTGCATGTAGCCTTGACCCGAAAGGTTTTTAAACAATTCAGTGTATATTACCTGCTAGAACAATAAGTAATATAAAGTAAAATTGTTTGCTCTTTATTTCACAACTGCTCCTTGTCTGGACAATTAAAAAAAAAGATTAAGATTTTCATTATGTTAACATTTGTTTCTTTTTCTGCATTCTCTTTAGCAAACTCTGTGCATGTACAAGGCTGTAACTAATCCCAGGAGATTAGAGAGGAGTGTTGGGGATGGGGTGGAGGAAGCATTTTCTGGAAAATAGATGATTACAGGAGAGAATTCACCCACATCACTGGTGTTCAGAAGCCAGCTTCCCACATTTCCCTTGAGTCAGTACCTCCCCTCCAAGCTGTGTCTTAACTCTTTGAGCATCTTTCGAATCAGGTGCCCTGGGTGGTCTAGGTTTACCTTAATAAACTTCCACTTATTTTCTCATTTTCAAAACCTATTCTGAATACTGCTCCATTTCTTGCACATGAAGTACGTGCTGGGTATTCATCGGGACCCTCATTCACCAGGGACACAATTCCAACTCAAAGCACAAGAGCAAAAAGTAGGGTCTTATGGGAGGGCAGGAATGTAGTTGGGCTCAGTAACAATTAAAACCAGGATCTTTAGCTCTTAAACCTCTTGTGTCAGCATCTCTGTTTTTATGAACTCCATTCTTCCCTGCTATAGACCATCTGTTCTATATCACTGGGCACATGGTGTTAAGCTTCAGATTTGTATCTCAGCCACCCAAGAGGGACTAAGGTTTGGTTTCTCTGAGCTAAAGTCCAAAAATCTTACAGAAAGTTTATCATTGGCCAAATATGATTAATTTTCTAAACCCCAAATATGTGAAATATGATTTGCAAAAATCTCCTCCTTAGACCCATCAGTTAAGGAGAAAGCATTTCTATAGTTTAGGAGGAAAATTGCCCATGAGAATGCTGATCATTCAGGGTGGATAATATAGTACATGTTTTAACATCTGTAGTAATGATAAGACTTTTTTTGCAGTCTCTGGCTGGGGTGGTGGTGCTCCAGCTCCCACATATGTTAGGCCTGGGGTGGAAGTCATGAGGGCTGTGCATGTGGGAGTCACCTTCAGTTGCTAACCCCCTAATAAACATAATGATCTATGCTTTCAGGAATTCATATCTTATTCTCCTATTCTTCTTAAAGTCCTTTTCAATAATAAATGTGTGAAAAGGAGACAAGAAAATTAGGCTGAATCTAGCTTTCTTTTTTTTTGTCTCAAAGCCTAAAAATTCCTTTAACAATCCTTGACAACATCTTATTTACTTGTCTCATCAATATCTAACACTTTCCATTTGTTTGCCTCTACTCTCTTCAATTATAGAATCAAAAACTAAGGCACAATGTCTGATCAAACTTTATATATTGATTTACTGCCGGAGCTGGACCCCAGTTTTTTTTGCTTAATCTATTTGGCCAGATATTTCCTTATGCAAATTAAGCCTCAGTTTCTTTGTGTTGTGGAGATTATAACATATATTTCTCAGTGTTTTTGTGAGAATCAAGTGACATTAGGAAAATAAAGTGATTGTGACAGTGCTGACTCACTAAACGTTTAGTAGATGTTAGTTATTGTTAGCAGTAATATAGTTATTATCCCAGAACGGGTTTATAATATTACCTTCTAATATAATTTATTGGAGTATTATATAGTAACAATAATGCTATACTATTATTTTGATGACAGTCTGGTAGAGCATGAAATGAAACACAGTAAACTTGACTAGAGATGTACTTCCATGTATTTAAGTCTCTTTTGGCTTAAAGAAACGGAAGTTACTGTAACTTAGATATTTAGCAGTTAAAAAATTAAAAGTATCCAGAATACTGACAACACCAAGTACTGGCAAGGGTGTGGAGCCAAAGGAACTCTTATTCATTGCTGGTAGAATGCAAAATGGTACAGCCACTTTGAAAGACAGTATGTCAGTTTCTTACAAATCTAAACATCCTCTTACCATACACTCCAGAGATTGCATTCCTTGGTATCTACCCAGAGGGATTGAAAATAGTTACCTCTCACAAAAATCTGCACATGGATGTTGATAGCAGCTTATTGCCAAAACTTGAAAGTAATCAAGAGGTTACAGAATGTGAATGGATAAACAAACTGATATATCCAGACAATGGAATATTACTCAGTGATAAAAAAAAAAAAAATGAGCTATCAAATCATGAAATGGCATGGAAAAAACTTAAATGTGTATTATTAAGTGAAAGAAGCCAATCGGAAAAAGTCTATATATACTGTATGATCCCAGCCATAAAACATTCTGGAAAGGTAAAACTGTGGAGATAGTAAAAAAGATCAGTGGTTTCCAGGGGTTGGTGGGTAGGGAGGGATGAATAGGCAAACCACAGAAGATTTTTAGGGCAGTGAAACTATTGTATATGATATGATAATGGTGGATACATTTGTCCAAGCCCATGGAATGTATACCATCATGAATGAACCCTAATGTTAATTTTGGAGTTTGGGTGATAATGATGTGTTAGCATAGGCTTGTCAATTGCAACAGCTCTACCACTCTGGTGGAGGATGTTGATAAAGAAGGAGGCTCTGCATGTGTGGGGGCTGGGGAGATATGGGAAATCTTTGTACTTTCCTTTCAAGTTTGCTGTGAACCTAAAACTGCTCTAAAAAATAAAGTCTTATAAAAAAATTTTTTAATTAAAAAATAATTTTCCATTGAAAGTTCACAAGTATCATTTCATTTGTTCATTTTGGATCAGTGGTTTTGAAATTTTGAGCTTTTAACATTATTGATCTGATTGGAATAATCACGTTCTTAATTTATGAGGACTTTGTGGAGACTTATTGTTTATAAATTCCATTTGCTATCATTTTTCTTAATATTTTACTTCCCTTTTTTTGAAAGATTTTATTTATTTATTTGAGAGAGAGAGAGAGAGCACGAGTGGGGTGAAGGGCAGAGGGAGAAGCAGACTCCCTGCTGAGCAGGGAGCCCGATGCAGGACTTGATCCTGGGACCCAGGGATCATTACTTGAGCCAAAGGCAGACATGTAACTGACTGAGCTATCCAGGCGCCCACTTCTTTTTTTTAAGATTTTATTTATTTATTTGAGAAAGAGCACGTGCATGTGTGCACACATGAGGGGAGGAGGGGCAGAGGGAAAAAGAGAGAGAGAGACTCTCAAGCAGACTCCCCGCTGAGCATGGAGCCCAACACAGGGATCAATATTACAACCCTGAGACAGAGCCATCCAGGTGCCCCAATATCTTATTTCTTAATGTTTAAGAAATAGGACATCTCTACTCCCAAAGCATAAATTCAGCTGGAAAATGTCACTATTTAGAGTGTGTAAAATAAGGGAACTCTGATAGACTCCACTGATAAAAATCTATACGGTATTATAAGAAATTAGAAGGGTTAAATATACACAGCAATATATCCACAACAAATTTACTGATAATAATAATTAAGTGTAAGGAACAACATTTAGCATACCGAACTCTGCAAAGAGTTCATTCCCTCAACAGTGTCACCTGAGTACATTCTCTTCAAAGATGTTGTCTTGTGAAACTCTAAGTATTTGACTTAGAAGACTGCAAAATCTTCTCCCAAAGGCAATGGCTTGTGAATCTATCTTAACATTTTGGGATTATGTAGCTTTTTTTCTCTGCAAGTCTCAAAGTGGGGGAAAACCACAACCAGTATAATAGCCTGAGTAAGAAAACTTTTGGCATCTCTGCAGAGAAGTATTTGGGGAGACAGAGTAATATTTAATGTCTCTCCCTTTTTATTGTTAAAGTATATTTGATATATAACATTGTATAGCATGTTAATTTGATATATTTATATATTGTAATATGATTGCCATGACCTCTTTTAAATGATATCTAGAGATTAAATAAATTTATTCTTAGGCAAGAGTGAGCATGACACCTTCAGTAAATGGTGTGTAAAGAGTGGAGGCAATGTAGCTGACGAGGCCGGCTGAGGTGAAATTGAGAAAGTCCAAGTAGTACTAAGAAATTTGGACTTAATTCTACAGATAAAGGAGACTTGTAAGCAGGGGATGCATTTATTAGGCTAACATTAGCTGTATGAGGACACATACAAAAATGTTCATTGACACAAACATAAAAACAGTTTGATCTTTTTATCGTGCAAATAGTCCTACTGTTTTATAAGGGAGGTCGGGGTCTGGTCTATGTAGTCACTCAGGATTCAGACTGACTGGGGCCCTGCCATCTTCAACACATGGCTTTTGAGGTCATCTCTGTGCAGTTGGTGGAAGAGGAGCCTGGAGACTGAGTTTGGGAGGGTTTTATGGTCTGGACCGGAAGTGACAAACACATCACGCTTCTGCACCACCGTGGCACATAGCCACACCTAACCTCAAAGGAGTTTGGGAAATAGAGTCTGGTTGTTTATGCAGGAAGAAAAGGAAAGCCATAAGGATGGACATAACTAGTTATGCTTTATAGGGAAAAAAAAGCTGGAGGCAGAGAAAGGATGTCCTGGAAAGGGGCTGTCAGAGAGATTGGGTATGAGGAAATGTTAGGACTCAGATAGTGGATGATGAGAGCTTGAAAGAAGGCATTGGAAATAGGGTTGGAAAAAGTGTAATTAAAGGAATTTGTGAAGGACTGTGGTAGCTGTGGGAATGTTCAAGGCCTTGTCAGAGCCCGGGGTTCCCAGTATGGTGTGGGTGGGTCTATTGTATACAGCCAGTTGGAAGCAAGGTGACTAGTCAGTGACTCAATAAGACTGGCACCTTAAAATCTGCACTTGCTGATAAGATTGAGGAAGTTTATGTTTGGGAGTTGACCTGACATGGAACAAACAATGAGAATAAAAATATGCCTTGAATCCTAGGCCAGTGAAGTGACTGAGGAAGCTCATCAGCCAAACTAGGCACTTTCATGCTGTTCAGAGCCCTCACCCGTGCTGCTGAACAGAGATGAAAACTGAATGAGACAGGCCCCCATGGCACATCACATTCGCCAACCCTACCTCCCTTCCTGGGTTTATGTCCACAATAGTCTCCGGTCACGATGTCTGTTTAGCTAAATGTAAGAAAAATGTTGTGCAATCTCTGGAAATACATTCAACATTTTAAAAGTCTTTGCAAATGATTTAGATGTGTTTTCTCTTTTTCTTACCTCTTTAAAAGTCAGAGCCAGCCACTGAGCGTTCTGAGCAGCATGTCGTTCTCACCTCCAATCTGGGGATATCCAGAGTATTAGCCAACAGCCTTGTTTGTTTTGCATGGGCCATTCTGAAACCATCCTTCCTCTTTTGCTCTGTTTTTCCTTTTTGTTGTTTTAAATGCTAACTGTTCAGTCACGAAGACACTTATTTCAAACACATTTACAGAACTAATTGTAGAAACCACAGAGAATCCTTTGTTTGAGACATTGTGGTCTACTCTGTCAAATCACAGTAAGAAGGAAAACCGGAAGCCAAATTACTTGTCTGCAAAATATGGGTTTTTTCCTAAGTGGAATTTAAGAGGCCTGACTTGCCTTTCTGTGAGGAGGGAAATAAGCTAGTTGTTATGGACTGAATGTTTGTGTCCCTCCCCCAAATTCATATGGTGAAGCCCTAACCGCCGAATGCCATGGTATTTAGAGGTGGGACCTTTAGGAGGTAATTGGATTTGGATGAGGTCATGAAGGTGGGGCCCCCAGATGGGATTAGTGCCCTTATAAGAAGAGAAAGCGACTATGTAGCTCTGTCTCCACTCCATCATGTGAAGGCATGGTGAGAAAACAGGAAGAGAGTTCTCACCAGGAACTGAATCACCTTGATCCTGGATTTCCCAGCTTCTAAAACTGAGAGAAATAAATGTCTACTGTTTAATCCACACAGTCTGTGATATTCTGTAATAGCTCAAGCTATTATTACTAAACACTGGTTTAAAGACAAATTTATCTAACTAGAATAAATGCTGTGTGTAGAAGGAAGGAGTATGCACAGAAATGAGAAATTAAGGGTGCACACACTTAGAATGACTTTACAGATGCCCCATGTATACACAGTGCTGGTCTTTCAATGGGAATATGACCCAGAACAAGCAAGAGGGCTGAGGATGAAGCAGATGGGCACATCACCATGACGACTCTTTTCAGATCACTAAAGTCCGTGATCCAAAGCCATCATTTTGCCACACATATAAAATATGTAAAGGGATCGTACCACAGATTTTATGCAGCTGAGTGATGCTGCACATCACTTGGTGAATGAAAACAAGGCAGACTGAGTGAATGAGCTGGCCACCAAGTGCATGGACAACATGTAATTCAGCTGCCTGGTGACAAAGCAAAACTTTATCTGACATGAAGGGCGTGTTGCAAATACATACATATAGACATAAGAGATACAGAGGCATATATAGATACAGGTGTAGGTATTGGCATAGGTATAGTTAAAGACATACAAATAGATATATATACCACACTTCTCAGCAAATATCTTATGCCTCACTATATTTTAAACTATATTTAGTGTTCGGGCGCCTGGGTGGCTCAGTTGGTTAAGCGACTGCCTTCGGCTCAGGTCATGATCCTGGAGTCCCTGGATCGAGTCCCGCATCGGGCTCCCTGCTCGGCAGGGAGTCTGCTTCTCCCTCTGACCCTCCCCCCTCTCACGTGCTCTCTCTCTCTCATTCTCTCTGTCTCAAATAAATAAATAAAAAAAAAATCTTTAAAAAAAAAAAACAAACCTATATTTAGTGTTCATGTGGTTCCTGATGAACAGAAACATGTGACAAAAGCAAGATCTTTAAAATTTCTTATCGATTTCATCAATTTTACATGAGAGATCTTCACTTCCTGAATGATAACAGCTTTGTAAAGGTATAGGGAGATGCAACATTAGATGCAAAGTTTAGAGGCAAATCTTTTTTGCTGGCATCAATTTCTTGTAAAAATGCCAAAGGCTAAAAGGAAAAGAATTCACCGGAGAGTGTTCTCATCAGATCCACAGTGGTTTTTACTGATCTGATATGATGTGTAGATAGGAGTGAAATTGGCAGTACTGCATTAGTGGTTAAGAGTGTGAGTCTAGGGGTAGACCGCCTGAGGTGGAGTTCTAGTTCAATAACTTAACTAGCAGTATGTACCTGGGAAATTTCATGAGATTTTTAGTGCTTCTGCATCCAAATTAATCCATGAAAAGGTGCTAAGAACAGCACCTTGCATAAGATAAGCATGAAGACAAGTGTTAGCTGCCATTACTGTTGATAATGTCATCATCATTACAGGATTCATTTGGGCTAATATGTAACTACATTGGGGATGTCTCATCTTTCATTTATTATCAAAATATCATTTGATTTGGTAATTTTTCTAATATCTGATTCCATTTTGCTATATTTTATTGGCTATAGGTATATCTACTTTTGTAAACAGTTATAGCAGATACCCAGAGTCCATATGTCGAGATTAAAAATGGGAAATGGGAACCAGATGGACAATATTCTTATGACTGAGTTTGTTTAGTTTAATCCCAGGCAGCAGGTGGAATGTAGGTCTGCTGTCTACACCTGACCCTGACAGAGCACGCTCACAAATGTTGGCATGAAAGATGGAAGACTTAGAAGTCAAACCTATAGTTTGTCCTCTACAGCATCACTAAACTTTGAGTTAACCTGACCTTTACTACCAGAACCTGAAACACTTCAAAGGAAACCTTGTCACTTAGCTCTGGCAGGCTGTTACTGACTTTCTTGGGGGATAGTCTGAGCCACCAAGGCAGCCCAGACTGAACAGAGTGAATTCTCTGTGTCCGACCATTCTAGTCATACCTCAGCAGGTTTTAGCAGGGAGCTGGGGAGCAAGTATGACCAGCACCATGACAAATTCCATGCTAAGTACTTGTAAAATTTTAGAGATAGAGGATTTCTTTTTTGGTCTCCCTAGTGTTACACCAATGCGGTACTGTGCCAGGTAGCAATTAGCTTTTCAGTTTAAAATGCTTTTAAACTAAGCTTTCAAAATTCCAAAATTAGCGTAACATCATGCTAAATGGTGAAAGACTGACTACTTTCCTTCTAAGATCAGGAACCAATGATTTCTGCTCTTGCCACTTCTATTCTATCCTGGAGGTTCTAGCCAAGGCAATTAGGCAAAAAGATGAATAAAAGTCATCTGTGTTGAAAGGAAGTAGTAAAACAATCTCCATTTGCAGATGACATGTTGTTGTATAGAGAGTTGTATATAGAAAATGCTAAGGAATCCTCTAGAAAGCCGATTAAAACTAAAGAAGTTCAGGAAAGTTTCAGGTTACAAAATAAACATAAAAATTAAATGTATATACAGTAGTAATAAAACATGAAGGTAAGAAAATAATTTTACTTATAATAACATCAGAAAGAATAAAATACTTAATAATAGATTTAACAAGAGAAGCATAAAACTTTGAATACTGTAACACGTTGTTGAAAGAATCAAAGAAGGCCCAAATAAATAGAAAGACATGTTCTTTAAGATGGCAACATGAAGCAAAGTGAACTACAAATTCAACACGTTCCCTATCAATAACACAGCTGGCTTCTTTGCAGAAATTGACAAGTTGATCCTAAATTTCATATGGAAATTCAAGAGACCCATGATAGCCAAAAGAATCTTGAAAAAGAACAAAGTTGGAGGAGTCACACTTCCTAATTTCAAAACTTACACCAAAGTTACTGTATGCAAGATAGTGTTGCACTGGCATGAAGATAGATGTATAGATCATTGGAATAGGAGTGAGAGTCTAGAAATAAATCCCCACACATGGTAAATTGATTTCCAACAAGGGTGTCAAAACAGTTCAATGGGGGAAAGAATATTCTTTTCAACAAGGTTCTTGGACAACTGGATATTCACATGCAGAAGAATGCAGTTGGGCCCTTAATTTACACCATATACAAAAATTAACTCAAAATGGACCAAAGACCTATGTGTAAGGGCTAAAAACTGTAAAACTCTTAGAAGAAAACATAGATGTAATCTTTAAACTTTGAATTTGGAAATAGTTTCTTAGAAATGACACCAAAGCACAAGCAATCAAAGAAACACATAGATAAGTTGGATTTCATAAAAATTAAAAACCTTTGTGTTTTAAAACACAAAATCAAGATAGTGGAAAGACAACTCATACAATGGGAGAAAAGTTTCGCTTTTTGCTTTTTTCGAGATAATGGACTCGAGTCTAGAATACATATATAAAGAATTCCTACAACTCAGTAACAAAAAGACAACCATTCTCCAAAAAAGATATGCAAATAACCAATAAGCCCCTGAATAGATGCTCAGTATCATTAGTCATTAGGGAAATGCAAATCAAAACTAAGAGATACCACTTTACATGTCTTAGTATGGCCATAATAAAAAAAAGATCGACACCAACAAGTGTTGGTGAAGGTGTGGGGAAGGTAGAACCCTATACACTGCTGATGGGAATGTAAAATGTTGCATCAGTTTTGGAAGACAATCTTGAAGGTCCTCAAACAGTTAAACACAGGGTTACCAAATGACCCAGTAATTCCGCTCCTAGGTGTATACTCAAGAGAAAGAAAAACATCTCTACACAAAAACAGATACGTAAATGTTTACAGCAGCATTATTCATAGATGACCATCAGCTGGTGAATGGATAAATTAAATATTGTATATTCAAACAATGAACTATCGTTTGGTCATAAAGAGAAATAAATGTCGTGACACATGGTACAACAGGGATTAACCTTAACAATATTATTCTAAGTGAAAGAAACTAGTAACAAAGGGTAAGATATCATACAATATTGTGAAATGTCCAAAAAGGCAAATTCATACAGACAGAAAGTAGATTAGTGGTTGCCTGGGCCCGAAGGAGGGAATTGGCCAGGGTTATGGGTTGTAGAATGGAGAATGACTGCTAATGGTTATGGCATTTCTTTTTGGGTTGATAAAAGTGTTCTACAATTGTGGTAATGGTTGCACAATTATAATATATTAAAAATCATTAAATTGTATACCTTGAATTGGTAAATAATTTGGAATGCCATTTATATTTCAATAAAGCTGTTAATTAATTTTTTTTTAATATTAGTTGATTGTTTTAATAGTGTTAATAGTATCCAGTAGAGTTCTGAAACTGATCAGGTGGCTGGTCTTCTCAGCTAGAAATCCATGTTGTCACCAGACTGTACCTGTGGCAGCATCGTTTATATCTTGTATGGGTTCGCTCATGGTATAACTGACAGCTCAGTAAAGGGATTCATTTAAAAGAAAGTCATTTAAGTACTGTACACTCCCAGTGTGGGGATTTTCATATTGGACATTCGCTGTTCCTAATTTGTCCTTGCACTGTAGTATTGCCTTTAAATAGCACCATGAAATTTTGCACTAGGCAATTATATTATTTACAGTGCCAAATGTATTGCAAAACATTGATGAATTGATAGCCCTCATGTTAGGAAGGGAAGTGAGTCTAAGTGTACCCACCCCCTCGCCTGGGAAATGAAACTATTTTTAAAGTCAGGTTGGAAAGCATTTAATATTGTACCCGATTTAAGCATGTAGTAGACTGCTTTATTTTGATTAATATAGACTTGGAGGACATTAGCATAACAGGCTAAAGGAATCCTGTCCCTGTGCATGTGCTTCCAGTTCCTGGGAGGGGATGTGCTCAGAAGGCAGGCTAGGGCAAGCCAGAAAAGGTGGGAGGTTTGGGGGAGGGGTGGGGCATGTTGGGGGTGCCTTTCATAAAACCAAAACCAGCTAAGAGAACAATGTGGGGAAAGGGTCTCAAACAATTTACTTAGGTCCTACTGGAAGAGAAGACTAACATCTTTCATATTGCATTCCTCATTCTGTACAAAGAGCCTAGTGCAGTGTTTTTGAGATCTGCTACATGTGGAAAGGATGTGAGAAGGTTTTAATTCTTTTTAAAAATTTTTTTACAGCGACCCTCTTCTAGGGCAGTAAGTTCTTATTAATGTCTGTTCTTTTCCTGTTCTATTACA
>NW_022589728.1:5304139-5419139 GCF_004348235.1 Phoca vitulina | reverse complement strand
AAGTCTCCTAAAGGGGTTCAGTGAGCTTTTTTTCAGTTTCAGAGAACAAAGCAGCTAATAGCAAAGTATGTAAAATAACTTCTTCAGTGTTGATTTTTTTTTAAAGAGAGTGGCTTCTTCTCAGAAAAAGTTATACGAAATTTCATCTTAGGCCATAACTAGGACTGTAACGTCCAGTAAACTAAAAAGGAAAAAATTGGTAAGCAAATCTCGAATACAATTGTGTATACTGTTTTTATGTTAGAGGCAAATAAATAAGTTCCAGGGAATAATCAGATTCATAGTCTAAAATAAAACTGAAACTAGACTTTTCCTTCTTTTTTTTCTTGCAAATATCATCTGCATATTATCCTACTTTTATGTATGTAACCTAAGATTACCAGTGATCTTTTTTCTCCTTCTTCTAAATATTCAATTACTCAGTGGTGATTATTATGTGGCCTTCTTGGCTTACTCCAATATTAGATTAATATAGATTTCTTGTGCCAAATTAGCGGAAATCACTGTTGCACATAAGAGTGACTCACTCTTTTTTAGTTGTATTTATGTTATAAAAGCAGCTTCATTTTAAGCTTAAAAGCTTTTATATTTTAAATCTAGAGATACTGTACCTTGGAGAGCATAAGGTAGTTGTATTTAAAACATTTCAACAAAACACATTGGAACTTTTATGAGATTCTAATTTAGTTATGTTTAAAGGAATCCTCTTGTTTTTTGAGAAGTGGCTGTTCCTATTCTGCTATAACATCAATCAGTAAGATTTAAAGTTTGCTCGTTCTTCTTAAATTAGACAGTTGTAAGTGCAAAGAACTAGAATAAGAAGAGAAATGTTTGGAGCTGTCCATGGTAGCATGCTCTTTAAAAAGTAAACCGTAATAAATTGCATATCTACATACTCTGTGTAATTGGCCTTATTATCGTTTTTAAAGGTTGGGATTAAATTCTTACTAGATAAATTAACCTGGTATATACAGTAGTTATTTGCAGATAATGTAACTATTACACTCTTATAACTAAATTGCAAAACTTTAAACTTCCATAATGTTAATGAATGTTTAGCTTTAAAGTATTTATGAGTAAATAAACAAAAATCTCAATCTATTAAATATATAATTCTTTAGGTTGACATTAATATGAGAGGGCAGTGCAAATAGTTTCCATGGTAGTAGAGCAATGTGAGCAAACATCAAAAAATGTAACTTGCATGACTTTATTGCTCTTGAAATTAATTCTTGTCCTTATGTGACCTGCCATGTCTGCTATAGAAATCTAAAAGATCATAATTGTTTGATATGAAATGCAAAAAGAATAGTTAAATTGAAAGTTTAACATCATGAAATTCAAAATCCCAAGCGGTATATAAACATTAAAAGAAACTTTGGACTGCTAATCCTAGGAAATGAGTTTTATGGATTGAATTCAACAAGGCTTCAGAAATGGTTCCATCTGCTGCCTAGCAGCTGGTGAAAGGATAAATTTAATTCATTAATTCATTTGGAAAAAAGGATCCAAGTAGTAAAGACTTCATTGCTCATAATGCATATAGGTGAAAACACAAACTGAAATCTGGTCCAATTGATCATCCTAGATAATGAGCTACATTTTGTCTTCCCTTTTTTGGTAAAGGTCTTAGTGATTGAGTCAATACGGTGTTGATTTTTATGACAATAACCAATCATTTCCAATCATTTCAATGATAGAAGAAAACTCAGGGAAATTTAAAGTCAGTCACAGTTTTTAATGTAGGGAATGGTAGGCAATATAAATTATGCACTTTCTGATTTTGTGCCTTGTATATATGGGTAGCAGTGTGTGCATCTATACTTATAATTTACACACATATATACCCTGAATCATATAGATTCTGAATCACTTCAATGAGCTACTTATATTAGGTGGCATCCTCCCATTTGTTGAAATATTCAAAATTATGTAGTACTCAAGATGAATATAAGTGAAGCATATTTTAGATTCAAAATTCATATTTACTCAAAAGTTGCAAGGTTCAAAATAACACTTGTTTTGTTTTCTCCTCTTTCTATACTTCAAACTAGTTGCCCCAGTTTCTGTTTTCACTCATACCTTGCAGAGGACTTCAAAAGATACCAAGTTGTATGTGAAGTAGGTTTTTCTCAACTCTTCTGCTGTTAGTTGCTTTGACATAAGACGTGGAAAAAAGATTTAGGTGACTGGATTGCCCAGGACTTTTTAGTGTCTTTATATAAAAGTAATGGAGGTCTGATGCCCTGTTTCTTGAATTGTTTCAATTAAACCAACATGATGAGGAGTTAGAAAAGTTAATGCTGTATCCCCTTTAACTTATAATAGTACTGGTGGATTTTTTTGTCTGCCAGCATTTTAATGAGAGTGAGGTTTCCCTTAGAAATGTATAGCTCACCTTTTGGGCAAGGTAAATGTTTGCTGGTTGCCAGTTAATTGATCCATGATAGAGATAAGAACATCCCTGGAAGCTAGGCTGCTTCAGCAGCCAGCATACATTTTAGCACTTCTTTTTGGATGGTGATTTCATGAATGGTTTTTGACTTTTCTTTCTCTGTGGCCCATAGCTCACTGTGGTGGGTTTGTTGGATTTACTATAAAGATTCTGTTTGCACCCTGTGGGTTGGGTTAAGAATCAGGGTTTATGCATTTACTTGTACTGTTGCATTGTTTATACAGCTTTGGTTTAGTTTTGATCTTTTTTTTCTTTCTTTCTTTCTTTTTTTTGCCTTTGAGGCTCTTCCACAGTGTCAGCTGCTGACTGATAGTAGGAAAACGGCCTCGTGGTGTGAATGAAAGGGACCTAGCGGTTGGTAAACAGAGATAAGGAATAAATAGAGCACAGGCAAAAGGAGATAGTTCTGTGGGGGCCCAGATTGCTGCCAGTCTGTTCAAGGGAGATGCAGAGCCTGTCCTTTTCCCAGATTAAATTAGTGTGCGAAATCTCCAGTGACCTCCTCCCCTTCTCCCCATACTCTTTAGCCAAGCTGAACAGCCTCTGCTGTAAAGTATTCATTTTATCCAGGGACAAGCTGGACAATAGAACTCTCCCTGATACTTATGGACAGCTGTCGTCATTCATAGTGCTCTCAGTATTTCATTTTTCATAGGAGTTAAAAGGGTTTTTACCTTGTAACTGAAAGAGGGCATAAATGCAACTTTGCCAGTTCTGGGGCTGCTGGGGCAGGGGGTGGGACCAAGGTGGGGGCGACTTTGGAGTAAGGAGAAGCTGCTAAAGAAAGCAATTCTTTTTTGCCTTGCTAATATGATTAAACCAAGACAGAAATTAAATTCCAAATCTGGGTTCCTTGCAAACAGAAAATGTCTCTGATTCTCAAAGTTTCCTAAAATTAAGGTCACCAGTGCAAGCTAGATAATTCATCTCCGCCTGCTCTACCCTTGTTTTGGCTAAATATGCATGCATTTTATTACCTGCGAATAACCACCCGTAAATAGTAAGCCTGTAAGATACCTCGGTAGTCCCATATTTTTTTTCTCTTTTTAGTGATTTACTGCAAATATATTCAGCATTTGACTGATTAAATAGACCTTCGGCAACCTTGAGGGTCACTGTGTAGAGTATGTACATAGAAAATGCATCAGCCCATTGTACCCTGGCAGCTAATGAGATTGGTCGTTAAGTAAATGACACAAAGCCTACAAAAAAAGCTTAGCAGCTCACTAGAGTATCACAGAGTGTCCCTGCACACCACACAACGACACAAACACTGGACTAACCTAGCCCACCCCTGCTTTATTCTACATCACTGCTTCCCTGATGTCAGCGTGAGAGGCAGAACAAAGGCTAGGAGGCACGGGTAAGTCAGTCTGGCAATTAAGCCCTAGGGAGAAAGTAGAACAAATCTTAGCCTAACCGTGGGGCTGAAAGTCCGATTCTCGACAAGTAGGTCAGAATGAAGGGATTTTGCTATCACTTCTGGAAATGTTGCTTCAGTGATCAATGCTCTTATGTTGTTGTTATTGTTGTTTTGTTTTGCTGTTTCATAAAAGTTTTTGAATTTCAAAAGTGAAGTGTACCCCAAAATGCAAGTGAACTTGAATTTGAGAAGGTAGGCTATTTGTTGGAGAAATGGTGCTTTGACAAATGACGACCATTCAGGTGTGGATTCAGGTTTGAAAAACTTTCAAAAGCATGAGGGAACTTTGATTTAGTTAGTCCTACTGCTTTTAAAAGATAATGGAAACGTTGAGCCGGAGTGTGTGTAGTGAGGTTCGTTCTTGTCAATGTAAAATTGTCCCATCTGCTAAGGTATATTTAATATCAGATGTAGGATAACCATTTCTTTGATCAGTATCTTAAAAATCAATCACTCAAACACAACAAAACAAGAAAATAAAAGCTTCTCTGTTCTTCATGTATTCCATCTCTCTTGGATCTGCAAATAAAATCATTGCTGTGACTCTGTAATATTGAATAGGATTAGTGGTTATTTGCTTGCTGTACTTGGGAAAAAATCAAAGCTATCTGACACTGAGCAGCATTGGCTTACTGTGTCCCTTGGAAAAATGCATTTGCAGTATTGAAGTATAACATTGCAGGATCCTTTTAGAGAAATATGGCAACAGGAAGTTGCCAGAAAGTCTTATTTGCCTTGCTGAAATGTCTGTCTGCCTTAGAGTTGTGTACTCAGAGGATGTTTAGTTCAAGAGAGGATGATATTGTTACAGGACATTCAGGTAAATTAAATATTTTATTCTAAGACCTGTCAGCTTAGCTGATTGTTAGTGATTTAATAAACTCTGACAATCTCATTGAAAACATTTGAAAAAGTATTGTTAACATAAGTGTGGTGTTTTAAAATAGATGGGTTCATAAAACAGTGTCAGGATTGAATTTTTAAAACCACTGTCATTTAATATTAGAATGGCATGTCATAATCATCTGTTCATAAATTAAAACTCTCCATGTTATGTAGAAACCAGTTTGCTAACTTGCATTACTTGCCCTGAAACATTTTTATTTATATAAGAATATAGAAATTTTATGTTACAGAATAAATCACTTATTATTAGTATTCGTGAGAGATTCATAATAGAGGTTTATAATATGGTCTGGGTGACCAGAGGTCACATACTTCTTCCTTTTTTTTTTTTTTTGGTCTCAAAGTACTTTTCTTCTTCTAAATGTGTTCCCAACATTCATTTTATTTATATGATTCATTTAAGACTGTATGTGTGTAGTATATAACATATATTATGTACTACAGACTCTATTATTTTTATAGTAACCAGAATTGACAAGGAAATCAATTTTGTGAAGAGAGAGGTATAATAGTGTCTTGGTAATGTCAAGTAAAATACATGTAGGGAAGATATGCTATGATTTTACTAAATTAAGAATTTTCTAATATGTAATCTCATCAATATGGTAGAAATCATGGGAAAAGCAAGCTATATGAAAATGGCCACAATTGCTACCCAACAATTTTAGTTTCCAGTAGATTTCTGCAACTAGTTTGCTCTTTCAGGCATTATAGATATATTAGGGTGTTTGGTTTTTTTTTTTTTTTTTTTCTGTTGTGAGGATTTTAAATTTGAATCTCATGGATTATAAAAACTATTTTTCTGTGCTTGCTAATGTTCATCATGTTAATACAAGAGTGAACTGTTCAGAAAACACACAATCCTTCTGGATGGTTATAAATATTTTGCCCCTCTGCTCACCAGTACAGCAAAGGATGAGCAAACTCGACTGAAGTCTGGGTAGTAGCATCACTGGAATAAAACTGAGTGGAATTACTGTCACAGAAATGTAATTGTCATTCTTCAGAACAAAATAGGTCTGTGTTGTAATTAAGATAAGAGGGTACAGATCATTACTTTTGGCTTATGTGAACTTGTTTCTACAAACATTGTTCTTGAATTTGAGAGATTTTTAAAAATTTTAACTCTGGAAATACACTAAGAAAATGGTTTTAGCTGCTTTATAACTTTTTTCTTTAAGGAAATTTGAGGAACTTAATTTCTGTCGACAAAAGGAACTTTTATTTAGGTTCACTTATATGACAAATAAGTATTACTAAAACTACATGGTTCAAAGAATTGTACTCGGTGCTATAGGTAATATGGGGGCCTCATTCTCACCCCTGAGGATCCACGATATAAGAAGAACTATGAAGCATTTCCTGGAGAAGAGGTCATTATAGGTGCCATATGGGTGACACAAAGTGGCAAGAGAATCTCTGACACCTCCTCCTCAGGTGCATGTGTTTGAGACCTAATTCCTCCATTTACTAAATCCGTGGCCCTGGATAAGTTACTTAATTTTTCTGGGCCTTGGTTTCTTGGTCTGTTAGATGGGGGCCAGGCTAGATAAATCTTGCCTCATGACTCATGTGAAAATTAAATAATTAAATATATCTAAAGCCTTTGGTATGTAGTAGGTGTTCAAAAGTGTTTGTTTTTTAACTTTCACTTGGAGTTTGTGACAGTAAGTGGACACGCCAATATCATGTTACACACTCCCTACACATCCGCTTCCATCAGTACAGAACTCTCTCATGTTTTCCCTTCCAGAGCCTTAAATTTGTGAGATTCCTTGAAGGATTGTGAAAATTCCATTTTACATGGCTGAGTGCTCATATCCAGTCTAAGGTAACAAGTTAAATATACTAAGTGTACATTAAGTATATATGGTTAAATTGGCTTATTATGCATAGTTATATTAATGGCAATCCAAAGTATACCTTAGAATTTCATGATATTTCAACTTTGACTTTCTGTAAGCAGAAATACTTAATTTTATCCTATTTCAAAATGGAATATCTATATTTAAGTATTAAATTATAGCAAAGGTCTCCAAGTAATAAGATTATTAGGTTTACTCCTCATTTCTTTCTTATTTTTAAAATTAGTATCTTTATTTTTTGCCCCTTTAGGATTCATTTCATAAGGTTTTGGTTTAGATGGTTTCTCTTAGTTGATACTTCAGATTTGGTAAAAAAGAAAAAAAAAAGAAAAAAATTTCCTCTTCCAGGATGTTATGATTGAAAAATATTTTATTTTATCACCTGCATAAAGAAACTTGAACATAGTTTATTACTGAATCCTTTAAAATTCCATTTCAGTGAACTCTAAGAGACACTTGAATTTCTTTGTAAGTATTTGAATATTGTTTTGATGAGTTTTGCATCAAATTTATAAGCTTCTGGGCAAGAATTACTACTTTTTCAGTTTAATTCTTCAGACTGTGATTGTAGGAATACTTGTTCTGACAGGATTTGACCTGCACATTTAAGTTGCACCTTTGAGAGAATTTTGTAGCTAAGAAGAATTTCTGATCTTTTAAAACTTGTATCCACAAGTAAATAGTGTTGACCCACAAAACCGTCAATACCTTCAAAGTCTTATTAGTAACTTATTTATACTATTAAATATAGGGTTATCTATAACATAAAATGGCTTTTTAGATCAGAACATTTTAACTTACTTGATTTATATAGTATAAATATGAAGGTGCCAAGATAGCTGCATAAATACATGTTCTCTAAATACTCCTAAATGTTCTATTTGTTGGTTTGTCGTAGTTAAATATGTTAATTGATATACTATCTTAATGAAGAGTTACACTTGATAATTCCACGAAAAACATTTACATTACAATTTCTTTAAAAAATCAGTATGCAAATTTCTGTGATACATTTTCCTACCTTTTCCAAAATTTGAAAGTTTAATTTCATTTCCTAAATTTTGAGTTTTTCCTCATGAAGGAGAAACATGGTTAAAGGCCAGTGTATAAATCTTGCCTTATCCTTTTTTTTCAAATGTATCATATATGTATCCAATTTCTATATGAGTAAATTCAGGCTTGGCATGAGACAAAACTTAGTTATCATTACTTATAATGTTATGCAGAACCATACAGAAATAAAATATTTAATTATTTCAATAGAATAAACAGTATTTTCATTCTTGGAATGTAGATTAAAGAGAAACAGAAAACAAAAAAATGAAAAATTTTGTTATTGAAAACCTAATTTGTAAAGAATACAATTAGCTAGAAAGATGCATCCACTGTTTGCTCTTTTGTTTCTATAGTATATTTGGTATGAATTTGAATGAAGGTATTTACCTCTTTTAAATTTTCTTCTTTCAAATATCAAACAATGGCAGGAATTAGTCTAAACATTTCTATTCTGAAGGGTGAAAAGGGGGTGAGGAGGAAATATGCTCATGAAGAAAATGAAATCAAGGAAAGATTGAGGCTGACAATATGACTACTTTAGAAAGGGGGCAAAAATGAGAGTATACAACCTATTATGTGCACAGTCCTTGATCTTTTTTGTGTGTGTGAAAGATACCAGTGTCTACCAAAAGGGTTAAAGAAAATGCATTCTGTTGCATCTGCTTACTAAATCCCTTACTTTAGTAGAAATTCAAATTTTGTAAAGATTATTCGTTTTATTGATGCATATAATTATAATCACAAGCCATCTGCTGATTTGGCAGGCATGGTTAAAATTCTCTAACTCTCATAACCTTTCAAGTACAGTGCCCTTGGGACTCTATTTCACTTTTATATTTTGGAAAACATGTAGGGACAAATAAGGGCGGTCATCTGCAGAATGTCAGACCTGAGGAAATGAAAGAATGGAGACCGGGGTTGCTGTTGTGGTTATTTTTAATGGGAGAGGAAGTTATTGTTTTCTTTTTTTCTTTTTTTGCTTCTGACTTCATGAAGGATTATCCTAGATTCTATGATGTATTTGGGAATTTTTTTTTCCTAGGGATTAAAGCTCTATCTTTTTACTCCTGAAGTGCAGGTTCCAAGTCTAAACAAAACAAACAAATAAAAAACCTTTCCAAATACTGCCTACATTGGTTTTCACAGGTCAGTTAAATATATTTCACTTAGACTTTTTGAACTATTAGAATATTCCACCAGCTTTATTTTTCTTAAATACTCATGTTCAATTGAATAACCTTCCAGGCATAGATTTCAGATTGGAAAACAGTTTGTACATTTTGATGCCAACCTTTTGGCTTAAAGGTCAAATTTCCAAGTGTTTATTTGTTTGTTGTTGTTGTTGTTTGTATGAAATCATGTACTGACCAGCTTTCCCATGGCAGGTATCTTCTTGGGGTCCTTCTTTGCTACCATAAACATTTGAAGTTTGGTGATGTTCCGTACCTGATTCACTTACTTCCTTGGGACTGTTTCTTCTGTAATCAAACCTTATCAACCAGAGGATTCCAAGGGCCAGGATTTGCAGATTAGGGTTGATATATAGGCTGTATCACAGCAGACTGCAAGTGAGGTGAGGGGAATTTGAAAAAAACCATAGGATCCCAGATCTTGGCTCTGTCAAATAATGGAAATGTGCACATATACCTTCCCTGCCTCACACACACTCACACACACACACACATACACACGCACACACACACCACTCATAGTTAAATATTAAATAGTTGAAGGATTCTGACTTAACTTGGATGAAATCATTGACCCAAAAACTATTTCTTAGCATTTGGCAAATAAGAAAAAGAACTTTAGATAGAAACATTGTGCATATGAATTTTTTTCATAACGATGATATGCATGACTATAGTAATAATAATAACTCTTAACATTTGCCAGGTGCTTACACTGAGCCACCCATGGTGTTAAGTTCCTTGTAGGATTATATAATTCAATACTCATAGCATTTCCACTCGTGTCTGCTTTTTGCAGATGAAGCAACTGAAACCGAGACAGTAAGATGTTTTTCCTTAGGTCATCAGCAGGATTGAGGCTTGAGCCCCAAATCTAACTGTTCTCTAAATCCATGCTCTTAATGTGTCCCTATGCTGCATGGTGTCTGGGCACGACGTATGTGAAAAAACAAAAGCAAAAGCAGTGTCAACAACATTGTGTCAAATGACAGTGGGTCTCAAGTATGTCTGGGTTCCACTCATAGTTAAATATCATTAAGTAGTCGAACGATTCTGACTTGACAAGTTGCTTTATTTTCCTTATTGATAACATCTGTCATATTAAGGGTTATGCTGGGTGACCCCTACTGTCCTTTTCATTCCCCAAATTCTATAACTCTATGAACTTTTAATAATGAAAACATCCCATCAGTTTGAAAAATAATTCAGAGACAGCGTAAGTCTTTTTTATACCTAAGACATACGTACTTAGTATGCCAATTAACCTTGATATCAGAAGTAGCCTGTGCTAAGAACCAAATGAGCCTTAGCTCTGATGCTAAACATTGGATCGAAAGTTAAACATTTGGCCCAACAGCCAGAAATCTTAGCTCACAGAATCTGTGAGCATCAACATAGATACTTAGAAATGTCTGATAATTGAATTCTTCCTCTGAGTAGTTTGGTGTCAAGCAGAAGACACGTGTTTTTCTATTATAATAATAAGATAACACTGACATGGTGCCAACCACTCTTCTAAGTACTTTCCATCTATGAATTCACACAACAGCCACAACCAGAGCAACAGCCTATAGGATAGAGTGAAGGTCTGTTACCAGCCCCTTCTCATAGATGAGAAGACTGTGCTATGGGGAGGTGGGGCAAGCTGCCAGGGAAATCCATGGCTGCAAGGTCAGAGCTGTGCCTGACCTGTGGCCTCAGGCAGGGCGGACTGACGACTGCACATTTGACCTCTGTGCCTTCTGTCTGTGGGCTTGTTAAGATTTTGCTTCGCTTAAAAAATATTTGGAAACATAGATTACAGTTTGCAGATACGTTTAGATACATTGTAGCATTTATTTTTGCATTTTAGATCTTAATTAAGCAGTTATTGTTACAATACTTATAAAGTTTCCTTAAATTACTATAGAAGATTAACGTAAAAGCATTTTTGAATCTTTTGCAAATACCATGTTGAAAATATAATACTAACTAAAAAGCGTCAAGTTAATGAAATTTGACAAAAATCCTTTAGAAGACAAACTATATTTAAAATCACTGCATTCTTCGCAGAATCTAGCGGAGAAGCTTGAACATTGTGAGAAACGCACAAGTGATTCTTAAAAGAAAGAAAGAATATAAGAATGAAGAGTTTTAGTCACAATAGAACCCTTCCTAGATAGATACCACATCAAATTCACAAGAGATTAAAATATTTTATTCCAGGGATGCCTCTGTGGCTCAGTGGGTTAAGTGTCTGACCCTTGATCTCAGCTCAGGTCTTGATGCCATGGTCATGAGTTCAAGCCCAAACAGTAGGCTCCATCCTGGGTGTGGAGCCTATTTAAAAAATTAATGAGTAAATAAATAGAAAAAGAAAATATTTTATTCCAGCTAGATATGATTTTCATATATTTTTTGTATTTTACATGTACTAAATTTTCCAAGAGAGTCAAGTAAAAAAATGTAAGTATCAGTACTGAAAAATTGTGAACAGGTTATGTAGGCTTTGTACCACCGTGGCCTGTGCAAAGATAAAATAGGCTGTGGTCACATGCAATTCCTCTCTGCCACTCAACCTTAATGTATGTAGGGCCAGAGCATCTTATCAGGCATTGCCAATTCTATTTCTTCTCTGAAAGGTAAAGTATGGCCTGAAGAACAGAATGACCATCTTTGCTTAGAGGTAGCGTCAGGGAAGATTTCAAAGAAGAGGCATTTAAAGAGTCTTGAATCTATCCATTCAAAAAACTAAAAATCTACTATGTTCCAGCAACTGTGTCAAGCAGTGTAGACACAACCATAAACACTGTGAGAGCTTACACCATAGTAGGTGACACAGCACACTGATATTCAGAATACAGTCAGACCTGTGCTATGCAAGAGGCAAGCCCAGGACATAGATTTGAAAACTGGTGATGAGTCATCTGGCTTGGATTGCAGTGTAGATGGTTAACCAAGATAAGACATTCAGAAGGAAGAGGTTATTTTGAGGAAAAGATGATGTACACATTGAATGCAAGATAGGCAGGCGGTGATGTTGGTTATACAATGGTTCAATGGATCAGAAATTCAAGAGTGAGACTTGGTTGGGACGGAGAGATGGACATTTGGATGTGGCTTCCAAGAAAAATAAAGTGAGAAAAGGACCAAAATTAGGAACTCTGGGAATATCAATATGTAAAGGGAAAAAAGGAGAGCCAATGAAGAAGGAACTTAGAGAACGCTGGAGAAATCCAGGAGTGACAGACAAAACAAAGACAGAAACAGTTTCTTAAGGAAAGACTCAGCAGGGGCGCCTGGGTGGCTCAGTCGTTAAGCGTCTGCCTTCGGCTCAGGTCATGATCCCAGGGTCCTGGGATCGAGCCCCGCGTCGGGCTCCCTGCTCGGCAGGGAGCCTGCTTCTCCCTCTGCCACTCCCCCTGCTTGTGTTCCCTCTCTCGCTGTGACTCTCTCTGTCAAATAAATAAATAAAAAATCTTTAAAAAAAAAAAAAAGACTCAGCAGTAGTGTTAATTACTCAGAACACAGACTGCAAATGCACCCCAAGATATGCCAAATAGGAGGTTACTGGAGATCTTAGCTGAGAAACTTCAGTGGAATCAGGGGTTGAAAGCTAGATAGCCATGGGTTGTGCAGAGAAGGGGAATTGAGAACAAAAAGTCTCTGGGGATTTTAAGAAGTTTGACACTGAAGAACAGAGATAGCAATATATGTTTATATACTAAAGAGGAGGAACCAGAAGAGATAAGAAGACTGAAAAGTTTGAAGATATGGAAGGAAAACCAACTAGATGAAGTAGGAAGCAAATGTAATAGAGCCCAAAGGAGAACCTACCCTTAAAAGGAAGGAGAAAGCCTCTTCCTCTAAAACTAGAGCAAAGGGAGGAGTGGAGACAGAAATATATTTGTTGAATGTAGAGATGAGAGGCCGAGACCATTCAGAGTTGGTAGCTTCAACATTCCCTATAAAATTAGGCAACAAATTCAATACCGACTCTGTATAAAATGGTTTTAGACTGCAAGTGCCATGAACATGCTAGTCTTTATTATTACATTCACATCATATTATTAAAAACAAAAGGTTTTACCTAACTCCTCAACGTTATTAATGATTGATATTGGCATAGAAACTCAGAAGACTAATGGGAACCAGAAGAGCTAGGGGCTTTCCTCTCCGATTGGAACTGCTTTTAAATTAGGAAGGGTAAAGGGCAGCAGAGAGTGTCCTTTCCTCTGGAGCCAGGAGCAGGAAGGGTGAGGAGCGGAGGATGAAATGGGCTTCTCTCCATGCAGGACAGTGTTGAGCATGTTGGGAGCCATGAGTTTGGCTCACAGCAGGCAGTAGGTACGTTTCTGCTCTCCATATCTCTTCTTTTGGTATTTTTTCCTTATTTTATCCTGGAGATAGAACTTCCAACCGTTAGCTTTCTTACTTTTACTACCTCTGTCCCAGACAAAGCCTCCCTTTTCATATCCAGATGATTTCCTTCCTTTCACTCCTCTGCTCAGTCATTTAAGGATGTGCCATCACACTTAAAATGCAGACACCTGGGGCGCCTGGGTGGCTTAGTCGTTAAGCGTCTGCCTTCGGCTCAGGTCATGATCCCAGGGTCCTGGGATCGAGCCCCACATTGGGCTCCCTGCTCAGTGGGAAGCCTGCTTCTCCCTCTCCCACTCCCCCTGCTTGTGTTGCCTCTCTTGCTGTCTCTCTCGCTGTCAAATAAATAAATAAAAATCTTAAAAAAAAATGCAGACACCTTACTACAGTCTGTACGGCTCCACATGTTTTATAAAACAGCTTTATTGAGATATAATCCACATACCATACAATTTACCCATTTGAAGTGTACAGTTCAGTAGTCTTTAGTATATTCAGGGTTATGCATCCATCACCCTAATCAGTTTGAAAACATTTTGCTGGGTATTAAAGAGGGCACGTACTGAATGGAGCACTGGGTGTTATACACAAACAATGAATCACGGAACACGACATCAAAAACTAATGATGTAATGTATGGTGATTAACATAATAAAAAAAGAAAAGAAAAAAAAGCAAAGCAGATGAAAAAAAAAACCATTTTGCTTCCCCCAAAGAAACTCTGCACCCCTTAGCCATCAGCCTGAAACCCTCCCTCCGCCCTAGGCTCTAGGCAACTAATAATCTACTTCATGTATCTGTAGCTATACCTATTCTGGAAATTTCATGTAAATGAAATTATACAACGTGGTCTTCTGTGACTGGATTCTTTCACTTAGCATGTCTTCGAGGCTCACCTATCTTTTAGCACGTATCAATACTTTATTCCTTATTATTGCGGATAATATTCCCTTGATTGGTTATACTATATTTTACCCACTCATTAGTTTATGGACATTTGGGGTGTTTCTGCATTTCTGCTACTATGAATAATGCTACTATGAACATTCATGTCCAGTTTTCTGTGGACATATGTTTTCATTTCTCTTGTGTATGTACCTAGGAGTCGAATTGCTGGATTATATGGTAACTCTGTGTTTAGCAATTTGAAGAACTGCCCAACTGTTTTCCAAGGCATTGGAAAAGCCTATGCAATAAAATGCAATAAAATGGCATTCCCACCCACAGTGTATGAAGGTCCGAGATTCCCTCACATCCTCACCAACACTTGTTATTGTCTGTCTTTTTCATTATAGCTATCCTAATGGGTATAAAGTGGTATCTCATTGTGGTTTGGATTTGCATCTCCTAGTGACTAATAATGTTGAATGTCTTTTCACGTGCTTATTTTCCATTTGTATGTCTTTTTTGAAGACGTTTCTATTCAAGTCCTTTGCCCATTTTTAATTGGGTGATTTGTCTTTCTATTATTGAGTTGTAATTGTTCTTTATATATTCTAGATACAAGGGCTCTGTTTTCATCCCAGGCATATGGTTTTTTTACTCTTTCACAAATGAATAAAGATTATTCCTACTTCAGTCTGAAATACCCCCTGTCTTCCAGCCTACCTTTTTTTCCCATAGTGCTTATCGCGGCTTTAGATTGCGTTGTATATTTGTTGTTTCTTTGGCTTTGGTTTGGTTCCCACATTGGACTACAATTTCTGCTGTCTATCCCTGCTTCTCTATCACCTATCTCATGACGATGAGAGACTGTTGTGATTAAACACACATCTTGGAGCTAGAGTTCAATTTCCAGGGTGGCTGCTTGCTAGCTTCGTGACTCTGGGCAAGTACTTAAGTTTTCTGTTTTAATCTCCTTATTTGGAAGGTGGGAATAATAAAGAACCCCTTATCCATATAGTTGTTGTGAAAACTGAGTTAACATCTAATATATAGAAAACATTTATAACAGTATCTATCACAAACAAATAATAGAATTAAAAAAGTCGACAAATATTTTTGACTGAGTCCTTAATGAATTTTTCTACTGACTGCATATTCTCTTGGAGAAAATGGCCTGTTTAACATCCAAAGGTTTAATCAGTCTCATCAAGACGAGTCCTCACCATGACCACACAGGGTTATGAATGGGGTACTACCTACCTGTGGGCTTTGTGTAAGGAGTGATCTCTTTTTGGATCATGGAATTTTGCAGAATTTCTACTGTGTGCCTTGCCTCTTATGTGTGACATCTCATGCAGTCCTCACAGCTCTAGAGGGAGATTCTGTTATTGCACCTTTTTATAGATGAAGAACCATAGTTCCGTGATCAAGAACTAGCAGATGTCACAGTTAAGATCCCAACTCGCATGGGTGTTAATTCAGCGACAAAGCTTGGCACTCTCTAAATCTGCTGCCCTGGACCAGTGCTCAGGATCTCCAGTCATCAACAAAGCATTTCCTGGGTCATTTATCACTATCTTCCCTACATACCGGCTTTATGATTTTTTAAAAACATATTTCGGTGTGTTCATTATCTTAGCAACTATTGCTGATTTTCTGAACATTCTGTCCAGCCTATATCCAATCTAAATGCAACACAAAAGTTTACATTCCTTGACTCCATTCTAGCGTTGTGGATCTTTCTATGGTTTGCTCAAAGAAAGACATAGAGTTGTCCAGCGTCACACTGCTGCTCTATCGAGTGCTACATAGCAGAAAAAAACATTGGCATCAGACATTATTTTGAGTACTAGCTCTTACTAGCGGTGTGACCTAAGTTTGCTCAACTTCAATTGGGAATAACAATGATGTCACCATCCTTAGATTGTTGGCAGGTTTAAATAAGATAATAGAAACATAAGATGCCCATTCTGGTGTCCTAGTCAGTGTCGATGCACACACTAATGGCAGCAACAGTGAAAGCCTCATCTGATTTTATTTTTACCTTTTCCCTCCTAAATTTATTTCACTCAAAGCATTGTCTACTACTTTCTCTCCTCCCTACCTCCACTGTCTAATTTGAGATCGGTATGCCTCGTACAACATTCATGTATATTTTCATGATAAATATTATGTTTCTTGTATTATCTTTTAATTTTATTTCATGTTTTCAAGAACTGCTCCATTTAGTCTTTTTCGGCATTTGCAATGTGCCACTCTTCTAATTTTAACATGTGGTTGAACTGGCAGTAGCAGTCCTTAAATTTTAACACCCCCTTCCCTTTGCTTTCAAGTGGCTAGGGTATAGTACTACTGCCTATGCTTTTGGTCCATTTTTTTGTTTGTAAAATTAATCTCAATTTATAAGCAAACTGTTTATAAGATGATTATTTTCTACTTCACTGGTCTTTAGATATAACATCAATAATTCAATAATCTACTTTACAGCATTACATTTATTACTCTTAGCTAATCTCAACTGTGTGTTTTCACCAGCATGACTTTTTGTTACATTGTATGGCTATTTTCCTATTTTCTCTCTAAATATTTCATCCACTGATTTCCTAAAATTCACATCACAGAAGCAGTGACTTCGTCATGGTTCCATGTTTTCTTAATAGTCAACTGGCACTCAGTCAACATTCTCATTCAACATTGAGCACCTTATATATGAAGGGAAGCAAAGAGAAGATTGCTCTTGCCCTGCAGGAGCGTCCAATCTAGAGCAGATGATGAGGATGTCAACAGTGACTCATCCTGGTGGGCCAGCTGCTATGTGAGGTGTAGGCAAAGCTTCCTACGGGAACGCAGAACCCAGGCTTGGAGCGGGAGGAGTTAACACGATGAAAGGAAACCCATACAGATTTCTCTGACTTAAAGCATTCATTTCGCAAGCACTCTTATCATTCGCTATGACAACACAGTGTGCATAGTAGGTCTTTAAAAGCAGGGATGCCATAGATCTTCTAAGGCATTTTCTTCCTGCACACACCTTTTGGGGAAAAACTAAACATAGCCAAAAAATATGTAGTCTGTTACCTCTGATAGAAAAGTCAGGTCAGATTCCCTCAGTGATCTGCCATAGCTAATGAAACACTGACATAGAGAGAAGCCAATTGGCCAATGAAAACCAATAAAAATAATAGACTGGAATTGGATAAGCATAGGACAAAATGCCTGATGTGAACTGTATTGACCTCTGATTAATCACATGAGACAACTATAAAACCAGATGTTCAAATGACCAAAGGCACGTATTTAGTCTGATTCATTGTAACTCTTAAAAACCATCCAAGGAGAAAGATCAGTTAGGATGTTGATATTCACATGCAGGCTCGGCCCGAGACAACAATGTGCATTTTCATTCTAAATGTGTATGATTATGAGTTCTTTACTCAAACTCTATACCCTGATGTTTGTGCTTTCAGAGGAGAGTTCTTATCAAACCCATCAGATTGTTCTCCCATGTTACCAAGAAATAAATTCAGCACCCACATCTCCTCAAAGATTTTCATTTTATTGCCTTTTTGATGTGTACAGCGGATATATCTGTACTATTAGATTGGCACACACCATACACCCCTCTCCGCTCACTAAGACTCCACCTGTTTACATAAATGTTTTCCCTTCTTCTCCAGAAGAATAGGTGCTTAATGAAGATTTGTGTAAATAAGTTAATGAATTTATTAAATAATACTGTCCTATATCAAGAGGGCTGGTTACACTGGTATTAACCAAATTCCTTATTTGTGACATTATAATTTTCTTGCATTTAGATGAGATTGATACTTTTAAAATAGCTTTGTTTAAAAAAAAAAAAAGAAACATCAGTGAGATAGCAAAACCAAATGAGTGGTGGCAAGAATTCAGAAGGGGAATTGATTCTTTTTAAGATCTTTCTCCTGTGCTTACTGATACTTCTTACATTGTGCCATATTCTCCCAGCTTTGCTGGAGTACGATTTAATAAGTCCATGTTTCAGGATACTGAGTAGTTTTTCCTGGCCTGAGTGCTAAAACACCTAACTTCTGCTCAGTGCGAAATTTGGTGTTTGGGAGACTCACCCTCCATCTCTTTACTAAATCACACTCAGCAAGTTTTCATTCTATAATTTTTCTTATTATCAACTGGTTGTATTCTCCTCTTTCTAAAATCTGTATTATTTCTATAAATGATGTTGCAAAATTTATCACTGGGATATTTACATGAACAGAAATGCAAATGTATTTTTAGTATTAGACTAAAAGGGTTTTTTTTTTTTAATCTTTTAAGGAGATTTCAAGATAGTGTGTTCTTCAAAATAGCACTGATCGAAAAAGAACACTTCACATGGTGTATATGAGAAACTCTTTGTACCAATTAGAAAATGTCAGAGTTTACTAGGGCTGGTAAAACATTGACGTCTCAAAGAAATTTGCATTATTGCTTGATATTGAAATTTGTTTTTATTACATGATTTTTAATCAATTCACCTCCATATTTTATTTGCTTTTGGCAAGTTTAAATATTGTGCAGTCTTAGATTTGTAATTTGTGAGCTTACATTTGATAATGGCACCTGTAGTGAAGAAGTACTTAATTGCTATTTCTTTCTTGACATGAATGGCTTCATCTGAACAGAAGATCAAGTTCAATAAGCTATAAAGTGGTTCTCAGAATGTACTTCAACGATGGGCCAGAACATTCACTTTTTTCTGTCTCTTTCTATCATAAAACATTAAAAACAGAGCAAATAAATAGCTCTAGAATAAAGTGGAAATACTACTGTTCCATGTGGATGTATTTTGCCTTTGGGGATTAGGAGTCTTCATTGCCTTTAATAGTGGATATCTAAGGTGTTGCTTCTCAAAGCGTGATCCCCAAACCATCAGCATCTGGATCATCTGGGAACTTGCTAGAAATGTACATTCTCAGGCCCCACTCCAGACTACTGAATCAGTAGCCTGTGCTTTAATAAGCCCTCCCTCCAGGTGATTCTGACACCGGCTGAAGTTTAAGAACCGCCGCTGTGACACTTTGCTATTCAAAGTGTGGTCCATGGATCAGCAGGAGCACCTGGACCCTTATTAGAAATGCAGGACATCAGGGTGTCAGAATCAGGAACCGCATTTTAACAAGGTACCCAGGTGATCCTTATGCATATTAAAATCTGACAGCCATTGCTCTAAGGGTTAAAGCAAGAAACTTACCAGTCGGAGAGTAGCCTCTATTCAGAGGCATTTTGGTGGTTGTCAAAATGGACCTGAATAGATACTTCGCATTTGTATATTTCCTCAGTTCCCTCTGGAATAAAAAAGGGGGAAGAGATGTGTATACCTCTTGGCTGCAATGTTCAAAAAATACATAAAGGCACACTGTGTCTACATTATGAGATGGAGAGCAGAACTATTCTCTGGGTAGCAGAGCTATTATCTATGTAATAAATTATATGTGTGTGTATATATGTATGTACATATGCACATGCATCTACGTACATATATATATATATATGTACACATATCCCACAGTGACCTAGAAATATTAGGTGAAAGCAGTTTTCAGGTCTAAATTTTTTTGAAAATTCAATTTTTAAATTCACTTTTCATGTGCAAATAAATCTATGTTTTGTGTCTTTTTTTGTTTGTTTTGCATCTTTTTATCTTAGACTACTTCCTGCTTTCGAATTTATTTTTCTGTAGGAATCTTTTTAGAAAGCGAAGGAAGTTACAAACTTTCAAGGCTCTGTCTCATCCTGATAGGGTAATTGTAACTATGCTAAGGAATCAGTAAGACAAAGCTGTCTGTGGAAGTGATGAAGTTTGCCTCTTTCCAAGGATTTGGCCTTTTGCACTGACTACTGGTGAATCCAGTGGCCTGGGAGAACAAGAATAGTTGACCAAGTAAAATCTTTTTGTAAAAATATTTTTAGCATGGAAACACATGAAAATTAAAGGATTTAAAAAATCCTTTGAAATCTTTGCACAACAAACACCCCCATATGTAAATAGGACTGTCACTCGGTGTTTGTCCACAACTAGAGCTCCAGATGAACCAGTGTAGTGCGCGGTGACAGGAACAGCTGACTCATTAGCAGAGAGCAGTGAAAGGTAATTAACCCTGGGAAAAGTACAGCTGCCGTGCGGGCTGTTCCTTTCTGTAGGATCTGATTAGAAATTAGTGTTAAACCACTGATTCTTTTTTTTTTTTTAAAGACTTTCACTCTCAGGTGTGTCCCTAGAAAAGGTTCTCAAATGTATTTAGATACAAAAGGGCTCAAATCTAAAAAAGCATTTTCTGATAACAGTAGACACCTTTTTTTCCTGTTGAGGGGGAGTTCTTTTGAATGAATACTATGTTTGACTACTCAAGATTGGTAGTACCCTAACCCATACTCTAATAGTCAGTATGTAAATTACTTGAAAGGATTGTTTTATATAGTTAATAAGCTGTAGATAATTGCCATTTAATTAAGTTTTCTCTTTTTTCTTTCCATTTTTCCTCTGACGATGCTTCTCATCAGTAGCGATGGAAACTCTCCAGTTCAAATCCAATGAATATTAGGGAAGGTAAGTAAAGGCTATTTAAAAATAAACCTTATCCCCAAAGAGAAAAGATTCCTAACTTTTCAATAGCCTTAGAAAACTTGAGAAGTTAAAGAACTTGGTTTTAGGGGATAACCAAAGATGTTTGATTTTTTTAGTGTTGGTATCATCATGGTAATTTGCGATATATTCTTTTTTTTTTTTTTTTTTTGAGGAGTGCATACACTTGCTCATCCTGATTGTGACTTCACATGGCTCATATGAAGAGCATTAATAACTTAACCCAGTCAGAATTCATATATGTAGCTAAAGAATGTGGTAGACAGAATAATGCCCCCCCTTTCCCCCAAGATGTCTGTGTCCTAATTCCTGAACCCTGTGGATATGTTACCTTATAAGGTAAAAGGAGGGTGGTGAAATTAAGAATTTAGTGATGGGTAGATTATACTGAATTATCCATGTAGGCTCAATTAATCATATGTTCCATAAGAGAAGGGTAGGAGAATGAGTCAGGGAGATGCCACATGAGAAAAACTCAACTCAACCCACCATTGCTGGCTTTGAAGACGGAGGAACAGAGCCATGAGCCAAGGAATTCAGCCACCTCTAGAAACTGAAAACGGAACGGCTCTCAGTTTACAGCCAGCAAGAAAACAGGGACCTCAGTCCTGTAACAGCAAGGAACTGGAGTCTGCCAACAGCCCAAATGAGCAAGGAAATGAATTCTTTCTGCCTCCAGAAAGGAGTGCAGCCTGATTTGATTTTAGCCTAGCGAGACTGTACCAGTCTGTGGGCCTGCGGAGCCCTAAGAGAACATACTTGTGTTGTTTTAGTCCGTAAGTTTTTAGAAATTTGTTACAGCAGCAATAAAAAACTAATACAGCAGATGAGACAACCAATAGATGGGATATATTTTACAGGTGGCAATATAGATCCAGTGAAGAATTTCTTGTGTGTGAACAAAGAGGAGAAAAATTTCTCAAGAGGCCAAGACTGATATGGTCTTTAGGAGTTGGAATATTCATTTTGTAGATCCTAGAGATGGTTACCACCAACTCTGAGAATTCCATATTCTGCTTTGCCACACCACTCCCTACACAAAACAAAACAAACACACACACACAAACAATTCTCCACATGATATTTTTATAAACACAGTGTCTGTATCATTCAAGGTGCAAATGAGTACATAGCTTTTTTGGAATCGTTAGTGATTCTGTGTTTAACTGAGCAAGAGTGAGGGGAGTGGAATGTCAGTGGTTGGGAGGCAAGGTCCCTGCTGCAGAAAGAAAGCTGACCTGACAGTCCCAAAATATGCTGAGCCTAGCACTTAAAAGCAGATGGTTATCATGGGAAGCCTGGTTCTACCTCCTGCTACCTATGTGAACACTGGGTAAGGTAGTGAGCTCACTTGGTTTCCTTTCTTCACATGTCAAATTGCTAATACCTCCTCATAGGCCCATCATGATGACTAAGGAAGAGCGCATGTGAGTACTTACACTAGTGCCTGTCACTTGATAAGAGTTCAGTAAAGGTGAGCTCAATTTATTTAGAAAACACTGTGTCACTTCACTATTTTGATAAAAATAGTAGATCACTTTTGTCTTTCCTCATGGCAAGTGCCAACTTACCTCCAAAATAAGTCATCAATTTGGAGCATATGGATAAACCTCGCTTAAAATAAAATGTTTGAGTGCATAATAGTCAGGATATTCTGGCACATTACAAATAAGAAAAGTGAGGGATTAAAAACTAGGAACTGGATCTAGTTTAAATAAATTAGAAATCTTCCTAGATGGTTTTCTTGCCAAAATTTGAAAAAATAAGACTATATTCTAATTTTGCCTTTGGCTTTTATTCTCACAAAAAGGCCAATTTAAATCCCCATAAACTATAATTTTTCGTATACATTTGATAAAGTAGACATTGGGGAAAATCTAACCATAAATTCTGTTACATTTCATGCTTGCTCTCCTTTGCATTTGGGGATCTGACATTTTCAACTTCAGGGAAGACAAAAGTGTAAAGTCTCCTTAGCTGGCATAGCAGTCAGACACAAATCTATAGAGTCCCAGACGCTGTGTGTCTGGGATGTTTTGTATTAAAATACAATTTATAGAATATTATTTCAAGCATCTGAAGAGTATTATTTTTGGCTTACTTAATTCAACCATCATGTATTGAGCACCTACTCTGGCCACAGCATTATGTTGTAGTGAAAGGTCAACAAGACACAGCCTTTCACTTCCATGAGCTTATGCTGGCATGGAGAAGATCAGATGGACATGACTGAGGTAATATCAGGCACAACAGAGAAATCAAGATGAAGGTGCCATCAAAACCCTATTGGGATGCAGAATTCTGTGAGATGCTGTCACTTAATCCACTGTATGAGTGACAAATCACTTTTTTGTAGGAAGATTTTACAGTTCTGACACTGAAGGGGAAAGTTCCTTGGAAAGTTACAAATGAACAGATTCTAAACATTTAATTTTAGCTATTTAATTTTGACCATCCAGTCTCCTTTGACCCTTGTGTAACTATAGAAAATATGGCTTTAATTCATGGTTAACCAGGCCGACTACAATTTCAACTATTTGTATCTTTCCAGTTGGCCTTTGGGACATTTATTTATTTTAGTCAAAGTTCTCTGAATCTCTCTAGGGATGAATTCTTGAGGAAACATCATTTTCTAGAAGCTTATCCAGTCTGGTCCCACTGTGCCTTCTGCCTCCCTCCATAATCATGCTTTCCACATTTCACTGGAATCCTCAATTTGCTGGCTTGTACTTCTGAGGACAAGAGTTGCGCTTTATATATTTTTTTCATGCTCACTGTTTGGCATGGAGCAATCCATTGGTTGGGGTTCAATAAATGTGTATCAAACCAGTATTAAGTAAATTTTTTAGGAGAAGGATACTTTCATTAAAAGAATCTATTTTAAATTAAGCAGTTCATTGAGAATAAAATCCAAGGATCATTCTGCAAAAATCCAATGCCGCATTGGCCTCAACAATTGAGGGTCATGTCACTTGTTTTTTGTAAGTTTCAGTAGATTCTCCTAGTCCGTATTTTGTAGTCAGATAATGAAGATAAATGACCTTATCCTTTTAATTTAAATTTACAGAATATGGTGAAGATATTAATGAAAAATAGTTACTGTTGGGAAGAACAGCAGACTTGTTGGAAAACATCTAAAAAGTCTCTTTAATATGGATCAGGAAAATGGAAAATGTCTAAGCCTAAATATCGAGCATACTGTGTAACAATCTATATAATAAAATAGATTAAGTAGAGAAAATTCCTTTTACATAATAAAAAACCTCATTTTTTGAATCAACAAGTGCTCTTTGAACTTTATTACAAATGTTTTGACATTATAAGGTTGTTTAGTATAGAGTTACTCAAAATAGCACATTTAGTGTTGCAACACAAGCCTTGAAGTTAAGTGGTTAGTTTAATAAAACAGAGTTTCCATAGTTACCACAGGAGAACAGAGGATAACTTTTATTTCTTTGGCAGTCAGGAAGGAGCTTTAGAAAAAAGATTAAGCAAACAGATCCAAGCAGGTTCATTATGTGGAGCTTCGCACCTGATTGGCTTTTTTAAAAGAGGAAACTCTTGATATTACAGGAAATAAACCTTCTTCCCCACTAAAATATATAGCAGCATGTTAAGAAATATGAACACTCCCTTTCTCTGTGCATTTTGAACTAGATTTTGAGTCAGAAGGAAAACTAATTTAATAAGATATCCCTATGAGATACATTTTTGCTCACAGTGTTACCTTAATAAACCATGCCATAAAACAAGTGGTTAAAAATGCCACTCTCGAAGACAGCGGTGCCTTTCTCTACAGGGCAGATCATACAATCTTGGGGCTAACATTTTGTCGAAAGGCCTGATGGAAGGGAAATGGAAGTCCATGCTGGTGAAGATGCCTACTTGTGCCCGCTTCATTGTTTTCTCAGTGTTGCATTGAGATGTGCTCTCTCGGAGTGCTAATGGAGGTCACTTTCGGCATTGTCCTCTGCTGTGTTTGCCCAAAGAGTTCTTCACAGTTGACTGTTGAGAAACAAAATGATGTGGTTTCAAGTATCTCACCTTCAGCTCCTGAGCCTTTAAAGCAGCAGTGATTAACAGGACTTTTACAAAGTTTCTATGTAGTTACAAGGACAGTTTCAATCTTCTGTCATTTTTTTGCATTAGCCATGATTATGCTTTTACCACAAAAATGCATTTGTTTTAAAGGTAACAATACAGACTAGGAGAATAGCTTATGTTTCATCTATATTTATCAGCACTCACTGTACATTTGTGTCTTCATTACCAGGAAATATTAAGGGACATTGTGCCATCTATTCCTGTTTACAGTTTATTATGCAGAGATAGGAAACACTTAGCATGTAAAATGAATGTAGAAATTATTCCTGGATAGAAACACGGACATTTCCCACTCGTTGGCTCTTTCTCCTCCATCACCGGATCAGAGTGTAATTGTCAGTAATCAGGCCTGCTTGCTGCTGATAAAACCACTCTGAATGCTAGCAGCCTTCTTTGTGTGATGACTCAATTATTCCAGAAGTGCCTCATCAAATCTGCCCCATCAGCTGGGCTAATAAATAAGGAGAAGAAACTGGCCCCCCAAAGCAAATTATAAATCCATTTGCATTAACCATTTCGCTGGTCCATGATCTAGGCAGAAATAAGCATGGCAGATTGTATTAAGCTTATTTGAATATGTTTATAATGTTTACAGCATGCAACTTTTTTTTTTTTTCCACAAGGTGTTGGAATTATCAGTCATGAATGGCATCTAAATGCAGTTATGTTAATTGCAGCAAGGCTTTAAGTATCTTTGAGGGCTATTTTGTTACTTAAATCAGGTGAAAGTTAAATCCTCTTGCAGGGAGAAATATGGGTGTCACAAGTTTTTGGCATCGCTTTCCAGTTGAAGGAGAAGAGGTTTGTGTTTAATTTTTGCAGGTACTGGAAGGACAAATACAAATACTATAGTGACTGCTGGTACAAGTACAATTACTTTATATCTATCACAGTGGAAACCAGAAGTTATTTCAATGCTCTGTATCACTTCAGCCATTTGCAAAGCAAAAATTGCATTTTCTGGGAGGAGATCAGAGTTGCCATAGCACTCCTGTACTTAAAATTCCTTGAAAGATTCTAGAGGGTAGAGATTTCAAAAAGCCAGGCAAACCAGTAAAAATCAATTAAATCCATTCATGGAAATTTTGTACATTGACAAATTTTATTTTTATTTTTTTAAAATGACAAACTCTGCTGAATAACAAGAAGGCTTTTTTATATTTGAACTTCAGTCATCAGTCAGGGAAGCAAAAAAATGTTCAAAATGGATCATGAAAGGCAATTTGGTTGCTAATATCAAAGAATTAGTCTTGTTGAATATATGATGATTGAAACTCCAGACATTCTCCCTAAAAGTAAGCAATGCCATTGACCCACTTTGTCACGAGAGCTGGTTTTCCTGCAGAGTAGTTCCAGTTTTGCCGAAGCTCTTTTTTCTACCACTACTGTGATCAGGAGTTGAATAGGGGCTGATGGTAAAAGTAAAGCTGGTGGCCAATAAACAGTATTTTTCTTTTCCTAAAACAACTTAAATGAAACTCATTACTTCTCTTCATTTGCTCCAGCCAATGAAGCATATCCCCTAATATCAACCTGGAGAGCTAGGCAGAAGAAAGCCGTCTTTGACCACGTAAATATATGGTGGCGATAGGCTGACATAATTTTTTTGCATCAATTTCTAAATATACAATCTCTGACTGTGATGGAAAAACCAATTCTATAGCTCATTGATTAGAAATTCCAAAATAGGGGGTTTGGAGTTTCATTAGACATTTAATGGAGCTACATGTAAAATGAGAAAACAAGGAATTTGATTGTCCAGGTTAAGATATTAAGGTTTCTACAAAATTTGACTCTAAGTTAAATTATCTTGCTGATTCATATAAAAATAAACCTGGAAACTCTGGACTTTAAAGGATTTGCTTTAACATTCAAAAAAATAAACTGAGCCAAGATAACCCCCCTTTCTCATCATTCTACCTGATGAACAATTGTTGACGACTTTAATCTTTGAAAAATGATCAGGAGATTAAGACTGTTAGAAGTTGTGGAGACATGGCCTCAAAGAATAGCAGTGCTAATGTAAACATGCTGGCATTCTTCTGTTTTTATTTTACTCCTTAAGAAACTAAGTCTGAGAGTGGTCTCTGCAGCTTGTTTTAACATTCCAAACTTCTGAGAGGACCCTGCCATGCATTTCCATCCTGACTGAAGTACAACAGTCTGGTTCCATTGATGAGAAATTCCAAAAAGAAATTGGTGGTCGTGGTGAGCTCCTTTTAGTTATTAGTTAAAAGGCTAAAAGTGTGACATACATTTCCTATTAAACTTATTGGCCCTATCATCAAATTTTTCACTTTGAGTATAGTTTGGAGGATTTTTTTTTAATATTGCATTTTTTTTGGAACCACAAGTAAATCTGTGGTTCTCTGCTTAAGGATACAACTGACATACACATCATATCACTTTAGGTCTTCGCTCCCACCCCCACCCCCAGACCACCAATAAAACATAATCTGATATACCCTTTTAAAAAATATCACAGCAGATTCATTCTAATGTATCACTGGTTGAAGGAACTGTCTTTTTCAGAAGCAAGTAGTCACCCATGAAGCAGCTGTAAAGAACTGAGAGGCCCTAATTATTGGCATATAGTAAAGCAGACAAATGAAGTACTTTGTGATGATTCCATTTAACAAGTAAAGCCATGTCTTAATTAGAGAGCACATTTAAGGACCGTGTAACCCATTAGGCTACTAACACTTTGGTGGTTGTCATCTGGTTTTATCTTTTGAGATTGGTGTTTCATAAAAATATGAGCTTTAATGGAAAAGTGTGCATCCTGGTAGGGGGGATAGAATTAATGTTCTTGCCAATTGTGGGAACTTGGTCAAGATTCCAAGTCTTAAGTTAACTGTTCCAGAATGTCTATTTTCTATGAATATATTAGTAAGTCCTGAAGTTTTACAAAATGGCTCAAGATCAGTGAAAGAGATTGAAGTATGGCAATTAATAAAAATGGGTTTTATAGGTATCCCCTCCCTGAAATAATAGGACACATGTAAGGGACAGAGGGAACCAATTTCGGTGGACGATTTCTTTTAGTAACAGCCAAGAGTGTGTTTCCAAAAAGCGGGGGTGGGGGGTGGAGTTATTAATGATAGACACATGGAATGGGAGCCTCTGAAGGGCTCAAATTTCCCATTTGTATTTTGGTGTACTTGGATTTCTCAAGCCCTTTTGTGTCAAATCATATTTCTAAACTTATATTTGTTGGCGCCCTCTGTGCACTTCTCCAAGTTGATCTCAGCTGTGCTGCCTTAACTCTTCTCCCCAGGGAGAGGAGAGACAGCAGATGGGGTTAGGGCAGAGGGCTGATGCATCTGACAGCAAACGGCCGGGTTGTTGAGTGGAAGCTGCCAGCGTTAGGAAGCTACTTTTCCCCTGAGAACCAACTAACCACTGAAGAAAGTTGAAAATGAGCCCTTTGAGAAACGCTATTAAAAGTAGTAAAAAATTGCAATTGTGCAGATGATGTGCTGCTGTGTGCTTATTCGGATGCTAATGAGTTTGACATTAGGGAACTCAGAGGGTTTACAGCTACTCCCTTATGTGATTCAGTTCTTTATTGGCAATCTTTGAGAAAATAAATGGAAAATGTATTGCTAATAAATACATAACACGATAGGGTATTAGACAAAAAGCCATTACTTTCAGGATTTAGAAAGAGCTTTGCTCACCAGTGTGACTGTTTTCCAGGATCTTTTGTTTTAGGTTAGAGTGTGGCAAACAAAAGGGTATAGGCAGGTGGAAAGCTTCGGGACTCTTTCTGAACTGAGAAGAGTGAAGTAGAATCAGCCAAATGCCATTTGTACAGAAAGCCTTTTTTTTTTTTTTTTCCAGTTGCAGTCAAACACAAACTAAGAATTCCCAAGCTACTATGCCACTTTTCAATTCTGACATCATGTTCAATAATCTGCTCTATCACTTGAGAGAGTTTTATACCTATTTTTCCCCAGGAACTACAGTTGCTGACTTGAGTTGAAGAAGCATCTGCTTAATGTCTGGTCAAAGCTTACAAGCAATACAGAAATCTATGGTTAAAAAGCCAAGCACTTCAATCTACTGCAAAGGGTAAAATACAGGAAGATAGAAATCTTCTACACGGAAGGTTGGTGGCTTGTGTTTTAAAATACCAGAACTTCCAGATATACACACTTTAGATGTGCATTGATATATGTGATATTTGTATAAATAGTCCCTCTCTAGGATGCTGAGTGAAATTATGCTGAATTTCAAAGTTTTCTCTGAAGAGCCAAATGGCCTGAAGACAGATTCTCTTCCCATCCCTGGGACAAAATAGATGTGAAGCAGCTCTTCACATCTATGTGTTATGTCTGAATGCAAAGTAAAACAAGGGTAAATCATTTCTATGGAAAGCAGGTTAAAATATTGGCAAAAATCATTAGTAGCATTTTATGACAGTCTCATTAAAGAGAGCTCTAAACAACAAAAGGATGAATTTTGAATCTGTCTTTTGTGATTTCTTGAGTAGAGCACTTTCCAAATCTTGTCTGAACTTCTTTTGGTGGTTAAAAGTAAAAATACTAGTGATAATCGTAAAAATACTAGTAATAGATAATACTATCCAATTTATCTACCAAATTGAGATGTAATATATATAGGTCAGTAGTTAAGACAAGAATGAATGTGGCTACCTTTAAAAATGTAAAAGTCTTTTTCCGATTGATATTGTAGTATAAAATCTTTCGTTCTGTCTATGGTAGAGCCCAACCAGATTACAGGTAAAAGTGTCAATGCATTATTGTTCATGTCAGTGTGTACTACTGATCTTCTGTTTAATTTGACATGCCTTCCTTCTTTTATTTTTGATTTAACAGAATGAATTTAAGGACTTCTCACTGAAGTGGACAAAGACATTTAGTCACTTTGACAGAGCAGGGCAAACCAAGTTGGCAGACAAGTTACCTGGAGAAAAAGAGAGGTAAGGCAACATTTTGTATTAAAAAGTAGAATCTATTGAAATAAAATGTATCCAATCAAAGCATTTATATAAACGCTCTCCTTTATAACAGCATTTTATGGATTTGCTCTGAAAGAGATTTATTGTTAGTGCTGAATTTGGAATTGGGATTTTTGTCAGAGCATGATCACTTTAATATTTAAAAATATTAAGCAGGTGGAGTCCTTTTGCATATTGATTGGTTTATGTTATTTGCTCATACATGTTTACCCTTAAAGAAAAGTTCAGCATTAAAATTGTCTTAAAAATCTATTTAAATTCATTTGTGTTAGAAATTAGTTTACTGAAGGATTAAGAATAAACAAGTGAGATAGTTTAAAAGCATGTTTTTAAAAGTACTATAGATGACTTCTGAAGTTAATTCCTACAAACACTGGAAAGTAAGGAATTGAGTTGTCCTTGGAAAAACCTATTAAAAATAATTTATCTCTCTATGAAGGAGCTTGTCTTCTAACAATTACATATTTGTACACATGCATCTCAATATATCAGCAAGAAAAAAAATTTAAGGCCCTTTTAAGTTATTACTTACTGAGTTATCCTTAAACAGGGCATATTTAAAAAATACACAAAAATTCTCTTAAAACGTAAAGCTGGCGATTGCCCCCTTATGTCACAAAGCTGTGACTCAGAGGCCGTAGTACAGCGACTAATAGAAATCCTTGGCACACGTTGGCTACCTAAGGGAATAATAGAACTATTTGCTGGAGTCGTTTGGCAAAAGGACACAAACATATGGCTTTGGTTTATATTCAGCTTTGCCAGTTGTGCGAAGTTACAGGATGAAGTCGACAATAGCAGTGACAACTCAGAAATGAGAAATGAGACTCAAAATAGAACAACTTCCTTATAAAGCTACCCAAGCTTGTCTCAGGTCTAAGATTTCTTTTACTGGAGTGCATTTCCAAGTGACTCTGGAAATCCCTCTGAAAATCACCTCCTTATCTAAGGGGAATGGGCATGTAGTTGGCTCTCAGAAAGAAGAGTTTCCCAGAGAACTGCACTTTTTTTTTTTATCTGATGGTGGACTGAGTCTACTTCTTCCTTAGTTGTGGTGTTTGTTGGGGTGAGAAAGATTAGGGCAGACGAGAGAGGTATCCTAAATCTAAAGGGGACACATCATTCAATTCTCTAGCTTTCTGTACAGAATCAAAGATAGTATAATTAGAGACATAGAGGTAAGAACAAGGAGTTGGAATCAGAGATAAGGATAAAGGATTCAGAAAATTTTCATTTTATCTAGAATAAAGGATTTAGAGAAGGTTGAGAAAATTAATGTGACATCTTGAATGATGTAAACAACAGTTTTTATTAGTTTACATTTTTTTAAAAATCCATTTTTTGATGTACTCTTTCTGAGAAATTAAGAAACATACGAAAAGAAAACCAGAAAAGTAAAAAGAGGGTCAGAACAGAGAAAACAAATACTTGAACATTCCATCTCAATATTCTCTCAACAAGTAAACTATTCTTTTAGTATCACAACTCATGTTTCCCGTCCTTTCCCTGTATAATAGGGAGACAGCTTTTGCTGCCATTTTGGGCAGATCCAAACCTGTATTTAAAAGAAAATGATGCCAGAAATCAGCAAAAGAAAGGGCACTCAGTGTAAGATTCTTTGTTCTTCAATCTGGCCAAATTTCATTCTAAGATACTGGCATCCTCCAGTTGTTTCATTTTCTGGGTTTAGCCTTTCCAACTTCCTGAGTTTCTCTTTGTGATTTTTTTTTTAAAAATTGATTTTTGTAAAGGAAGCATCCACTGAGGATAAAAGGCTCCTCATGGAGAGGACCCCAGGACCTCTTCTCGGCAGCCATAGAGCTTCCTCTCTCCATTGCCACATATGCCCTGGACTTGAAATGACATCTAACAAGAGTCATGTGGCACAATCTACAAAAATGCATTGCCAGTACAAAGCTTGAGGAGGGAAACACAATGAAATCTTGTTATAAGTGGAAATTATTGCAAGTTGAGTGTATGTGAAGGACTTCTCAAATTAAAGGTAGCTACCATCACGAGATTATGTGTAAGTAGACAGTATTAAGATTAATTCCATCAGGATTTTGAGAAGGTATGCTTGAAATGCTATGATCACTATGGCTTTTTATATTAATAGTAAGAAATTCAAGACTACTTATATGTATTTATATCTATCTATCTATCTATCTATCTATCTATCTATCTATCTATCTATCATCATCTAGGACATCAGTGTCTACAGTTCTGTTGAGAGGAAAACTAAAACTTCAATATCACCAAGAGATATTTTTTATCCAGTTTTTAAAAAATGATTAAATATTTACTTGGAGATTTTTTATTTTTTTACCATTAGGTTAAAATAGGATTTTGAGTGAAAAATAAAATCAAAGGGAACTTTGTGTGACTGAAAGCAAAATTGAGTTTATAAATTCTGTGTCCTGCTCCTTGAGGGTCTCCTTCCCACAAACCAGCGATTTCAGGACTCTCTCTTCAGCCCAGAAGAAGGCTCCAGATCTGTGTACTGGGGTGATGTGGACAGGAGATCTGCTGATTGCCCCTGATGTGAGTGCCAGTAAGAAAAGATGGTCAAGTAAAAGTAACTAGGAATTTACGATGTGCACCTATATACAGGTTTGTGAGTATATAAGGATGTTAAGTAAGGGGTTTCCAAATTCAACTAAGTAGTTAAATTTTATTTTATGGTCATTTTTCTTCTTCATTGCCTATCTACTTATTACTTGCTGATTCTTGCATATCCTCTCTGCAAGTTTCACTTCTTTGCCTTCTTTATCTCATAAGTTTCTTTCCCTCTTGCCATTTCTCCTCGTATTAACTCCTCTTCCCAGAGAACTGGGGAATGAAGTCTTGTAAAAATTTTTTCATGGCTTTATTATGAATACCAGATAAGAACCACTTTTTCCTCCTTTTCACATATTTATACATAAAATTTTCATACTTGTAGGTTAGATGAATTTTCTTAAAGTAGTTTCAGATCAGGAAAAACAAATGGCAAAGCCTACCTTCAATATTTTATCTCTTTCGAGAAGTAGATTATCAGAGCCAGGAGGAACCCATTATAGGGATCTCAGAAAATATCTTGACGTGTTCACATTCATAAACAATGAAATGAGGTAGACAAAGGTTCTAAGAAACCTCAAAAAGGACAGCTTTTTTAGAAAATCAGATCTCTGTTTTGAGAAAGGAAATGATTCATTAAGTTTTGCCAAATTCATTGGAGACTTGTCAATAGCATTTGGGACTTCAGCAGTAAAAATGATCATGTCTCCTCTTCCAACAGGAAAAAAAAAAAAAATGTTCCCAGCAAGAAGTGTAGCTTCCCAGATTGTAGCACGTGTTAATTAGGTCAGTCTCCTGAATCATGCCATAGCTGTGGGCCTTCTCTATAGGTCTGGAAGAAGTTGAAAGGATGGGAATTCCACCCCCACCCCCACCCTGGCACACTTACCCCAGGTATCAACACATGCACTGAGATAGAAATCTCTTTCCACATTTAATGCACCATTCCCAGAACAAGGTACTCACTGAATATGAAGTTTGATTTTATAAAAATTAAGTCTGCTTATTGGGAGTTTATTAAAATCCACGAGAATAGTCCATATAAAAAATGCTTAGAAATTTCTACACCCATATATAAGGTTTTAGAAAACAAAGACTTATCTTCAGATTGAGATCTGTCAGGAGAGCAAGCCATCTCATGAATGTTAAAAACTTCCACCCCTAAAAAGAAAGCACATTGCTTTAGGTTTCTGAACTTCTATTCCTCAGTGAGCTATCAGACATGAGTAGACACTGAACTTAGTAATTTTTATTGTTCTTTGGTTGTGAAACGGAGAAAGAAGGTGAAATCGATGGATTATATATTATGGCCTCGATCCATTTCATTCATACAACTTGGCACACAAGTTAAATTTGAAAACTTTGCTTTATGAATGATTTACCAGTCTTTAAAATGTTTACATGGGATATATATGCTACACCATCAAGAGGACAATAGTGCCACAAAATACAATTATGAGGCTAGCATTCCAAGCATAATCAAGCAGAGGTCCATGAATATTTATGCATTCCTTCCAATGACTTTAATGGGGAGGCGGCTGCATGGGGTGGTTGCAGACATGTCAGGTCCAAAGGGATAGCTGAATTGCAAAATGGAATTAGTCTTAAAGCTGTTATAAGGAAGGTTCCATTTAAGTATGTTTCTAAAACTTTTATATGTGCCTGCTGGCACTCTTTGCAACCTGTGTTTCAGTTTTGGTAAAGAAACTCATGGAGTTCAATCTTCACTTGCCTTTTGGGAGAGATTTTTCAGAGTGGTTGGGGAGACCTCACAGCACCTGTGTGGCAGGAAAATGTTAGAGTTGTGTTGAGTTGCTACTCACCCGTAGAAGTAGCATCCTCAGAAATAGTTGGTGGTTTTCATCATTTTAACCCTCCTGCTACTGATCTCTCTTGACTGAGTTACTCATTTAGCACATGGAGGGGAGTTTGCATGAGTTGAGCCACTTTATATGCAACAGAGATACTCACGGAAGAGGAGGATTTCACAACGCAGTGCTCACCATCCTGAGTAAACCAAGCCATTTTAATCCTAGGCAGTGTCACATCTGTCATAAATTCATGTGGTTTTAAAAGAAGGAAAATCTACAGGAAAAAAAATCACCTCTGTTTTATTATTGTTTTCTCTTATTATGTGGTTTTAAAATATTCATAACGATGGACCATTTTATTTAGACTAAAGCAACTGCGCTTAGCAAAAGCAGTGAACACTTTTTGTTTGCTAATTTAAAAAACAGTTCAATGATTGGTGTGGTGTTTATTATGAAATGATGACAAAAGAGTACTGGTGGTTTTAATAGTTTTAGCTTACGAGAGCTGTCGTTAATTTTGTCTGTAGTGTTGCAGGTGAAAAAATGCACAATGGATAAATAGTCTATATTGGTTTAACTGAACATAATATATAGTGTGTTCTGGAGTTGTTTGTCTCAATAGACTATAGTAATCAAAAGTAATGAACCTATTATGTGCAGGACCTTGGAGAGCGTCGAATGGCAGTAAAAGTGTGGCACATAAAAGGTTTATTAAAGGAAATTAAAGTCCATCATTGCCACACCTGCTCCCCTATTATAAGTCTATGGCAGGTCAGTGCCTTCAATCACAACTCAGCCTGAGAGAGCAGAGATGCGCCTCCCATTACCATCGCAGTCATACCGCATCCACGCTAGTGTCAGGATGTAAGGATGGGCACCACGGACAGTGCCTTCTGGCTGCTTCTCAATTTCAAGCAAAATAACTTCTCTCCATTTAAGAATTCCTTCTGATAATGTGCAAAGGTGAATTAAACTAGAGATTATTGGAAGATTCTAGTGAAACCAATGGGAGTAGTCATGTCTGACCATCTTCAGAGGGACAAAAACAGCAGGCTTTTAAAGTCTTTCCATCCTTTTGATAGTTTATTTGATTACATTTAAAATATTTAGTAATGATGTTTTAGGGAGTTTGATGCTGACACGTGCAGCACTCAAATTTCACTTTCCTTACAGATTTGCACAATTATAACCAATATTTATTCTGGAATTCTGGGAGTAAATATATATCATTTGATGATCAACGTTTCCAGTGGTATTTTGAAATGGGGGCATTTCAGGAATTTGCCTTCATGTTGCTTTTTTGCACAGGGGATCATTTTTCCTGAATTAGAAAGAGGTGCATATCAGACAGGGTCTAGAAATGCAAAGGAATCAGGTTTTAGTAAATTAGTCTGAAACCTTTTGGTTTGGCATTTGAGGTTTTGTCTCCTTTACAACCACTGTTAAGCAGATAATCCTTTTCTTTTTTTTTTCCCTATTTTTGTAATGCCAGAAGTGTTTGAATCATAGCAAACACTTATGGACAAGGACATCTGCCCTCTTGTCACTGTTCCCTCTGGTTTCAGCATCTATAAAAGTATTTCCAAAACTCATGTACTGCAAGGGCAGTCGCAGCTATATACCTGCCAAGGCAGGGGGCTATTCAAGAGCATGGAAGGCTACTCTATTTTTCATTATGACCTTTAGAACTTGCAAGGACATGTTTTCGTATTTTGGTCAATGTCAAAGGAATGACTTCAGGACTTTGTGTTCATGTTACAGATGGATGCAGAAGCTGAAGATAAAACGCTGCGTACCCGCTCTAAAGGAACCAAGGGTGAGTTAGCAAGCAGGTTCCATGACACCGTGCCCATCACACCATAGAATTTGGGAGTTCCAATGCTCAGTCCCTAACGTGTAGTCAGAATGATTACAACTTCCTCAGGGCTTCTTTTTTTAAATCAAGCTAGGACATTCGATCATGGCATTGAAAGGCAAAATATTATGAACCAGGAGCTAAAGGACTCAGAAAAGTCCCAATGTGTGTGATGCTAATTTTTGCAAAATGCAATCATGAGTAGATTTAAAACATCATGCAAAACAACATAAGGGTCAGCAAGGGAAGAATGCTTCATGGAGACCTCCAAATTATTGAAGTGACCTTTAATGGCCAAGGGAAAAAACAGAATTGTTAGTTTACTGCCAAAGCAGATTTTGATTTTTATGTTATCTGGTTTAGTGGCTCCCAATCTAAACTTAGTTCAAGTAAAATGTTGATGTTTGTTTTTTGCCTGTCCCTGCTGGGAATTTCCGGCAGCTCTGCAAAGTAATGTTTGAAAGGTTTAACTTGCCGGTTATCCTTCTCTTTTTGTAACCAACAGATGGTAATGTAATATTGAAATATAAACAGGCTCTTGATGATCTAAACATCTGGAAAACAGGATTGACTGGCAATAATACCCCTTAAGGAAAATAACTTTTATTATAATTAGCTATATTTTTGTGACCCTTAATTCTAAATGGACAACTGCAGTTTCACCATAGCCTCTGAAAACACTCTGGATAGCCGTTCCCCACCCAACTCTTCTCCTGGTCGGCCTTGCTAAGGAAGGGTTTTTGAGATTTACTGTTGAAAGTGGCTAATCAGATGAAATGCTTTCCTTAGCTATGTTTATCTTTGTGGTCAAGGTAAATAATGGCTGTTTGAGTAAAGTCCAGAATCCCAAAATTTTTAATAAATTCCAAGATGATTTTTTTTCAGTTAAAATGTAACCATGTTATTATTAGTTATGATAAACAAAATGCAGAATAATGCTGTACAAGATGCAGGAACTTTCTCTACCCAAACAGAAGTTTCACACCATGTTAGTGCCCAGTTTTACTTCAAGTTACATTTAAAGTAATTACATCATATATCCTAATATTTGGAATGCAATAGTTCTAAACATTAAATTTTTATGCAACAAACTTCTCAATAGAATACAAGTTGAAGAAAAAAATGATTTGTATTGTTATTTAGGATAAGCTCACATCTGCTATAAATACGAGCATTCTAGGGACTGTATTTGGATTATACGAATCCCTTGTTTTGACTTCTAAAAGCACACTATTCTAGCATACTTTTAAATGTGGGTCTTTTAATTTGCAATTCTTTTTGTACTTTCAATTCTTTGGCACGTAATATACACCCTTAAATAGAGCCAAAATGTTCTTCTAGAAATGAAACAACTGTTTCTCGTGCGGCATGAGTAATCTTTAAAACCACCTGTTGTCTTTCTCAATATGCTGCTTATCCTTGTGTAGGCAGGTATTTATAAACATGAACTTCTTTAATGCCCATCACTTGTCAGAAAGAAAATCAAAACTCTTTTTTCTACAAGATTCTTATTTTTAAAACGATGTTGATACTAACATCGCTGAAGCATATCTTTCTCTTTCTAAAATCTATGGAACATAATCTTGGGACACATTCACTTAGTAAAACTTTCCCAGTTTTGTATAAATACTTGTTTAATGTCAATAAAAGTGTCAGTTAGGATTCTTTTGAAAAATTTCATATAAACAATAAAATTGATTTAAAAAATAATTCAAGTCCTTCATGTTCTTATATGTTTTCAATGAATGTTTAAAGATGGGTATTTGGAAAATCCAATCCATGAATGCAAGGTCCCAGGGTCACCTAAGGCACTAAACCCAGAATCATCTGTTCTGGGCCATATTCATTTATCCACTGGTATCCACTTCAAAGAACCAGAACCAGAAATGATCCATTCACCCAGTGGGAAGTTAAGTGGGGTCTGGATTAACCATTTATTGGTCATTATCTCTAGGTGGGTGAAAAGTTTCAGTCAAACAGTTTTCAAAATTACAAACTGATTTTTCTCCTTTCTTTTTGTCAACAGTGCCAATAGATTCTCTAATTCAGGAGCTCAGGTAAGATTTGTCCCACGTTACTTTTTCTAGTATCGATTTGGCTTTAATTATTAAAATGTTTTTGTACATTTCAAACCTGAGAATCCCTGTGGTAGTGGGAGGAATAGGCCAACAGGCTTATTAGTCTATACCCCAAAGGAGAAGAGAAAGGGAAATTTGATTCAATTGATTCAAAACAATTAGGGCTCCCTTTTTGATAACAAAACACAACAACATTTTGCTGTAATGTAGTTTCCCACTTTCCTCCGTGGAGTGTTTGCCACTTCTGTGCTCACACCTCGCCTGTGGTTGGTTTGTGCACTGGTTATGAGTGAAGAACTGAACTGTCATCTGTGACCCTGATCAACAAATGACCCAAGTTCCAAGTTCTCCAGTTTTGTTATAAATGATTAGATAATTCTATTATATAAATTTTTAAATGTAGTCATTGGAAGACAGTAGGTTTGTGGGTGTGTCCATGCATTTCCAGCTTAGAGACTATGAATGCACCTAAGACAATGTTATGGAAATTCCATCGTAAGAGGTTTAGCAGAATAAACTCCAATTAGTTGTGGAGTTTGTTTTGTTTTGTTTTTTGCAGAGTCTCTGTCAAGGTGTAATTTATTTATTTTTTTTTAAAGTACGTTCAAAATAGAAACACATGCTGACATACATATTTTGTACTGGTGATATTTTTTAGAGAAATTGTGTCAGGAGCAAGATGAGTCCTTTGTCCCTTTTCCCTTGTTTGCTATTGCAGTCCCAGAAAGTCTCAAACCTACCATCTAATCCACCTTTCTGAAAACAACAATGGTCTATATGTGTTTCTTGGGGAAATGTTTGAAAACAGGAGGATGTAGAACAGCATTTGATACACCTTGAAATTTACACTGTATCCATGAACAGTTTATGTGGTTATTTTTCCAGGCAACTGTGTTCTGTGATTTCCTGAAGCAAAGGCTCTCTTAGTTACTTCCATGTTTCAGAGGATTCGTTCTGTCACAATTTTGGTTCACTTATTTAGTGGAACACCTATTTATCAGAATGGAGTACAAGCTTTCATGCTGATACTCTTCTCTGCGGAAATTTGTTAGTAGGCAATCCCTGGTCCTGCCTACATTTCCAATTTTGTGATTGAGAAGTTTACATTTTACATTTTAAATTACTTGAGCAGAAAGGAGAATGCACCCACACATCAGGGCAGGATTAAATGAATGAAGTGTCTGACTTACTTAATTTCTTGTTTTTAAATCTGCTCTCATTTAAAATTCCTATCTGCTTGGAGACTTTATGTTCCCTATAGAATGAGCAAAAGAAGTTTAAAATGATCAAGGGCTTAAAGTGCATGAGATGTTTCCCTATTAGGCAATGGTTTCCTAGTGGTCCGAGCAGAAACAGGGCACCCAGGAACTCACGGTCTTCCGCTCTCTGTAGAAATGACTGTGTCTCCAGTCAGTCTTTTTAGGGAATCAAACCATTCTTGGGAGGGAAGAGGGCCTTTTGAGTGATATGTCTTAAAAAATAACTTGAAAAGAAAAGAATTTTGAAAGAATGAGTGAGTGTGTATTTTGGCTTAAGGAGAAATCTATAATTCATAGAGGAAAAGGGAGGAATTAGCAGAGAGAAGCAACTTTGTAGGGAAAAAATGTTTAATATAAACTTTCTGGAGAAATAGAGATTACTATTTAAGCACACTGTTAGCTTTAGTAATTACAATAAAACTAATATATATTGAGGTCTTGTTGTGTACCACACTCTTGAGCATTCTTTTTCACATTATTATCTCATTTAATCCTCACAATAAACTTTTAAGTTAAGAACTATGGTTTTTCCAATTTTCAGATGAAGAAAGTGAAAATAACTAGTGCAAGATTACACAGCTAGTAAGTAGTCCAGACTTCTGACTCAGGCCAGGTTCTCGACCACCAGGCTATGCTTTCTCTCATACACAATTAATACTAACCATCTAGAATATAAATCAAAAAGAAATGGTTTATTCATATTGTCAGCAGCTGGATTTTTGAAATTCTATATTTTAAACTTTATGGCCTGTTTTTCAACAGCTTAGGTTTCTGAAATTGAAACAAAGAAGATATTTTGATTAAAAGTAAAAATATTTCCTATTTTCCAAATTATTTTTTGTCAGATATTCAATTTTACCTAATTTGTCATTAGCCCAACTCAGAAAGCTGGTGATAATTGTTGGGAAAATCCATAAGCGAAACCAATTCACCTATTTTTCTTTAATAAGAACCAGTTTATAAAAATCACTAACTGATTATTTAATTTTATAATTACTTATTTTCAACAGAATGTTCATGCTTAGGCCGAATAGGTTCCAAATTATTTCTTACATGATTTAAGTTGACTCAGGTATAGACCTGAACTATCATTCTATGTAAATCTTGGGAAAACATTCCAATTTATACAGAAGGTTATATTTTTAGTGTCTTTGACATTTTTGTATGACTTTACCCATTTACTACAATTGCTCCTCCAATTTATTCTGCAGATTTGTTGTGCTCCAGAATCTAGAATTTTTGTGCACCTGAATTCTGAGTATCTTAGGATATGTGGCACATTTTCCCCAGTGTAAAAGTTATGGCCATTTTCTAGGGAACGTTGGCAACTTTATTTAGTTCTTCTTTTTAGAATGCATTGGACATGTTATTGCTTCTAGAGCTACTACTTACAAAAATACTAATACAAATGAAGCTAATTTAAATATACTGTATATTGTTCATGACACTAATAAAAATTGATAGTGACATTCTCATCTTCTTATTATACTCTATGTCAGCTACTATCATCACCATTAAAAAAGCAATTTATAACCACAGGCCCACCTTTAATCACATTCCTTATTAGCATTTCCAGTCTTTCCTCCAACACAATTCAGGTTACAGGTGGTGTTGAGAAGGTGCTCTCATGTCCTTCTAAATCATGACCATTGTATTATCTCTGCTTTTCTTTTATTACTATTATCCTTAATCTGATCTGAATGCTATTGCATCTACTAATATTGGTAATTGTCTCATGCATTGGCAAAGTGTTTTACACCAATCCAGCCCCTTCCTCTAATTAGGAAAATATATTCTAGCCTCTGAAATGGCTTTCCTATGTGACTACTTAGAGACACAAATGAATTCAAGACTCTTAAGTGTATTAGAGTCAAATCCCACTGTCCTTTTGTGGTCTTATTGCTGCTTACCAATTTGTTGGCAAGTTTTGTAATGAAAATTACAATTTAGTTGTCTCTTTTCACTTTATTTTATTTTGTATAATTTGTTTCTTTATTTAAAAACCATGTCATTTGGCATTTTCTTGTAAGTTTTAAAATGTTAAGTATTTTATAAAGTCTGTAATCAGTAGGCTATAGATTTAATCATAACATTTAATCAGCATGTGAAAAACTTGTGACTTACAGATTTAGATGGCTTTCTCTTTTTTCTTCTATCTTATTTCATTCACAAGAGTTTTTATATCAATTAAACATTTTACTTAATACTTAATAGCTTTCTTCCCAATTTTGGGGTGGGGGAATAGAGTTTCTTTTGATAAGTATGATTTCATTGCAACTACTTGTTGCACAGAGATTTCTGGAGATGACAACTGAAGGAAATAAAATAGACATAAGTGGATTTCTAAAATTAAGATTTCCATAAGTCCATCATCCACATTAAAGGAAATAAGTAGCTGTAATCACAAGGTTGGATAAAAAAATCACAAGGTTAATTGCTATGATTTCCAAATGCAGAGCTCAGTTCATGTTTTAGATTTTTATAACATATCTACTACATTCATATTAGCAATATGTCTTTCTAAATATTGTTGCCAAGCCTATAAATTAGAATCCAAAAGCCTGACACCTTAAAGAAAACTCATTTTATGATAGGCCACTTTGGGGGCAAGTGAGATTGATAACCGAAGCAGCGGATGATAAAGATTGGATGTAGAAGAGAAGTGTCCATCTGGGGGTGCCTGAGGCATTATTGTTTATTTGCCCACTCTCTGCCTTCCTCATCCTCACCTCTGGGTAATGGGTAGGCTGTTGTTGGACATGTGACGTTGAGGCATAAGATGAGTTAATCACTCCAGAGAGATAATTTTGTTTACTCTACTGTACTTATAGGGACAGAGAGTGTCTTAAAATAGATTAGGGAGACTTCCAATAAGAATGAAATTTAAAAAAGAGTTTGTTATATAACAAGAAAATCTCATTAACCATAATTCTATCATATATTTATGTACTTACATAGCCTTTAATAACATTTAGCACTAAACCTGCCATTGAGTGGGCTTTCAATAGGTGCCTGTAGAGTGAGTGGTTGAAAGAACACACAGTGTCTAATTGGATCCATACAAGCCGCCTGGGAGGTAGTCAGGACAAATGACATTAGCCACATTTAACTCATGAGCTGGGGAAGTTAAGTGATTTTTACAAGGTGTCTGAGTAATTAGTGACTGAACTAGAGGTAGAACTTAGGTCCTATGTGTGGTCCAGGGCACATCCCATATTTCCCAGTACCCGATGCAGCCTCTGTATTATTTTCCACTACTGCAAGCCCTCACACTCCAAGCCCACCCCCTCCCGTTTTTGTTTGTTTGTTTGTTTGTTTGTTTTTACTTTTTAGAGCAGTTTTAGGTTCACAGAATAACTGAGCAGAAGCTGGAAGGTACAGGGACTCCCCATAGACCCTGTGCCCTGACGCGCACAGCCTCCCCCAGTATCTACACTTCCCCCCACCAGAGCGGTACTTTTGTTACAGCTGATGAACCTCCATTAACACACCAGCATTCCAATTCATTATCTGCTTTTGGGGTAAATATTTATTTGAACTTTATCAATAAATTAATAAATCAAGTTGACATATATCTGCTAACTAACCCCAGCACCTTTTCTTTATTCACCACAGTACCAATTATAAAGAGGCCATTGTCCTTTCTTTCTAGATCTTTCCATGAATTGCATGTGATTTTATGTCTATATTAAAGTATTAGGAGATGATACAGATATGTGTCTTCTCTATTTGTTTTTCCTTTCAAAATGCTACCTCCCAGGTGATGATCTACCTGTACTTGTACTTCAAAGACTGCTTTCACAGTGTGGGAAGTGTGTGTCACTTAACACCCACCCGAGGCTGATGACAGGCACTTAGAAATGGGCCAACAATGGGGTCCTGTCCCTTCAGAGCACATTGAACTTAGAGACTAAATGGCTGTGTATTTTCCAGTTTACACACACCATATATATATATACATATATATATATGTGTAAAAAGTATATATTATATATAAAGTTATGATTACATGGGATGGGGCACTCCCCAACTTAATTGTTTATGTTCTACTTTAAACTATAATGTCTGTATTTCAGTAAAATACCATGGAGCTTCTAAGTAAATATCCAGAGTGAAATTTCTCAGAAAAAAAATAAGAACCAGGAAATGTGCTTTATTTTCTTTACCTTTTATTTTTACATTCGAATATTATTACAAGGATATTAGTGGCTTATGTCAACCAATGGCTTAAAAGAGTCTAAGGCACGAACATCTCTAGAAATCAGACATTTTCTAAAACTCTGAAAAAATGTCACCACCGCAAGCCACACGTGAAGATTTACCTCACTGTGGCTTTCAGATTTGCAGAGCTCACCGACAGAGATAATTTTTTTCATCCATTTAACTCTTCTTTTTTTGTAACATAAATCTTTTTACACAGCAGTATTTGCCACTCTTGATTGAGGAATGAATTTTTCCTTCACTATTTGTTCATTCAGTGCTACTTCTGCACAAATGCAGGGCTAGGGATTGCAGTAGACAGAAAATTAATGGCATCAGTGTAACAAGCCCAGGGAGTTATGTGATGACGTCATTGTGGGTGATGTGAGCAAAGTGCTACAGGTGTGTAGAGGGAGAGATAACTTCCAATGTGGGGATCAAATGTGACCTGAAGCCTGGCTACTCAGAATGTCAGTATGCTTGGCATCCCTGGGAGCTTATTAGCAATGCAGTCTCAGGCCCATCGTAGACCTACTAAACCTGCATTTTAACAGATCGCTAAGCTACTAACATGCATACTAAAGTTTGAGAAGCATTAACTTAGACTTTATTACTTACTTGGAAAAACTCTTCTCTTCGTTGCTAATTTTCAATGGTGTGGGTTGGCAGGAAAGTCAAATGTTTGGGTTTCTTTGGGATTTTCTTAGTTCATGAATTCTTGGGTTAATGTTAATGATTGTTTGCTACACAGAAGTTTCCTTAGCCAAGAAGGCAGAAAGACTTGACATTTGAACATCTCTCCAAGGTCACAAGCTAGCCACTGACAGAATCCCCAGAACCTAGGACTTCTATTAACCCATTGTTTGCATTTCTATTTGATGAAAAGTAGCAGAATACCGAACAATTTTAATAGTAGTGTAGCAAAAAACAAAAGCCTTAGTCTCCTGTGAGTCTTTGTTTTGACCTCTTGGATATCAACCAAATCTGCCTTAAATATTTTTCACAGATCATTAGATAGAGAAAATATGTAAGGATGCTTTTTAAACAGCATTTTATATGCCTCAATAGATGACTCCATAGTCATCCAGAGTGTGTTCTCAAAGTTTAATGACTGTGTCTCAAGCAAAATCCAGAATCTCTATCAACTTCCTTCTGTCACATGACTGCCTTGCTACTTTGACTTATTAGTAACTAATATGCTGAGGTTCCTTCTAACTTGCTCAGGCCCTTCACAGTTTACTTGTTCCCTTTGGTTGGCATCTTCTCGCCCTAATGTGCTTTTGAGTACCTCTAGCACAACACAGAATTATTTAATACTACTGCTTGTTTCAACTCAATCCTTCTTGAAGGAGGACATTGACTTTAATCTTCAGGCAGAATATTTCATCTCTTGCTGTTACCTTTTAGGTAAACTATAACCATTGGAAGTTCCATTTAAATTGCATGATATGTTTACAAAAATAATGTTTCTGGCATCTTGCAATATTTTTTCTGCATAAAGTGTGAACTGAAATAAGTATGTCCCACAGTGTTGACAGATCAGCTCCCACAACCAAAACATGGTGTTCTTGAGTTTTCATTCCTCACAATGGGTGACTTCTCATAACACTAATTCAAACCATCACTTAGGGTTTGGCTGGCCCATGTGGTAGAAAGAGCAGTGGGTTAACAGCAGCACTGGGATCTAGGGATTCTGTCAGTGGCTAGCATGTGACTATGGAGAGGTGTTCAAATATCAAGTCTTGCTGCCTTCTTGACTAAGGAAACTTCTGTGTAGCACTTTCAGTCCTGGCCTCTGAGCTCACCTAGCTGCCCCCAACCCCCATCCCAAAATATAGCTACATTTAATCTCTTGGTTTATTCACACCTAACTTCTGAGTTCATCTTTGCCTTTGAACCTCTCCTTGGCTCCCTTTGCACCTGATCTTATTTTCCTTGCATGATCTTTCTCCTTGCTTATTTTCTTTTTTTGAAGGAGAAAGCATTTTTTTTCTTTTTAAAAAAGATTTATTTATTTATCTTTGAGAGAGAGAAAGAAGAGGGAGGAGGAGCAGAGAGAGAATATCAAGCAGACTCCCTGCTGAGCACGGAGCTCAAAGCCAGGCTCCATCTCAGGAACCCGAGATCATGATCTGAGTTGAAATCAAAAGTTGGACACTTAAGCAACTGAGCCACCCAGGCATCCCCCTCCTTTTTCTTTTTTTCTTTTTTGAAAGCATTTTTTTTTCTAATTACCTTCACCTTCACATTTTGTTCTTCTAATCTCACGGCCGTACTATTTCCTATAGGAAAACCCATGCCTAAAGCTGGTGCTTATTCTTGTTTTTATAAAATGCTCTTTCCATTTCAACTCTGTTATAGTCTATTCCTAGCAAAATTCTTTCCTTTATCTTCTCCCACATGGGATTCATACTCATCCTTTAAAGCGAATGACTAATGTCATCTCCTCCATGAATTGTCCCTGTGACCTCCCAGGCTAATACTTTTTTCCATTGTGTACTCAAAACACAACTTTTCTTGTCTGTGTTAAAGCACTTATTACATTGAATCATAGCTATTTTATTATTCATTCATCCATCTGTCCACCCATTCAAAAGAAGGCAGATCCCCTGCCTTTAAGTTTACAGTTTGAGTGGCAAAAATTAAAAAAAAAAACACTAAAAAATGAAAAACTAAAAAAAATTTATTAGTCACATACCTTTTTTTAAATTTTTTTTGTTTTTTTAAAGATTTTATTTATTTATTTGACAGAGAGAGAGACACAGTGAGAGAGGAAACACAAGCAGGGGGAGTGGGAGAGGGAGAAGCAGGCTTCCCGTGGAGCAGGGAGCCTGATGCGGGGCTCGATCCCAGGACCTGGAATCATGACCTGAGCTGAAGGCAGACACTTAACGACTGAGCCACCCAGGCGCCCCTGTCACATACCTTTTTGATACACTTTTTTTCGGTCAACTTTTTAAGGACAAAGAATATTTTATTTGCCATTGTATCCCTAGTACAAGATGTTACTCACAAAATATTTTACATTGTCCACCAATGTTTGTTTTTAGAATAAATAATGCAGTTAATAATTCATTGTAAAGGAATTTCTATTTAATGTTGATTCTCTTTAACTATTTTTATATAGTGCCCACAACTTCTTTGCTTCCAAATTCTTAGATTCTTTCCCTAGTTCTGTTACTTTAAAGTCAATACTGGTTAGCCAGCGAAACTCCCACTGGCTCCTTAAATACAAGCCAGACTACTCTAGCTGGCTTCTGATTCATTTCTAAGTCATATTCCTACCGTCAATATGTGTCTTCCTCTCCAAATATATTCTATCAAAGTGTCAAATGTAAAAGTGAGGTGCTCTTTATTCTGTTAACTTCTCCTTTGGTCTCATTTGGTCATTTTCAGTCAGGAAGAGAAAACAGAACTGGAATACAAAATCATATTTCTATGTTTGTATGGAGCGATCAGCCAAGTGACTCTTTGGACAGGGGTAACCTCATGCCACAAGGTCAGAAAGTAAAGCCACTGCTGGACCTAAGGACACTTAGAAGAAATCCAAGGTTGGGGAAGCCAGGTGCAGAACAGTGTAGATAAAGCAGAATGGCTTTTGAACATGGGTTTTCTTTGAAGATCCTCACCTTGGTTCAGGGGCACACTCCCCTCTGTGGGGGAGGCACACATCAAGATGATCCTGAGTTGGGGTGGGGGATGCATTCTGGGGACTCATTTCAAAATCAGGGTCCGGGGAGTGAACCTATGCAGGGAAATGATTGCAATATGTCCCTGAGGGCACACTCTCCACCTTTTTTCCTGTGTGGGAGTCACAGAGCAAACTCCCTTCTTCCAGGTCACCCCTATGAGAATGGAGAGAATTTAGACTCCAGACTCATCACAGTATTTGTGGTAATTGCTCCAGAGCCTTTGTCCTTGGAGGACCCAGTGTCCTTGTAGATGGAAGGTAACACAAAGCCTGCAGCCTGTCCTGCGGGATCACTAAGCTCTGAGCTCCTTGAAGGAAGGACTGGCAGGTTCATTCTGCCATGATCATTTTTAAAGAAACTTGGCTTCCTAACATGACACACTTCCTGATTTCCTCCTAGCTCTTTGTATCTTCTTAGTTCTTATTGCTAGTTTCCCCTCAACATCCCAGACTCTAAACACTGGATCCCCCCCCAGATGTGTCCTTGATCCTTTTTGCTAGTGATCCTTTGATGATCTCATTTAGGCTTTTAGTATATTTACATGAAAATAAATCCTTTCTTCCCTAAACTTCAACTTGTATCTCCAACTGTGTAGTCAGCATCTCCAAATAGATCCCTAATGTGTATCTCAAACTTAATAATCCAAAACTGAAATCACAATCTCCTATAAATTGGACACATCCATAGCCTTGCCCATATCAGTAATTGGGGAAGCACAAAAGCCCTGCGGCCTCCTTGACTTTTCCCTTCATACACTATATGCAATCTCTCTGAATATTCTTATGACTTGAATTTCAAGATAAATCCACAGTCTGACCATTTCTCACCACGTCCACTGCTATTACTAGGCTCCCAACCCATCACTGTTCACTTGAGTTATTAAAGCAACCTCCTCACAAGTTTCCTTATCTCCGTCCCCTTAGCAACTTGCTGTTCACTCTACAAGGCGGCCAGAATGACCTTGCCGAAAGTGAAAGTCAGGCCATGCCACCCCTCTTCTCAAAGCTTCCCTATGGGTTTCTCTTTTCTCAAAAGAAAGGCAAAATTCTCACTCTGACCTGGTTTCTGTGACTTCTCCATTGCCCCTTGTATGCCCATGCCCTTCCCTGGATCAGATCTGCTGATGCCTCAGGCCTTTACATGCTATTCCCTTTGCCTAGAATGCTGTTCCTTGCATAGTTGCATGTCTCCCTCCCTCTCTTGCTTCAAGTCTCTACTCAAATGTTTCCTTGTCAGCAAGTCTTTCCCTGACTTCAGCCTTTAAAATGCCAAGCCCTCATTTCTTAGTCTTCCCTATTCTCCTTCCCTGTTTTATTTTTGGTGGAAAAAAAAAGAAAGAATACCTTTTAACATACAGTTACAACTACTTATTACCTTGTTTCTAATCTGTCTCTTTTCATGGCATTGTTAAGTTTTCTGAGAGCAGGAATTGTTTTCCTTCATTACTTTGATAATATTCTCAAATCTAGAATAGTGCCTGACGCATATAAGGAGCAATTGAAAAATTTTTCATGAATGTGTTCTGAGTCCTACAGAAAGCACTGGAATAAGACAAGAACTCACAATGTTTGAAATAGCCTAAAGGTCATGAAAACACGGTGTGATAATTTCTAGAAAATAGATTTATGTAAGGGAGCACAAGGGATGAGCCAGCTAATACTGGTGGGAGTTTGACCTGAGTTGGAAGGCTAAGAATGTATCTGCCTAGGCAATTCCTATGGGCAGAAAGCAGGCACTCCATAAAGATGAGTGAAATTAGCTTGAATGGCGATCTCTTCCATCAGCCTGGTTCCTGGCCTGCTGTGTGTTTGGGGTGGCTTGGGCGGCAGGGTCAATAAAAAAGGGACAGATAAGAACAGAGCTTTTCCCTTGAGTGTATATGAGGTCAATTCCCTCTGTTACTTCAAACCCACTTCCACTTGCCCATCCTGAACAAGATTGCCCCATATTTTTAAAAGCAGTAAAAAATCATGTATCAGAAAAAAGCTTGTATTGTAAGATCCAGACGTCTTTATTTTTCTTCTGATTTTGTGCTTTAATGAATTAAGCTTTGACATTCAATTTATTTCTATATCTAAAAAAAGCAGGATGATCTCTTGACAACATTGTAGACCAAGCCTGCCAACAGGTTTTTAACCTCATGATACTTATTAATCATGGAAACATCCTTATAAATAATGATTTACAAGATAGCTCCCAGAAGAGCACCCCACCAATGTGTGGATCAAATGGTGAAATGAGAATCCTGAGCTCTCCCATGCCCTGAAGCACTACTGTCCACATGAAATGAGCAAACTCTGGCTCAGAACTGGGTTCCCAATTGCTCTGGTGTTCTCAGGGAAGCGCAGTTTTAAAATATTCTGAATAAGAACATGATTTAAAAAAAGGTTATGTGATAGAGTATTAAATTTGAATGGAGGCACTGGCAAAATAGTCACTCACTCCTACCCCCACTGGTGAGTGGAAATGTAGGGGCATCCTGTGTGTTGCCCAGGAAGTCGAACAGCCTGCTAGGTTGGGAGACAGTAGACCCATGTTGGGACCATGCCTGTCTGCAATGGTGCAGTCTGGGGACAGAGGTGGCCAGGAAGTGGCTCCTCAGAAGCTGTGGTGGTCCAGGGACGTGTAGAAGGGGTTGGGTTACAGGAAGTGATGTGTGGGACTGGTAGGCTTCATTTGCAGCAGAGTGTTTCTAAATCAGGGACAGCCTTTCAAAGCAAGTTATTTCTGATTCAATCGGATACTTGGCTGCTAAAACAGTTCACAGATTTGTGTGTACACATATATACTTACACATACTCACACAGAGAGATAGACATTACACATACATTTATATACACATAATTATAATGATATATTAAAGTAGGTGATTCCTACTATCTCAGTACTCACTTTGCTATTTTAACCCTTGATCCTCCTTTTAAATGTTATCCCAGCATGGCAGCAAGTTCTGTGAAATGATTCATAGTATGTTCTGGTGAAGTAGAGAAGGATAAATGGGAGCATTCCAAATATTGGGCAGTTCTTTTTCATAGCAAAGACAGTGAGGCTTCTAGTATTTTAGTTCAGGGAACTAAGAAAGGAACGTAGATTTATGGACCAAATATCCGCATTTGGGTAAATGTCAAGAAATAAAATTGGCATTTATGATAGTAGTCATAAAACAACCACATGCTCTTAAAAAGTCTTTTGTCGTTGTAATTTTAAAAACCAAAAAATTACCATATGACTCATATTACTTGATGACGTTCTGTGTTTGTGTCTGTATTTGTGCTTGTTGTGTTTTGTTTTCCTTCAGTGGGTACATCTTTGCCTCCTGTTGGTGTGTCTCTGTCTCCTACTCTTTCGCACTTTAGGTTGTGCTCAATGTCTTCATTTCTGCTCATCTTTGACAAGCTCATTGTGCCTGCCCCCACCCCATGCTTAGTTTCCTTCCCTTTCCTACCCCCCCACACCCCCCCTCCCTGGCCTCCCAGACCTCCACTTCCTTCCTTGTGACCTCTTCCATCTCATCCTCTCTTTCCCTCTCTCTTAAGACTCCTTCTTTTCATAGTATCTGTCCTTCTGCGAATTTCTATTCTAAACATCCACACTAGATCTATCCCACTTGAAACTGAGAAAAACATTCTTTTGAACATTGAAAAATATCTATAGTAGAAATCACAATGGGAGTTGATAAAAAAAAATCAGTGAATAATGGAAAGGTCAACATTGGTAAACTTTGTTCCAAATAACAAAAATAAACATGACTTTCTTACTATAACATCATACAAATATAAATAATACCTAATGGAACTATTCATATATAAATTTTATCCAGGAGTCATGAATTAATTATATTTCAAAGAAAAGAAGCCACTATATTACTTTCCAATATACGAGTTATGGTTATAATTATCCATTGTAAGTAAAAATATTTAATTCTTACATCAAATTTTAAACCTATATTAAGCTTCATTCTCAATACCCATTCAGAGCCCACTCTTTAGTGGGTTCACATACGCACATTTTGGGAAAAAGAAAATAAAATATTCAAACTCAAGAACAGAAGGACACCTCTTTATTCATTACAGTGCTAATTAGACCTTTGTGTTTCCTGATCCTCATTTAGAGATCTACTAAATTAACTTTATTTTACTTATGTGGTCCTGGTTTGAGTGTTTCTGAGAGTGATTGACCCCCAGAAACAAAGAAGTTCCAAACCCCATCATTAATTAATGATTTTTACTTTGTAAATAAATGAGATCATTTTCATTAATAAGGATGTGCCTGCATCACAAACACGTAGGAACTTGATATTTGATAGGTTTGGACATGGTGCATATAGAAATAATTTTTTATAAAGTTGTCCACAATAAACTTTTTCTTCCCTCTGAGTTGTCTGGCTAATTCACATGATCTTGAATTTATTCACATGGTCATGAATTAAATATTAATTACCTTTGTTATTTTTGTTCAAAAGTAATTTTAAAGCAGATATTTTTTGATGTGTATTTTACAATCGCTGTCACTTACTCCATTCCGACATTTCATTAAAAAATGAGAACAGAAGTGCAGTTTTGCTAGTGCCTGCATGGAGGGAGGTTCTGCATTCTATTCAGCACCTTTCATTAAAGCTTAAAGTTCTCGCCTTGATTATTAAATAACTGCAATTTACTTTGAACCCTAAGTTTTATGACAAAGTTAACTGGGTTTTTTTTTTCTTTTCTTTTTTAAAGATTTTTTATTTATTTATTTGAGAGAGAGAATAAGATACAGTATGAGAGGGGGGAGGGTCAGAGGGAGAAGCAGACTCCCCGCTGAGCGGGGAGCCCGATGCGGGACTCGATCCCGGGACTCCAGGATCATGACCTGAGCCGAAGGCAGTCGATTAACCGACCGAGCCACCCAGGCGCCCTTTTTTTTTCTTTAGAAGTGTGCATGGAAGGGTTCTGTTTCTCTTCCAGCTGCAGAAAGTGCTTGCCCAGTGGCTAGATGATCAAAACAAACACTCCATAACTTCTAGGAAGCCCCAGGCACCATTCTACACACACATATATAAAGTGTTAATATGTTTAAATAAAGTATGAATAAGGTTTAAAGTCAGGGGGAAGACATAGAGGATGTCAGTCCTCATGAGACTTTTGCCAAACAAAATAAAATGAGATATTGATTAAATGGCAAGATGATTGAAGCTTTTCCACAGAATTCATGGGGGTGATCTGAAAATACCATGTAGATACTTGTATTTAAGATTTCTTTTTCTTTCAAGTTTGAGGCTCGGGGCTTAAAACCATTTCCCCCAGGAAAGAGCTGAGCCAGCTTGGCTCCTTCCTCCCCAGAAAGCAGGGGGAGCCCTGGCAGCCCAGTGGTCTTGTTGGCCCAGCCTAGGGAAGTGGGAGGGAGACGGGGAGCAAAGGCATCTTCCAACCCCCACTTCAGCCTCAACTATGTCTTTTGCTTTATAAATTTAACCATTTTTGCAAGCGTTTTCTGCTAACAAAATTTCTGCTAGTAGCACAATTGCTATATAAAATTTTATAAAATACTATGCTAGGGAAATTAAAGGAGGGTACACTTTATTTTCTTCTAAAACTAGATATTTGTGAATATACTCAAAAAAATGAATGTATGTGGTCTTATCGTATACTAATATAATATACAAAAATACAGTATTTTTATCCCCGTTATCATGGAATTTTACAGCTCTCATTATTTTAACTTATTTTATTTTATTTTTGGCTAGGAATACCAACTTTAAATAAAAGAAAAGGATTCAGATCATTGACTCATTAGTTAAAGTAAAAAGAGTCACTTTAAACTCAATGCTACAAGTGCATTTAATTTGAATTGTCAAGATGCTATTATTATTCAACCATGTTTAATTTTTTAGCAGATACAATCTATCTAATAAAATACTTATTTAGGATCAACTAAGATGCTGCCATAATCTTCTTTTAAAGTTTTTTTTGGGGAGTGGTACTTGGGTGGCTCAGTCAGTTAAGTGTCTGACTCTAGGTTTCAGCTCAGGTCATGATCTCAGGGTCATGAGATCAAACCCCAGGTAAGGCTCTGTGCTCAGTAGGGAGTCAGCTTGAGATTCTCTCCCTTTCCCTCTCCCTCTGCCCCTCCCCTTTGTTTGTGCATGTGGTCTCTCACTCTCTCTTGAAAATAAATAAATCTTTTTAAAAAGAATAAAAAAGTTTTTTTTAAAAAATAGGACTTACTTTAAATATCTTCTCCTCAAATATAATACTATCTTGATAAGGCAAACATTTATGAACTGTGAATTTCGTTTTTGTATTTCCTTAGGTTTAAATTAAGGTCCCCTGTATTTCATTTTTCTTAATACTTTGTTTTACTATTTGACAAAACATAAAACCACATATATTTTTATTTTATGTACTTAAAGAAGATATTTGGAAGTATTAATAAATTAAAATAAGTCTCACTTTAATGAAGTTAAATTTCCTAGCAAACAATAAATCTCTTTCTGTATTTAAATTATTTTTGAATTCTTTTGGTATCCTGATCATAAAATCCACATAATGACCATCTCTTGCTGTCTTTAATTTTCTAACTTTATCTTATTATATTCAACTTCTTTTGGGGAAATCCCCATGACCCATCATATTATGTTTCTGAAAAGACCAATGAACTATTCATATATTTCATGGCTAAACCGTCGCTATACATTAACTGAATTGTTTAGTTAATCTATAGGCAATTCAAAGAAGTTTGGTGGTACACACGTTATTTAGCTGAGCTACATCATTTGCATTTGGTTACAAATTAGAGGAAATTTATATTTTAGTTAAACCATATTCCAAATTTTGGTGTATTATTTTGTGTTTTAATGAATGATTGAATAGTTCTTTCTTTAAAATTTTTGGTTCATGTGCGGATTGAATTATTTTTGGAACTGTATGATTCTTCCGCATTCTTGGAGAGTAGAGTTTGGAACTGATTGGTTCATAACATCATGGTCATTTGGTCAATCTTTATGGGGACCAACTAGGATTTCTTGACTTACCTGCTGCTGTTAACTTACCTCCTGTCTCTTTTTTGGCTGTGTTACAAAAGCACATCTTCAGTGGTGAAGGGAACTATAAGCAAAAGCTCACATGGATCAGTGAACTTTTGCTCCAGGGAGGTGGGCCAGCGCGTCATCTGTACATTCAGTGAGTAGCTTTTTGATGCATCTTCTGGAGAAAGGCAATTTTCTAGGTCCATGTTTGCACTGACGTCATTTTTATATGCTTATGTCTGGGTGGAGTTGAACTTCAATGAACATTTACTAATCATGTTACGAAGACACAGACCTTACATTATATACAGGAGATATAAAAATAAATAAGAAACAATCTCTGTTTTCTTGCAAATGTTTCCAGGTTACTGGGTGAGGTGATTACAGTTCAGAGGGTTAGGTTTTATAATCATGGTAAACGCCAGATGCAATGGCAGCATAGAAGCAATGCGCTCTGACAATGTTGCTGGAATGACATCCCAAAGGAGGGTATGTTCACCAGCACAGAGGGGCAGCAGGAGGTTTGTAGGGAGTCTTCTTAGTGCCACTTACCTCTTACCTCACAATTCAGAGCAAGTTATTATTATTATTTATTATTATTATTATTATTATTATTATTGCAATGTGGCTTTTAATGGCTTGACTATTTTTTGAAAAAACTGTTGTGGATGTTATACAATTAATCTATCATTCATAAAACTTAATCTCAATTAAATAAGGAAAAAAAGCATCTGTTAGCTCTGGCCTTATGGGAAAAAAATTCCCCCCTCTTATAAACCTGATATTATCAAATAACGTTGGCAGTGAATCAGTGTTCCATGACAGCAAACCAACCATCGATAAATAGCAACAACTTAGATGCTGAATTTATGACATGAGTAATAGGAGAAGCTTAAATTATAAGTTTACTGTTGGGCACACTCTAGCTTGACATAGCTCTATAAACATGAGCATGGTCACAAGTTTCTAAGACATAGCTGAGAGAGCTGGCTCGTGCATTGCAGGCACTGTCCTTAAAGAATGAACAATATCTCTATAGTTCCTGTGTAAAAGTAAATTTGCCATTCACGGTAGCCTTTAGGCTCTCTCAGGAATCATGAGACCCATTTCAAATGAACACAGGACTTTAACTTTCCCACAGGGTCCTATCTCCTGATTTCCTAAAAGTGTAGTCAAGTAGCTATTGTAGATTGTCCGGGTATCCATACCTCAGAGTGTTGGGATGGAGAGTTTCAGGAAAGGAAGTGACAACTCCTCAAATTAAAAAAAGAAAAGAAAACTTCAGAGAAAATATAACATTGTATCAAATGTGGCATCACATCTGGGGTAAAAATTACTGCACATTTGCCTAAGTTCTTTTTTAAAAATTTTTTTATTGTTATGTTAATCACCAGACATTACATCATTAGTTTTTGATGTAGTGTTCCATGATTCATTGTTTGCATATAACACCCAGTGCTCCATGCAGAATGTGCCCTCTTTAATACCCATCACCAAGCTAACCCATCCTCCCACCCCCCTCCCCTCTAGAACCCTCCGTTTGTTTTTCAGGGTCCATCATCTCTCATGGTTCATCTCCCCCTCCGATTTCCCCCCCTTCATTCTTCCCCTCCTGCTATCTTCTTCTTCTTCTTTTTTTTAAACATATATTGTATTATTTGTTTCAGAGATACAGATCAGTTCTTACCAGCAATGATTTAGGCATTTAGGATAATCTGTTCATTTTGTGAAAAATATAGTGGAAAAATACTGAAAGCCCAATTTTCTAATATATAATATTAAGATTACATTTTCTTTTTTAAAAATGAGGTACTTAGACTTCAGTAGGTAGTATTTTAGATCACTAAAAGGAAGCTTATCTGTTAAAAGATAGAGACAAGAGCATCCGTTCTGTGGACCTCTTCTCTGACCTACTCTCTCACATATTGCTGTGGCACTCATTTCAAATGTAATTGTATATTCTCTCTTGTCAGTTATTGTGGTCTTATGTGTTTACTTTCTCTCCATAGTTAGATTATGAGTTCTTAAAGAGATCATGTTTCACACTTTTATATTTTTTATTATACTGAGCTAATAACAAGCTCCTTGGAAAAGCCACCAAAATATCTCAATTTTTTTCAGATTTTAAAATTAAATATATAATGATAAAGACTCACCATGAATGGATATCCCAATGGAGTAATGTGAAAAGCATATGTCAAAACAATACACTGTGTTGTCAAATAAACTAACATTTTTTTTTTTTTTACCATCACTCTTTCGAGTAAAAAGCATCAATGTTTCTTGGTTTTCTCCTTGAGTAATAATGAGATGTGCCTTCATCTTCTTGCCTCCAATGGAGTCAAGAACAAACCCACAAATTGCAGCCAAGGCCATGAATTCTCAAGGATCTCATTACAAAGACTGCAAGAAGGACTATATCGTTTTATAGGTAAAGAGTGAGCTTCATACCTACCAGCACTTCCAGCCTAGCCACCAGTACCTGCCTTCAGCCCCCAGGGCTAATCTCATCAATCCTTGACCCATCATTAGATTCCCTGAAAAATAGATTGAGACAGGAATGTGCCACACAATGCTTTTTTTTTGTTTGGAGGTGGGGGCATGCTCATGGGAACAACACTTTTTAGAAGAAAGGGCAGCAGGACTGGGCAGGGGAGAAGTTGAATTGTAATGCAGTTGTAACAGAAGCCTTGGCCATTTCTACTGAGAGCTCTGGGATTGCTCTTCGGAGTTTGTCCTGCCTTAAGGCAAGGGTGAATGTGGGCTGCCCCTGTGGGGATGTGATTTGGGGTTAGATGGTTCTCTGACTAGGGGCAATTCCTAGAAATGGATTCAGCTAAGACCCATTAGATTCCAGCACTCTCACTAGGTGGGGAAAATGAATACCTTAGTCCTGAAGCAGAGAGAGGGTAATGGCATACCATGGTATCCACTACAGTCTACACTTCACAGTTCAAATCCACTTGCTTTGTATATTTTTTATTTTCTACTTACTCTTTTATTAATTCCCTTCATCCTTGACAAATACCTCTGCTGATTTAGATGGCTTACTTGGCGGCATGACTCAGACCTTCCTCCTTAAGGGATCTGAGCCCCTGGTCACCATAACATTCAGTTATGTGCTACATATGTTGATTTGTTGCCAGGTTTGGACCAGGAAAAACCAGGAGACACCTCAGTGGATCACTTGGGTGCTAAATGTATTCTTCTCTGTCCCCAAAATATAATAGCAGCCTCACTACTCCCAATGACCAAAGCCAGTTACTCCTGCCAGGATGGTGACTCTTCTTTGCCATGCTGATTATCCCAGCAAAAGAAGCCCAGGTGACTGAGAGGCATTCAGGGCTTAAAGTTTAATAGGACTTTTACTATGTTCCCTGATGGAAGCATTCTCCTTTTGAGGACCAGGGATCATTAGAGCTACAGAGTCCAGATTTGTGGTGAGGGATGTATAAGTCCTTCAAGTTGGCCACTGGGAGTCATAGTAAACCAAGCCACTCCTAATTCTACCTCTTAGCTCTTGTACCCATATATTCAAACTGTCAAGGACATAGCATTATAAAATAATCATTAAAAGTACATATTGCCAGTGGACAGGCTTATCCTGGCCTGGTGCTCCCCCATGGCCCTAAGCCCAGTGGGTGATGTGCCCTGGCCCAGTGGTTGCAGGCAGTCTGCACAGAGGACACCCCTTGAATGCCTGGCTCTGTGGTCATCAGGGCTTGTGTTTCTGGGTGCCAAGGGACTGAAACATCATAGAGACAGTTCTTGGCAGGCTACCATTTTCAGGGCACAGTAGACTGAAACACTCCCCCACTCTTCCTGTGACCATTCCTTGAAGCCTGGGAGAGACAGCTGTTAACCTAATACATAGAAACAAACACAGAGTCAATCAAAATGAGGAAACAAGAATATGTTCCGAACAAAAGAAGAAGATAAAATCCCAGAAAAAAAAAATTAATGAAAGATAAGTAATTTACTTGATAGAAAGTTCAAGGTAATGTTCATTAAGATGCTCACCAATCTCAGGAGAAGAATAGATGAACACAGAGAGAACTTCAACAAAGAGATAGAAACTATAAGAAAGTACAGAACAGAAGCCACAGAGTGAAGAATACAATAACTGAACTGAAAATACACTAACGGGGTACAACAGCAGACTAGATAAAGGAGAAGAAAGGATCAGTGACCTGGAAGACAGGACAGTGGAACTCACCCAAACAGAGCAGCAAAGAGAAAAAAGAATTTTAAAAAGTGAAAATAACTTCAGGAACCTATAGGACAAGGGCAACTGGAACAACATATAGGGGTCTCAAAAGAAGAAGAGAGAAAAAGGGACAGAAAACTTATTTGAAGAAATAATAGCTGAAAACATCCCTAACCTGGGGAAGGAAACAGATAGTCAGATCCAGGAAGTTCAGAGAATTTCAAATAAAATGAATCCAGAGATCCACCCCAAGATACATCATAATTAAAATGTCAAAGGCTAAAGATAATGACAGAATCTTAAAAGCATCAAGAGAAAAACGATTTGGTACATACAAGGAAACCCCCATAAGACTATGAGCAGATTTTTCAGCAGAAACTTTGCAGTCCAGAAAGGAGTGTCATGATATGATCAAAATGCTGAAAGCAAAAACTTCTAACCAAGGATATTACACGTGGTAAGGTTATCATTCATAATTGAAAGAGAGATAAAGTGTTTTCCAGACAAGTGAAAACTGAAGTAGTTCATCACCACTAAACTTGCCATACAAGAAATGTTAAAGGAACTTCTTTAAGCTGAAAGAAAGAGTACTAATTAGTGACAAGAAAACATATGGAAGTAAAAGTTCACTGGTAAAGATAAATATATAGTCAAGTCAGCACTTATAAAGCTAACATGAAGGTTAAAAGACAAGAGTGGTAAAAAAAATAATTATCAATATAAAACTTAGTTAAGAAATAGACAAGATAGGGGCACCTGGGTGGCTCAGTCAGTTGAGCATCTGACTTGTGATTTTGGCTCAGGTCATGATCTCATGGGTTGTGCAATCAAGCCCCAAATTGGGCTCCATGATCAGCAAGGAGTCTGCTTCAGACTCTCTCCCTCCCCCTCTGCCCCTCCTCCCCCATGCTCTCTCTCTCTCTAAAATAAATAAATAAATCTTTTAAAAAAAGAAATAGACAAAATAAAAAGATATGTAATATGACATCAAAAACACTGGGAGTGGGGAATAAAAATGCAGTTTAGTTAAACTTAAGTTAAGCAAACTTAACTTGCTACCAACTTAAAATAGACTAGTCTATATACATTGATATATGTAAGCATCATGGTAACCACAAAGCAAAAACCTATAGTAGCTACACAAAAAACAATGAGACTGCAATCTAAAAATAATACTAAAGAAAGGCATCAAACCACAGTGGAAGAAGGCAATAAAAGAAGAAAGAAACAGAGAGGAACTACAAAAACAGCCAAAAAACAATGAACAAAATGGCAATAAGTACGTACCTATCCATAATTATTTTTTTCCATAATTACTTTAAATATAAATGAACTAAATACTCCAATCAAAAAACACAAAATGGATGAATGGAATAAAAAAAAAAAAACAAGACCCATCTATATGCTGTCTACAAGAGACTTACATCAGATGTAAGAAAACACACAGACTGAAAGTGAAGTGATGGAAAAAGGTGTTTTATGCAGATGGAAACAAACAAACGAACAAAAAGCTGGGGTAGCTGTACATATTTCAGACAAAATAGACTTAAAAACAAAGACTGAAATAAAAGATAAGCTGGGCATTACATAATGACAAAAGGGTCAATGAAGCAAGAAAATGTAACATCTACAAATATTTATGCATCATACATAGGAGCACCAAATTATGCAAAGCAGGTATTAACAGACATAAAGGGAGAAATCAGTGGCAATATAGTAGTAGTAGGAAACTCTAACACCCACTTGCATCAATAGATAAATTATCCAGACAGAAAATCAAGAAGGAACATTGACACATTGGACCAGATGGACTAAACAGAACATTCCATCCAAAAGCAGCAGAAAACACATTCTTCTCAAGTGCACATGGAACATTCTCCAGGATAGATCATATGTTAGGTCACAAAACAAGTCCAAATAAATTTAAGAAGATTGAAATCATATCAACCATCTTTTCAAGCCACAATGGTGTGAAACTGGAAACCAATCACAGAAAACAAACTGGAAAAATCACAAATATGTGGAGATTAAACAACATGCTACTGAACAACCAATGGATCAGTGAAGAAATCAAAGCAGAAATAAAAAAATACCTGAGACAAATGAAAATGAAAATACAACATACCAAAATCTATTGGATGAAGCAAAAGCAGTTTTAAAATAGAAATTCATTGCAATTCAGGCCTACCTCAAGAAACAAGAAAAATCTCAAATAAATAATCTAACTTTACACCCAAAATCTCAAATAAATAATTTAACTTTACACCAAAAGGAACTAGGAAAAAAGGAAACAAATGAAGCCCAAAGTTAATGCAAAGAAGGGAGGAGATAATAAAAGATCAGGGCAGAAATAAATGGAATAGGTACCAAAAAGACAATAGAAAAGATCAGTGAACCTGAGAGCTGATCTTTGAAAAGATGAAAAAATTGATAAACTCTTAGCTAGACTCACTAAGAAAAAAAAGAGAGAGCTCAAATAAATAATATCAGAAATGAAAGAGGGAAAGTTACAACTGATACCAAAGAAATAAAAGGATCATAAGAGACTACTATGAACAATTATATGCCAATAAATGACACCCTAGAAGAAATCAATAAATTCTTAGAAACAAAATCTTCTGAGTCTGAATTATGAAGAAATAGAAAATTTGAGTAGTTCAATTAGTAAAGATCTTGAAGCAGTAATCAAAAACCTCCCAAAGAACAAAAGTCCAGTGACAAAAGGGTCAATAAAGATGACCAGATGGTTTCACTGGTGAATTCTACCAAATATTCAAAGAAGATTCAATAATTATCCTTCCCAAATTATCCAAAACATTGAAGAGTAGGGAATATTTCCAAACTCATTTTACAAGGCCAGAATTGCCTTGCTACAAAGAAGCGGACGAGGACAACACACACAAAAAAGAAAATTTCAGTCTAATATCCCTGAAGAACACAGATGCAAAAATCCTCAACAAATATATTAGCAAACTGAATTCAACAGTACATGAAAAAGATTATACATGTGATCAAGTGGGCTATATTTCAGGGATTCAAGGATGGTTCACCACCCATATATTAATCAATGTGATACACTATGTTAACAAAATGAAGGATAAAAAATCTTATGATCATCTCAATTGATGCAGAGAAAGCACTTGAAAAAATTCAACATACATTTATGCTAAAAATGCTCAACAAAGCAGGTATAGAAGGAATGTACTTCAACATAATAAAGGCCATATATAAGTACACAACTAACACCATACTCAATGGTGAAAAACAGAGAATTTCCTTTAAGATCAGGAACAGGGCAAGGTGTCCACTCTCACCACTTTTATTCAACATAGTACTGGAAATCTTAGCCACAGCAATCAAACAAGAAAAATAAATAAAAAACATCCAAATTGGTAAGGAAGAAATTAAACTGTCACTATTTTCAGATGACGTGATACTATACATAGAAAATCTTTCTAAAACCTTCACCAAAAAAACTTAGAACTAATAAATGAATTCAGTAAAGTTGCAGGATACAAAATCAATTAAAAAATCTGTTGTGTTTTTATACACTAACAACAAACTATCAGAAGGAGAAATCTTAAAAAACATTCTTACTTACAGTTGCATTAAAAAAATACCTAGGAATAAATTTAACCAAGGAGATGAAACACCTGTACTCTAAAACTATAAGACATTGATGAAATAAATTGCAGAAGACACGAGTAAATGGAAAGATATTCCATGCTCACGGATTGGAAGAATTAATATTGTTAAAATGTCCATACTAGGGGTGCCTGGGTGGCTCAGTCAGTTGAGTGGCTGCCTTTGGCTAGGGGCATGATCCCAGAGTCCCAGGATCAAGCCCCACCTTGGGCTCCCCGCTCAGTGGGGAGTCTGCTTCTCCCCCTGCCCTTCACCCTGCTTGTGCATGCTCTCTCTTTCTAGTTCAAATAAATAAATAAAATCTTTAAATAAAAAAAATAAAATGTCCATACTACCCAGAGCATTTTACAGATTCAGTGCAATCAAAATTCATCAATCATTCCAATGGCATCCAAATCCATCAAAATTCCAATGGCATTTTTCACAGAAATAAAATCCTAAAATTTGTATGAAATCACAAAAGATCCTGAATAGCCAAAGCAATCTTGATAAAGAAGAACAAAGCTGGAGGCATCACATTCCTTGATTTCAAACTATTTTACAAAGCTGTAGTAATCAAAACAGTATGGTCTTGGCATAAAAACAGAAACACTTGATCAGTGGAACAGAATGAGAGCCCAGAAATAAACCCACACATATATGGTGAGTTAATTTATGATAAAGGAGGCAATAATATAGAAATATAGAAAGACAGTCTCTTCAATAAATGGTGTTGGGTAAATCGGACAGCCACATTCAAAAGAATGAAACCGGACCACTTTCTTATATGATACACATTAACTCAAAAATGGTTTAAAGACTTGAATATAGGACCAAAACCCACAGAACTCCTAGAAGAAAATATAGGCAGTAAGCTCGTTGGCATTGCTCTTGATGACACTTTTTTGGATCTGACTCCAAAGGCAATGGCAACAAAAGCCAAATAAACAAATAGCACAAATCAAGCTAAAAAGGTTCTGTGCAGTGAAAGAAATCATCAATAAAACATAAAGGCAACCTACTCAGTGGGAGAAGATATTTGCAAATCATTTATCTGCTAAGGGGTTAATATCCAAAATATATAAAGAACTGGTGTAACTCAATAACAACAACAAAACACAAACAATCCAATTAAAAAATGGGCAGAAATCTGAATAGATATGTTTCCAAAGATATATAGTTGGCCAACAGACACATGAAAGGATGTTCAACATCACTAATCATCAGGGAAATAAAATCAAAACCACAGTGGAATATCATCTCACACCAGTCAGGATGGCTATTATCAAAAAGACAAGAAATAACAAGTGTTGGTGAAGATGTGGAGAAAAGGGAACACTGTTGGTGGGAATGTAAATTGGTGGACCCCCTATGGAAAACAGAAAGGAGATTCCTCAAAAAACTAAAAATAAAACTACCATATGATCCAACAATTCCACTTCTGGGTACTTATTTGAAGAAAATAAAAACACTAATTTGAAAAGATATATGCACCTCTATGTTCTTTGCAACATTATTCACAATAGCCAAGATATGGAAACAACCAAAGTATCTATCAATGAATTAATGGATAAAGATGATGTCTCACACACACACACACACACACACACACACACACACACACACACACAATGGAATACTACTCAGCCATAAAAAAGGATGAAATCTTTATTTGTAACAACATGGATGGACTTTGAGGGTATTATGCTAAGTGAAATAAATCAGACGGAGAAAAACAAATGCCATATGATTTCATCTTGGCAGGGTATCACCTCCAAAGGTAGCATCTCAGCTATGCCTTCCAGAAGCCATTGTATCACTCCATCAGGCCAGCAATTTCTGCGATGTGTGGTAAGTGATAATAACAGTGTATCCAATTATTTTGTTCCCACAGTCATCTTCCTAACAGGGTCCCTTGGTCCAATGAGATGTATGAGAATTTCTTGTTAGTAGAACAAATGTTCTGTAAGCCCTCAGATAGTGCTACTATCTGAGGTTCTGAAGGCAAGAAAAGCAAATCCATATCCAGAATATGTGTTAATTCCAGTCAAGTTGAATTATTGCCCCTTCCAGAATAAAAAGGGCCCAGTGGCTAGTTGGTCTCCTCAAGGGATGATGTCATATTGGGTGCGTGCCATTTATTTCTTTTGCTAATAGATTGTACTGTGAGAGTAGGTAAATCAGTCTTAGTGGGAATCCATGTTTTGGGGTCGGTTCAATGCTTCATTCCCTGCCCCTGAGTCTACTCCATTAATGACTCCCCTGCAATAGCATATGACAGCTGAAGACAGATACTGGCTGACTTCTGACCAGGCCATTCTGTCTAGATGGTGATTTAATGTTTATTCCTTGGTATGTGCTCTGTGGTGGGTGTGATCATGCAAGACAATGGCCTTCACATTTCATCCTTACTTTCATAAGTCCACCCAAATGCCTCTTCCTCAGACCTTCTTGTCACTGATTGTCCAGCTAAACCATTCTTCTCTGTCCCCACTGACTACCTAAACTATTCACTTTGCCTATGGGTACAAATATTTTCTTACCTTGGCAACTTTTCTCTTCATGCAAAGTGGAGAACCAGTTGCATTCCTGCCCTGCCCTGTAGCTCTGCCCATTGAGAAGATTTCTTCTCTCTGTCCCTTTCAGAGCCATTCTTAAGTGGTGACCAGCAGCCTATTTTCAGATTGCACTCAGATGCTGAGCCAACTCACTTATAAATCAAGTTCATTCCTTTTCTTCCTTTGTATCTGATATTCAGGTTCATCAGTGGCAGCTGGGGGTGAGGTACTGCCACCATAGTGGTGGATGTCATAGAGGTCTATTCATTCATCTTGCTTGTTTCCTCTAGACTTGCTTCAGCCTAATACTGGACCTTTCATCTTATGATGGATTACTTCTAGGCATGCTTGACATCATAACTTGGTAGATCTAACAGAAACCAGTTCATGATGGCCAGCTCTGGTCTCAAGGTCAGGGATTCTATTTCTGCTAGAGCTGTTTTTCAAGTAATTTATAACTCTTTGCTGCAATATCATGGTCTTACTCCAGAAGACTGTGGATCTGTGTTGTGATTCTTCCATTAGATATTGCCATAAACTCCATAAGTATCATTTTCTTTTGCCACAGGTACCTCTAAACATACCATAGGCTCTATTGGGTTTTATGTCCAACCAGCAAGGCTATCTCAAGGTAGCCTGGATCAGCTCTGCAGCCCTTTCAAAACTTTCCAACCCCCTTGTCACTCAATGCATGGTTCCAAATAATATTCCCACATGTGGAATATGCTGTCCTCCAAACCTAAAGAGGCTAATCTGGCATTGTGCTTCTGTCTAAGTGCAGAAAGTGTGAGATGCAATAATTTGTCCTTAATTATAAATGGGAACATACAGAATGCTCCAGTCCACTGAGCCCCTAAAAACTTCACTGATATGGTGTGCCCCTGAATCTTTGTTGGTTTATCTTATACCCTCTGGAACACAGATGTCTTGCCAAAACTTCCAGAATACTTGCTGCTTCTGATTATCTGTTCTTGTTAATATAATGTCATCAACATAATTTACCAATGTGATATTTTGTGGGATGTCTGGATTACTCAGGCTGCATTATAATCAAGGGGAGCAAAATGTGCAGTCTTCAGCAAGACTTTACATCTACACTCTTTTCCTTATCATTGGAATACTGGCTGGTCTTGGTTCTGCTCTTTGATAGAGATGGGAAAGAACATATTTGCCATGTCAATGACTTCAAAATACATATTTGCATCTGTCTTGATCTGCTAAAGCAAAGATTCCATACTTTGGTCTAGCTGCTGTGGTTAGAACTATTATTTGTTTGAGTTTGTGATAGTCTGCTATTAATCACCAGAAACATTCTTATTGGGGTCTGCAATGGTAAATTTAATGGAAAAATTATAGGAACCACTGACATTCATCCTCTAAGTTTAAGGATGGCACTAATCTTTACCATTCCTTCTAGAATATAAGATTTTGGATTTACTATTTTGGTGATGGGAAGGAAGAAGTTTTACAGGATTCCACTTATGGTTATCACTTTATTAGCCAAGGAGCCAATATTTATTTTTGCATTTCTCTGGAGCTGAAAGAGCTTGAACACCTCTTCATTTGTGTATCTGATCTTTTGTAAGTGCCTGCCCACTTTTTAAATTGATTGTCATTTTCTTATTTATTTGCAAGAATTCTTTATATATTCTTTTATATATAAAATATATATATTTTATATATATATATATATATATATATAAAAAGGTATGTACCTTTTTTTAAAATAAAGACGAACTGCAAATACCTTCTCCTATTCGGTGGCTTACTTTTTCTACTGTCTTGTTAGTCTTTTAAATCTATAATTCTTCCGGAATTGTTTGTTGTATATACTATAAGGTAGATGTCAAAACTTTTTTTTTTTCAGATAGATACCTAGTTGACTCAGTGACATTCATTGAAGAAACAACCCTTTTCTCAATGACACCATTGTCAAAAATTGACCATATATGTGTGAGCCTATTTCTGGACCCAATGGATGGAACATCTATTCTGTTTCATTGGTCTATTTGTTTATGCTTGCACCATAGCACCCTATGTCAAGTACTATAGGTTTATGATAAACTTTGACATTAAAAACTATAAGTCTTTCAACTCTGTTATTTTCTTCAAGATGGTTTATGCTGTTCTTAGTTCTTTTCATTTTCATACAAATTTTAGAATTAAGTTGTTAATTTCTAAAAAAATTATTCTTGGAATTTTGTTTGAGATTGTGTTGAATCTAACATAAATTTGGGGAGAATTGAAATCTTGCAATACTGAATCTTTTATTCCATGCACATCTTATATTTCTCTATTTAGTTCTTTAATTTTCTTTAAATTTTTTGTATAAATTTTATGCATCTTTTGTTAGGTTTATTCCTAAGCATTTTATATTTCTGTGCATTATAAATGTTTTTTTCCTAATTTTTTATTGATGGTTTATAGAAGTTCAAATAATTTTAAATGACATCATTATATTTGCTTCCTTCTTTTAATATTTTATCTGTAGAATCTTTTGAATTTCCCTTAAATAAAATCATGTCTCTGAAAATAATAATAGTTTAATTTTTTTTTCTTTTTCAATCATTATACCTTTGTTTTTTTCTGCCAATCATCTTAATTCAAATTCATACTTCTTGGTTCCTTTCCACAAGTCTCTGGTATTCTTCCTAATTAAAAGAAATCTGTAGGAATACCCACTATGAATATTCCACAGAAATGGAGCATATAAATAATTTCCTTAGGCTCAGGGATACATAACTTTCATTGCTTTTTCTATTTTATTCTTTGGGGGTGTGTGCTCAGAGTATATCTATACTGAACCTGCATTTTTTAATTTGTTGCATGTCTTTTTATAACTTGCATTGAGAATTTATTACTGTGGAAAATAAACCGTGGGACTGTAGAGCCCAGTATTTATTGGACAGATTTTGGGGATTCATAGTTCCCTAATTTGTTGTATTCTTTTTTGAAATCTGAAAGGTCAATGAACTTGACTTCTAAACATACTTCCAGCATTGAGTCTATCATTAATGTTATCTTATTGTTGTTTTTCTCAATCATTGTTTTGAGTAAAATTTCAGCCATATGTTGTCATCAAAGGGAATACCATTTTCAAATTAGAATCTGAGTTTCTAAATGGAAGCATTTCTCAATTATGTAACCAAAAATTTCTCTCAAGTAAAAATACAGATCTTTAAAGATATTTTAATAAAATCAAAACCACAAATATGAAATATGGTGTTTAAAGGTATTTGGTGCATTGATAAAGTTCCCTCGAGGACTCTGGATGTTTAAAGCAACAGTTTGATTGAATAGAACAATAAATGCAGGGCTGAGTGTATTTTTTCTCTTTCTTTCTCATCTACTAGAAAAATATAGATAATAGAGCTCATTTATTTCCTTAACATTTCAGAGCTCCACAGATGGGAAAACACAACCCAGTGGAAATTATTTCTGGCAACCTTGAGAAGATATGTTAGCATTTTGTGGCATTTCTTTCAGTGACATGTAAAGCATGGCTTTCCCTCACTGCAGTGTCACAGTGAAGTGTCACAATAAAGCCAAAATAGTGTGCCCTTAGGGAAAACTAGGGAAAGGGACCATTTTCCATGCACACACAAAGGGTAATATTTATTATAAAGCCTTTCATTTTAGCTCCAAATGCTTCCTGGGCCATGGCAATGGAGAAATGCACAGAATGTGAGATTTAAAGCAAATGTTATGTATAAATCTCATGTAATTTATGTAAATATAAATACTATGTAAAAAATTAGAATGCATTTATGGACATACAAGCATGCATAAATCTGTACAGTGTGCTAGGGAGAGAGTTTGTGATGTTGCATTGTGGCAGCATTAGCCTGGTGTTGATGGAGTCCAAGGAGCACTGAACCGGGAGTCAGAACAGTTCCATCTTGACCTATTTTAGTCACTACAAGGACAGATGTTATCTTCTCTATCCACAACATATGATATAGAAATTATTATCCATATTTGAGGGATAAGGAAATTCAATTATTTTTCTCAGATTACACAGATAATATTCCTTAAGAAACTTTATACACAGTATCAAATACAATTTTTAAGCTAAATTTGTACTTTTGATAAAACCTTACATATCCCCTTCATCCTTGCACAGTTCTTATTTGGACACTGAACTTGATTTTTACTACCATTAAGTGTCATCTCATTAGGTTCACTCTGCTACTCCAGACTATGGACATTTGGGGGGTCTTAATTACATTTGCAACATGATTCCATTGCTGCAACTCAGTATTATCTCTAGATCTGATGAGTGTCCTATTTATCTGCTCCTCAATCATTGGGCAAAGCGCTGTGATAGGCAGCTCCTTTCCAGTTAGAGAGGTGGCTGGTTGATCCAGGTATTACTTCACTCAGTTGTCAAATGCATGTGGAAATTAACCAAATTAATTGTTTTAATTTGGTAAACGTAGGAAAGAGCATGAGCTTTGGGGTCCAGCAGCCTGGGATTCAAATATCAGCCCCACTGATTACCAGATACATGATTTTGAGAATGATACTTGTCTTTATAAGTAAATTTGGATAACAATATTAACAAGACTAAATTATGGGTAGTAAATGTTCAGCCTCATTTGTCAAGCATCAAAGAAAGAAATTTTCTGACAGACCAGTTCTTTTTAACTAGTTGCCACCCAGATCTTATTGATCAATGTTTTCTGGTACTGACAAATCTTTGTTTTGATAAACTTTCTTGGTCTCTTTCCCAGAACCAATGGTATGCTTAAATTGGTTTTAAGAATCCACTTTTCTTCCCTGCTTTAATACCTGAATGATATTTGCCAGGAACCACTCTTCTTGGTTTGAGGTAATAGTTTAGTGGTCTTATATATTTTCTGAGCATCTTTGATGCAAGTTCACTTGATTCTGGAGACTTTAACTAGTTTGGAGAAGTTCTTAATCTCACCTCACATACCTAGGAAATGTATCCTTTTTGATATGTTTCTCTGTCCCTCTTCCTTCCGAGGTCAGTCTCCTTGACAAAGAAGACTAGTGCTAAGGGTAGTTCTGGTTCTTTATGCCTACTCCTATTATATCATAACCACATGTTGTAGGCTTTTCCATGACAAACCAGCAGATGTAGGTTTCCACTTTCGACAGTCTCCATATAAAGGCAGGTTTTTGCTCCCATAGTCATCTGGTTGTATTCTCTTTTGCTCCATCTTCTGTACAGGGTCACTTTAAATTTGGGCTCATGAGAGAGATTTTGCAAAGGGAAATTAATTTGTTTGGGAACTTCACTGTTCTCTTCGTCAGGATAATTTTCAATTATCCATTTTTTAATATTTTTTGAGAGATTTGTAACCCTCTTGGATTATCTTTCCTTCCAGAGTCTTTTGTTTTTCCTAGAAGGAATAGTGCCCCCTTTTTCTTCCCCTCTGAAGTTTTTTTAAGCTACTGTTCTAAGTTCAAGAATTCATATACAACTATAATCATATTTTATGAATGGGCCACCATCTTTGCATTGATATTCCTGAGAGAACAATTTAAGACTTTTGTTTATTTGATAATATTATTGAGTATTCAATCATTTTTTTGTGATGGAGTAAGTAATATCTCAAATACTCTGAGTCTAAGATTCTCTATTCTGGATCTTTGCTTCTAAATCTCTTGCATTTTTCTTCAAAGGGCATTTAATAAATATCTCTCACAGACTCACTGTGGGCTAAACCCTCTGGTCTTTCTGGATCTTGCCAAGAGAATGTTTGTCTTAACTTCAGCACATAGAGTGATCTGCATTAATTCTGAGTGAGCTATATGTAGGAAATCTGTTTTGAAAGGGCCGCCCGCAGGAGCATTTCCAAATAAAATCATGAGGACAGGAGTAAAGATAAACTGTTGTCCATTTTTGTGAAATCCAATCTTATTTCTCCTCCTTTTATTTGTTTGTTCTGTGTGCCAAATGGGTGAGAATCAGAAGGCAGAATGCCAGGTAACATCTTTTCACCTTTTTTTTTTTTTTTAAATGTGTGTGTGTGTGTGTGTGTGTGTGTGTGAGACTGGAGATGGGTTGACGGAGTTCCTAGCTTGCCCCTCCTTTTATGCTTTTCTCTTTCAGGTCAAAGCTTGGGATGTGGCATCTCAAGTTTGGTGCGTAACTGCGGCAGAGATAAGCAATTTGGGTAGCAAACAACTATTTGAAAAACCTTGTGATTTATCCATACTGGACACGTTTTTTTGTGTCTGGTGGTATATTTTTCACATTAGCTGTTTCTTAAGATTAGCAAACCAGTGCAAATCTTGTTTCATCCCTCCCTGGATATTTAATGTAGTGCCAAGCAAAGCACAGATTAACATATGCTTACTCAGGATTAAGGATGATTTTTTTTTTTTTAAACTCTTCTGATAAGCAGTAAAATAGAATCCACACAGTTAGTAGATTCAATGGACAGGCTGTTTTCATTAGTGCCAACAACTAACCCTAAACCCTTAGTACCAGGTTCCACAGGCTTTGGGTTATACTTCATGGGAATCAAATGGCAAGTAGCAGTAAAGTCTTTCTCCATGTTCTTAATTTGCCTCAATCACTACAGCGCTGCATATGATTGCTCCATGGCGAAGAAGAGGAAAGCTGCAGAGCAGGCTTTGGGCGTCCCAGTCAACAAGAGAAAATCCCTGCTAATGAAGCCCCGACACTACAGCCCAAACCTGGATTGCAGAGAAGAATGTGACGACAGGACTGCGGTGGAAGAGGAAGATGGCCTCCAGGAAGCCAGCGATCGCGCCGCCACAGGTAGCAAGCGGGAACAGCCCAGACTTTATCTCCTCCCTGGCTCCAAAGCCTGTCTTAACTGATGTAGAACATATAGTCTGTTTGACTATAGAAGCAAATTCCCATTTGAAAGCAAAACCAAACATTTATTTCACTCAGCATCCATTTACTGAGAGCTGATTTTTTATCAGTAACGGCGGAGAGTCTAAATATAAGTCAGAGAGAGTTCTTGCCTGAGTCCATTTTCAGAAGCACAGAATTGGAGTGTGCCTCTTTTTGAGGAAAATAAAACCTACTAAGCCTTAAAGAGTACCTTGACTCCTTAACAGGACAGATTTCTATCCCTGAAAGAACCCTTGAAAATAAAAGGACATATTTAAGCTTAAGGTATCTAAGATATGACATATATAAATGAAGCATTTACTTTGTTGTTTTATAAACTTACAGAATATAATTTTCCCCCCAAATATAATAGGTATTAACAATACAGACTAATGCAGGTGACTTGTGACCTTAATCTTTTCACCATTTTTAAAATAAATACTTACAGCAACGGACTTAGCAGAAGGGACCAAAAGTTGACAGCCTAGATCCTTCATTAGGAAAATAATGTGTTATAGAAAATGTATCACTGTGCCCATTAGTTCTGAAATAATTTTCAATTACCTTTAGGCACACATTATATTTCATGAATTCAATTCTTCACTCACTCACGAAATGCTGTTTGCATGCTAAGTGATATATAGTTACTATTTTGAAATTTTAGGATGTGTTTCTCCCCAGTTCACAGTTACTCCTATTAGGTTCATGGTAGTCACAGTGCCTCCAGGAGTTGGACCATCACCAACCACTTTGTGCTTGAGGCTGAAATTGAAGGACATGCAAAATATCTCAAAAATTTATGAAAAAAATAAATGGAAATCAAAAGCTTGAGTGATTAGAAAATGAAATGAGGTGTACATATAGTCTATGAAATACATTTTTTCTGAATGTGACTTTTTAAGGAATCAAAATATACTAAATATGATGTTATTTGAAAACAAGTATGTATTATACAAACCAAAGGCAAAGGGCTCTTAGATCATAAATATCGATTATAGACAGAATTACAGTAATAGTGAGAGGGATTACTGGAAAAGATGAAAAGCATACCGACCAACTGAACACAAATGTCAGGGCACAACCATCAGATCTTCAGTAATCTTGGCTTGCAAGTAGTTTGAGATTCTGTAGTGAAAACAAAGTTGTATGCTGATTTGACAGTGTTTAAGCAAATGTCCTGGCTTCTCTGTATTTAGCATATGGCTTAAAGCCTCATCGCTCATCTGTAAATTATAATCATCCTTGACTCATTTTGTTTCTTTGAGTTGGTCAGTTTTTGTTGATTTATGAAAATTGTAGGTTGAATCTAGTATTAGGGAAGGTCCTTGAATCGATGTGGGTTAGACTTGAGGTATAATTCATCTAGTTGACATTAATTCACCGAGTATTTTTTTAAATGGGCATCTTTTACACCAACCCTTTCTTGTAAGTGCCATGAGGACAAGGACTGTATCTGCCCACTGACTTCCTGCCTTTTATGTTAGTTGTGTGATCATCATAGATGCTTAATATCCACCAAGAAAATATTCTGTCAAAATGTACTCAGTGAAACATTCAGTTATAAGCACTGATGGACATCTGTTTGCAGGTTCACAAATGTTTTCTATTTTTATATTTAGCACCGGAAGCACTACTAATAATGAATATGCTGACATTATAGTGGTGGTGGCCATTATTTTTGAATTCTTAATATATTCCAGGTGCATAAATTATATCACTTAATCCACCTACAATGACATGAGATATGCATGATTATGGTCCCAATTTTACAGATGAGATCATTGAAGACCAAAGAGATTTAATGCTTAAGGTAATGCAGCTTGTAGGTGTTGAAAAGAAGATAATTAGGACACAATTGAAGGATAAGCAAAATAATTATTTCCCAGCTAACCGTGCTCCATAATCCAATCCTCCCGTGCTCTGACTACCTTCCGAAAGTAGATAGAGCAGTGTTATATAGCATCCAATCACAAAGTCACATTTCCAGAAATGACAAGTCACAGATGCTCCTATCCCCAGTTGAAAGACTAAGTTGTCTTCAGTTCTCTGAGCAAGTTACCCACCACTCCCCCCAAAAGGAAAGAGAGCTGAGTTAGTGCCTAACTCGTAATAGGGGCTTTTCACCTGTCGTCTCATTTACTCCGGGTACCCCGAGGTCTTTACCTTGCAGGAGTGTGCCCAATTATGCCTTCAGCAGGTGGTCCAGATGATGAAGGGGACAGTGCTTAGGAAGGCTAAGGTCCTGAGCTTGAATCCATTTAATGGCAAACGATGTCTCATACCCTCAGCTGGCTGTCTTTCAAAGAGCGGCAGGTAGGCATTAATGGTGATAGAAGAGAATGTGGACAAAACCGTACAGATACACCTTCACTGGGGCAAACAGAAGACGAGCTTGCAAAGTACTACCAGGAGGTAGGACAACTACCAGGAAGTTTCCCAATGCAGACTAGGAAAAAAAGGGTAACCTAGAAGTGAGATTAGCCACGTGTGTGGAGTACCTCCTCAGTTTCTAAGCTCACATTCATGACTCAGGGAAATCTATCACAATTGTAGGAGCTCTGGGCGCCTGGGTGGCTCAGTTGGTTAAGCAACTACCTTCGGCTCAGGTCATGATCCTGGAGTCCCGGGATCGAGTCCCGCATCGGGCTCCCTGCTCGGCAGTGAGTCTGCTTCTCCCTCTGACCCTCCTCCCTCTCATGCTCTCTGTCTCTCATTCTCTCTCTCTCAAATAAATAAATAAAATCTTTAAAAAAAAAAAAATTGTAGGAGCTCTAGGAGCTGAGATGATCGTTTTAACAAATCTTAACTCTCAACACAATGCAAATAAGGGATAAACCACTCTGATTTTAGAACTTTGAAAGATAAATTCAGTTTTCTAGGGCTTTTATTCCCAGCGAGATTTACATATTCAAGAGACCTGGAAAACTAATTTATCTATACAAGTAACTTTGATAGTTCCAGAAACAGAACTAAAATCCAATTATAATAAAATCCAGTTATATTAAAGGAGTCAAACTCCAAATTTGTGATTTTCAGAGTAATTTTTAAAGTTGTTTTGGGACAGAACCGCTGACGCATAATGTGAGAATCATTAGCATATGCTTTCTAGGATTACCAGACCCCTTGGAGTAGAGATTTGGTTTCAAGCAAATAAACAAATGTGAACTTTTTCATATCAGGCAAAAACATTTATTTTTTTTTTTACTCCATGTCACAGAAGTTGTCATCCAGCTCCAGCCCCTCCTCCTGCCCCACACTTTGAAATCCTTTCAGGAGGAGAAAGGGGTGTGCTAGGTAAACATCCAACCCTCTGAATGTCCCCCCCGCCCCGGCCCCGGGGAATGTGCCCGAGGAATTTTCTGTCCTACACTTTTTTACTGAGAAAGCTGAGGCATGGTTACTTGTTAATTTTTGTCTTGTTATTGCTGTTGATTCATTTTTACATATTTTATTTATAATTTAGGAGTCACTGTTTTTTGATTGAAAGTCAGCTGACAATTGTATTTTAGTATCTTCCTATAAATTTACCCTTGAAAGTACCCAAACTTGGGAAAGTAATGGACTATTAGTATTCTGAACAGTTTCTCCTAAGGGTTGCTTAGGATGTAAACATTAGTCGAGACATATGACCTACCTGGGCTATGGGATTTGGGGTAGCTTGTTGCAGAGGGTTGACCCTGTGTCAGCCCCTCACCCCCACCCCCGCCGCTACTGGCTAGCTGTGTGATCTTGAGCAAGCCCCTAGCCCCTTAGAAAATCATTTCCCTTCTGTAAAATGGAGCAGAAAGTCCCTTTCTTGTCATTACCTTAAAGATTAAATGCAATAAAGAACTGAATACCATGCCAAGAACATAACAGTTTATTGTCCTAGGATGTCACTGGATCATCCTCATTTAAAAGATGAGGACCCAGGATTCAGGAAACACAGGCCTGCCCCAAGGTCACACAGGCAGGTGGTGCTGGGCCAGCAGTTCGGCCCCAGTCTCTGGACCTCAAACCCACTGAGGTTTCCCCTCCACGTTGTGCACTGTGCATTGAAGCTCCAGTTTCTGAAAACAGTTGATGAGCAGTTCTATAGCATGCGTGGCCTGGGTGGTAAACTGGCCGAGCCTCCTTCACACTGTGGACTGTGCCCTCTCTCAGGGATCAGTTTCACTACTTATTCTAAACAGAACACAAGCCCCACCTCATTTATGTGGAGGGTCCCATGTATCCCCTGCCGTTACTATCCTCTGAACTTGTATCTGGGGAAGGGAGAAGACAGACGTCATTTACTGAACACCTGTTGTGTGGCACCTGCTTTGCGTGGGCTCCCGTGTCAACTCCACAGCGTGCCTCACTATGTGAATGAGGACACAGGGTTCAGAAAGGTCAAGGATGCCTTTGGGGGTTGCACGGACTTGAGCACGCAAGCCCAGAATCAAAACGAGGTTAGTTGTTTCAATGACCAAGGTACAAAATGAATCACCAGGCCACCCATGAAAAGAAAAACACACTAGTGTAAACACGTAGGCAGCCCATTACAAAGCTAAGAGAAACAAGAACCTCATCACGGATCTGTCAGGTTCAAAAGCTAACTCGACTTTTTTTTTTCTTCTAATGACAGCGAAAGCCAGAGAGGGGTGTGTATATGGAAAGTTGGTTTGCAGATTTGCGGAACATCCCTGGAAACCACCGCGTACAATGCACGTAGGCACCTCTATCGGCAGGACTCCTCTCTTTCTGAAGAATAATTAATAAATATTTTCTTTTAGCATATAACAAACAGTTGAACCAAACAATTATGTAAACTGGAAATGACCCAAAATGCTAGCAGTTGGCAGCAGCACAGTGAAACGCATTGTCGTGCACATGTGCGTTTTTGTCACTCCCGCCTCTCTGGTGATCTGCACTTAATAGGAATATTTTAAACTATGTAGCTAAGCAACAGAGGTAATTGTTGCTTTCTAGAGCTTTTGTTAGCACTCTAACACAGCCCAAATATGCATAATTAGGTATAATGTCTATAAATCATTATTGTACACATGTGGGTAGTTAAGTGGAGTGAGAGAATAGTTCAATGAATTGAGCATATTCACTGAAAATGCTTTTTATTTGTTTTCTGTAGTTCATAATACTTTAAAATTATCATAACCCTTTACACTTTCTCCTAATAGCCAACCGTGATATTGAGAAAAACTTCATTTGCATTTTAGACTATGTTTAATATATTATTTAAACCTGGAATTCCTCTGATATGAATTCCGAAGGGAATAGACCATCCTATCACATATGATGTGCTTGTTTATCCAGCCTCTTTTCTAGGAAGTAAAATGTTAAATTTTTCAGTTTATGTTGAATAGATCCCAACAAAAGACTGCACCCTATAATCAGCATTATTTAAAGGGGCTAGTGTTGTGACTAAATTCTTCCCTTCATCCAAAAATGCTTTTAGTTACTATGGCAATATTTACTTGATCCTGGCAGCCCAGTGTTGATTTAGGGAGATAATTGCCAGAAAGGAAGATGATGGAGATGTATTTTTGAGTGTCCTTGTCAGAGACAATGTTTATAAAAAATTAAATGAGACCAAAAAAGGCACATTGTCTCCTGCGCAGGCACCCTCTCCTGCAGCTATCACACAGGATGGCTGTCCTTTTCTTCCCTCCAAAGATGTTTATTAACACACTTGGTGTCTTTCACAGTCTTTAAGGGGGCTTATTATTTTGTGTTGCCCATCCCCCACTTTGCCTTCAGAGACGCAGAAATGGTCCTGCTTCTTTTTTTTCTTCTTCTTCTTCTTCTTTTTTTTTTTTTTGTCTTAGTGAATATAAGGGGACCATTCCTGGGTTGTCTGGCGCTTTTCACAGCCACATGTATGCTGGGTGTCATGCTCCCCAGACCACTGTGCTTGCTAAACCAGGGCTGCTGGGTCACTAGCAGATCTGCACCCTGAATTGCACCCTTAACTGGTGTGTTTGCATTGGGACAGGCTTGAGTAGGCTATCATTATATATATATATATATACACACCCCCACATACATGTGTGTATATATATGCATATACATGTATATATATACATATATACATATACATATGACTATACACACACACATACTGTCACTGCAGCTGGACCACTGCAAGAGTGAAGCGGATAACACTGACAACTGGACCGGGACAGATCCAGTGGACTATCCTGGACAGACTGGCACGTGGAGACCTGTTCTTAGTCCCAAGGCTCTTTGACTGTTAAGACTCCAGTCGGCCCACTACTGAAAACAATTAATGTTCTACATACTCCAACCATCTCCACCTCTCGTCTCATTGCCTTCTTACACAAATGCATGCAAGTACCAGGCCAGAAAATGTGTCACTATTTTACATATTTGATCATGCTGGAGAGCCTGGGTGGCTCAGTCGGTTAAGCTTCCAACTTTCTGATTTCAGCGCAGGTCATGATCTCAGGGTTGTGAGATCGAGCCCCGTGGTGGGCCCTGTGCTTAGCACAGAGTCTGCTGGAAATTCTCTCCCTCTGCTCTCAATCTCTCTCTCTTTCAGTGTCTCTCTTTCTCTCTCTCTCAAATAAATAAATAAATAAATAATCCTTTTTAAAAAAGATATTTGATCATGCTAATTCTCCCATTTACTTGTATTTCCCTTGGCATGGAATTTCGGTGTGACAGTTCTGAAAGTCAACAGGAAGCCTTGAAAGCTTTAGAACTCTTTTAGTTATCATCTGTATGTGGATGTATTTTATCTTTTAGCTAACATTCCATAAAATCTGGAAGTATGTTTGAGAAACTGTGGAGGTAGTGAACATAAACCAAATAATATATTACAAGTTAAAAAAAAGATAGCAGAAAGGGAAAAATGAAGGGGGGGGAAATCGGAGGAGGAGACGAACCATGAGAGACTATGGACTCTGAGAAACAAGCTGAGGGTTCTAGAGGGGAGGGGTGTGGGGGGATGGGTTAGCCTGGTGATGGGTATTAAAGAGGGCACGTACCTGAATGGAGCACTGGGTGTTATACGCAAACAATGAATCATGGAACACTACATCAAAAAAAAAAAAAAGTTTGAAAATACATTGCCATGCTAACAGAGAAATCTGATGAATGTTTCCTTTATAATGCGTAGTATTATGCATATTTGATTTCCTTCTGGTTGGCTAGGATTTGCAAATATAAGAGGTGCAATAACAACAATTTCACATTCAGCACTCTGTTATTGTTAAGTATCTATTTCAGTATCCTGGAAACAATTAGCTCTTAATATGCTGAAAATTCTACTAGCTCACTTCTTTAAATGCAACTCTCAGAATATTAAGATCTGTTTTGTTTTGTTTCATATTAATTCATATATATTTTTCTCTTCAGTGTTTAGAAAATTGATAGAGCCCACATATTCGCATATTGTACTTACTGTGTAAATATATATAAATCTATCTCTCATCTACATATTTTCTTAAAATATCTTTTGCTGTTGTTTTTTAAATATCGGCTTTCTTTTTCCATAGAAGAAATCGCGATAAAACCTATGGATGAGAACCTTCATTCGACTGCACAAGACAACTCCGATGGGAAGGAAGACAGATATGGCTGCTATCAGGAGCTCGTGGTCAAATCTTTAATGCACTTGGGGAAATTTGAAAAAAATGTTTCTGTTCAGACCATAAGTGAGAATTTAAATGACAGTGGCATCCAGTCTCTAAAAGCAGAGAGTGATGAAGCTGATGAGTGCTTTATGATTCATTCTGATGATGGAAAAGAAAAAATCGATGATTCCCAGCTTCGGTTCTGCTCCTCAGATGACAGTGAGAGTAACTCTGAAAGTGCAGAGAATGGTTGGGACAGTAGCTCCAACTTCTCAGAAGAAACCAAACCACACAGGGTCCCAAAGTATATTTTAGTGGATAATAGAAAAGACCTATTGGAAGTTCCTGAAATAAAAACTGAAGGTGACAAGTTTATCTCTTGTGAAAACATGTGTGATTCTGAAACAGAAAGGAGAGACCCACAGACTGCTCACATGGAACCGCGGGACAGCAAAGCCCAGCCCTCATTCACTGGGACGGAGGAGGAAGATAACGAGTGTCTGGCAGCCATGACAGAAGAGTCTGTTGACCTGGAGAAGGCGAAGGGGAACTTGAGTTTGCTGGAGCAGGCGATTGCTCTCCAGGCTGAGCGAGGCTGTGTTTTCCACAACACCTACAAAGAGTTGGACAGGTTTCTGCTGGAACACCTTGCTGGGGAAAGGAGGCAGACCAAAGTTACTGACATGGGTGGAAGACAAATCTTTAACAATAAACGTAAGACACATTTTTTTTTTTGCATTTATTTTAGGAATAAAATTGCTTTGAGGGTTGGAAGAAAATTTAGTAAGATTTGATTACCACTTCCAGATAGCTTTTGACAACTTGATGCACTTTAAAAACCAATTCATATTATAAAATAAACTATTTCTTTTTTTTCTCTCTCTCTCTCTGCTCTCTAGGTTGTTCTTAAATCAAGCTTGGTCAGTTTTGCAATGTTTTTACACACAAAAAAAGAATAATTGCCTCTTTTTCTCTTAATTTGACAGCTTTTAAAAAATATATAGTACTTGTACAGTACTATATTGGACATGTTAGAGGTACATTAGTACTTTTTGGATTTTAAATCATTTTATTAATCAGATCAATTCCAGAAATTTAATTTTTCTTTCCCACTTTCTTTCTGGGATCATCTGACTCCTTTGGAGCTTCAAAATAATGCCGAGCTACTGGCAAGTCAGGCAGGATAAAACTGGATGTTAATGCCTTTATAAGCCTATGCTTTTACCAGTTCTCTAACTCAGGGCCACAAATATCTGGTCCAAACATGAATGAGAAGAATAAATGTGCTTGGAGGAGGCCTTAAAACTGTTCCTCAACTTTAGCGAAATTGTGTCCCGTCCCCCATAATGCTACTCCACCCCCCAAGCTGAGTCTTACACCAGATGGGCCTGGTGATAATTCCCAAATGGTGGTTCTCAAGTGCCTAGAAGGCTTGTTTAAGATGGGTATTTCCAGGATCCTATCAGACTTACTGCTCCAGAACTTGCATTTTTTTAAGCGTGTTTTTCAGATGATTCTTGCGTACCTTAAAATCTAAGAACCATAGAATTAGAAATATCTTAAAGAAAATCAAGATCGTGGCCCCAGGGAGCTTACAAGAATAATATGTTAGTTATGGTTTGGATGATCTGCTTGCTGAGATTCATGCAGAAATGAACTGTATATTTTGTCACGTTGGGTCTATTTTAGTACTCACCTACAATCTTGTCAATTATTGTCTTGCAGCTCAGAGCTGAGAAAACAAAACAAAGAATAAAATACCATGTAGTGAGGAGCAAGATAATAATACTATGCAAACACACTGCCAGGGTTGAGATCAAGACAGAATATCAATGAACAGTGTGTGGTTTGGGACAGGACCCACTATGAACTTTGTGCACTCTACTAATATGCAACTTGCTAAACTTGCCTGTATGCATGTTTGTTTGTTTGTTTTTTATGGACTACAAAACCAAAAAAAAAAAAAAAAGATAAAATTGACTTCAAATCCCAAAACGTCATAATTTGCCATCTACTATATTTCGTTCATTCTAAGATACACAGTTTTCCCATTTTAACATCTCTGAAATCAGAAGGGTATGCCATAATTTAATTTTCAATAATTTTTTTCTTTCTTGCTAACACACAAAATGATGTTCCATGTTACAGTTGATGATACCTTCCAGCCAGTGAAATTCAGTGTTTGGAGAATCTTTAATTATTTGTGCCATACCTTAAAACATTTAACAATCCTTTGGTCATTTTTATAAAACTTAAAAATTTTTGTTTTCAAAAACCAACAAGGCAGTAGAATCTGTGTTTGTAAACATGGGTGATATAAGATTTAGAGAGTTACGAATGAGGCTGGCTAACTTAACAGTATATCCTATTGGGTGAGGCATGGTCCTGCCTTTTGGTATTCAAAGTCTATGCAAGAAGATCCAGACCAGACTAGTATGAAACAGGCAAAAAGAGGTAAAGCCCATAATGCACGGGAATTATAGGCTTCATCTAGAGGATACTTGCAGAGTCCAAATTAGGTATTCGCCCTCCTGTTCCTTGTCCCGGATGTGGGAGCCAATGGCTTCTTTCTCTGGTGTGCATTCCATGCTCATAGGTCAATACTTGTACTGACTGACAATTCATGCTCTCCACAATACCATCCTAATTTCCCTTATACCTCGGGTATGCGACCCTGCTGTTAAAGGAGAGAGCACTAGCATTTTAAAATATCGTTTTACCCAAGCGTTCATATGAGTCAGCAATTCTAAAAAAAAAAAAAAAGTTTGACTATCTTGTTGCTACTAAGCATTTAGTGAGACTTTAGGTCAAAGCGCATGTGGAGTCACCATAGAACTTATTGTACAGCCTAAGACACTTTTCAGAGCCAAGGGGAGTGCTATGAACAACCGCAGGGTATTATCAGGTGCAAATAAGACAGTCCCAGGCATACGGGCGTGTAAGGTCACCAGAGGATAAGGTCACCCTCATTATGCAGCATTCAGCAAAGAAAATTAAAGGAGAGGAAGAGCCAGGCCTGAGAGTCACCTGAGAGCTCAAGCTCTGGCTTCTTATCATGCAAACAGGTTCTGCCCCACAGAGCATTTCATGGCATCTGTCTCGCCCAGCAGAGGAAGCTTGCAGATTGTCAGAGGACCACACCTGGTCAGGTGCCAGCCCTGCCTTATCTCCCACACCCTCTCTGGCTTCCTATAGACAAATAATGTGGCAAGGAGGGGAAATGCGCGGCGCCAAACCTTTCAATGTGGTTTAGAAATGTGGCCTCAACTGGACCAGGTCCAAGGGAGGAAGGGCATCAAAATCCACCTTGCTTCTCCTTGTTTCTAATTCCCTCTCGTACACGGTGTCAACCCCCCTAATGTCACTTGAATCAAACTTCAAGGATTTTCGACTCTCCGTCTACAGATATTATAGGCCTAAAACAACTTCAAATTTGGCAACATTTTTGAATTAAGTAAAATATATAGCCATAAAATCATAGAACATGTCAAAACTCTTAATATGCCTCTTTGCTTCTTGCAAAAGACAGAGAACAGTCCCAGTACCATGGCATTTAAGTCCTGTCTCTCATGAAACATAAATGTCTGCTACTCAAGGCATCCCTGTCTTTGGGCTGTTCATTTCTCTCTTTCGATTTCCAGTTTTCTCTCTGCTGACCTTCCCTCCCAGGCAGTGTGTGCCTAACTTGAAGGATCCTTGGCTCCTCCTCCTGTACTGAAAGCATGCCCCCAAATAATTGCATTACATACAACCTGCTGTGCCCATCTGCCCAGGACCGTTTATCATCCAACGACTGGGGTGGTGTGGTATCACAGAAGCACTTCTGCTCATCGCAATATTCCACCCCGGAGACGGCTGTCGCATCCCGCGACATTGCTCTGCTCTCGGTACCACGCTTGGAGCAGGAGCATATGGGCCCTCCACATCCTCACACGGCAGGACTCTGCCCCCTAGTCCACCACCGGCAGCTTTCCTAAGGCAGGATCACACAGATTATTTATTTTCGCTCTCAGCATCAAGTGGATTCATTATTCGTGATACTTCGTGTTCTGAGAAGCCTGCGGCCAGCCTCCAGTCCACACTGGTCCTTTCTCTGAGGCCCCCGTGCCCGTTGTGATGCTGGTTCCGGCAATGCTGAGTGACAAGCTTGCCCCAGTGATTGGTACATCATTCCAGGCACAGGTTAGGGGGGTGATCTGGCCTCCAAGGAGGCATTTCTGTTTTAAGTTTATGTACTTACTATCTGGATCACGAATATGAAAATGTCTACAGAAGGCCTCTTCTCTGTTAGCTCTAACCCCACCAATATTCATGATAATCCTCATTTATTTTACATATTTATATAGCTTTTCATCTAAGCCTCAACAAAGTGTGCACCGGAAGATTAAAACCCCAGCTTGTCTTCCGCCCTCCCCCTCTAGGCCGATGCCCCATGGTAACCCGACAAGCGTTGTTACAAGGTGCCCCTTCTCTCCACCCCGTGGCACCTCCCGCACCCCAAAGTTCTTGGCGGCGCAGACCACTCAAGGCCGTCCCCACTCTGTATTCCCATACCTCCTGGAACATTTCCTTGCCAGGCCATCTTCCTATCGCCTGGGTTTTCAGTTTCTGCATTCAGAGTAAAATGAATGCTGCTTCTCCGTAGGGGCTCTGTACTGATCCAAAGAAGCAAAGCATCGGGGTTTGGGGATCTGGGCCCTCTGCAGCACTGCTGATTGCGTGGCCATAGCACACAATGGCATCGTTGACTCCCTTCCTAACTCTGGCCAGAGCGGGCTCTGCACACATGTGGGAGTAGCCACTTGGCCCTGGAACCTTAGGGCCATGGGAGGCCAGGGACCCGCAGGGACAAGACGAGAGCAGCCTTTCTCGGATATGGTGGCTTCTTTGTTTTATCATTTTGAATCTGGCTTTCTTGAGACCCTTTCAATGAGAGATAGGTTTGGTTTAAATACATTCTTCTTCTTTCTCAATTTTTTTTTTTTTTCCTTTTCGGGAGCCTGTGCATCCTCTGCCTCTGGCGTAGGGTTCATTTTTCATAATGAGACTCTAACTACAATATGTGACATGACAACTTAAAACCATCTCTGTATTTTAACACTCCCTTGCCCTGTGTCAGCCTTTGCTTAGAAAACCAAGAAAATTGAAAACATTTTTTATGCTTCCACAGGTCTTAGTTGAGGGTCTTATTCAAGGCAATGTGAGAAGAATGTTTATGCTGTAAAAAACTGAGCGAAGTGAGAATGTCACCTTGCAAGGCCACTCTAGTGAATGGGGAGGGAAAGAAGAAGAGCCAAATGAATTTCTTGATTTAATTTCTCTGTAGATTCACCGAGGCCCGAAAAGAGGGAGACCAAGTGCCCTATCCCCGGGTGCGATGGCACCGGACATGTGACAGGACTCTACCCCCACCACCGCAGCCTTTCGGGGTGCCCCCACAAAGTGCGGGTTCCCCTGGAAAGTGAGTACAACTTATCCCTAAAACCAGTGGGCTTCTTCTTTTATGCGCCACAGCATCATGATCTTATCCTCTTTCTCCTCCAATGTGGAATTCGGAATGGAAATAGAAAGTTTCCTTTCTGTGTCAAGACAATTTCCATCTAGCTGGGTGTTTAGTCAGTGTATTAATAGAAAACTTGGGGGTACAATTAGGACAGTAGATCAGGAGACAGCCAACATTGAGAAGAAAATTTGTTACGGTTCCTGAGAGAAGGGGATGTGCCACGCCAGGCAGGGCCACACAGGCGGGCACCAGGTCATCAGGGGCCAGGGTGGGGGCGGGGGGAAACATGGTTTCTGTGGGAAGGAGCAGAGTAAGCAGGCTGAGGACTGGCTAGTTTGACTTCTTTCAGTAGGCTCCAAAGCTTAGGGGTTCTCTGTTGGTGTCTGATACCTGGCAGGTGGAGAGTGTGAGTCTAATAAAGGAGGCAGCTGGGTGTGGGCTGACAATTGGTTGGTTTACCTTTGAAAGGGTGGTCTCTCCAGGGTTTGCAAGGCCCCAGATGACAAAATATCAGAATGCAGAAAATAAAAGGCATGGTTAATACACCGTGGACTGCATAGTCCTTTCTCACCCAGAGTGTGGCTGCCTTAAGCCCAGCAGCAGTCTTAGCCTCAGTGCATCATCTAAATATAAGAAGTGCATCCCAGGGGCTCCTGGGTGGCTCAGTTGGTTAAGCATCTGACTGTTGATCTCCCAGCTCAGGTCTTGATCTCAAGGTTGTGAGTTCAAGCCACGAGCTGGGCTCCACACTGGGCCTGGAGTCTTCTTAAAAAAAAAAAAAAAAAGTGCATCACATCACCACTGTCCTCCTTACTTCCCATCTCCCCGTTCCTTGTAGGAACTTGTGTTGCCTGCCATGTCTCCCCAGGGCATCCTGCAGTAGCAGAGGGCCTTGGGCAAGAGCAAACATTTGTTTGCTTTGCCCTGCTGTGAGCTAGGAAACTGGAGGAGAAGGAAAGGGCTGCCTTCTAAGTTTTGAAGTATCAATGTGCTACATCCTCTACTATTTTAACCTACATACTGAAACACCTTTGGTTCATACAAACCATGGTGGTATGAATGCCTCAGCATCACCCTTCTTGAAAGCACAGTTTTACAGATCAGTGAGTCTAATCTGTTCAGCACTGTCCCAGTAGATTAGCAGTTCCTCAAAGTGATTACCTGGTTGTTCACTCAACCACGCCCTTTCACCAATAACTGAGTGGTAGTGGGGTGGGTAGTGGGGAGCAATGGACAAGATTCAAAGTAATATCTCTTAGAAAATAAAGAAGACTATATTCAGAAGTTCACACTGTGGGGAAAAGATAAAAGGAACTACTTGACAAATAATGTTCTCCATCCATTCTTCCAAGGAAAAGCACATAAATGTAAAAGGAAGGTTATGAGCCTCTCAGTTTAAGTTAAATAGAAACGCATAGTCTTATTTAAGTCTAGTGTTAACCATGACATGAAGTTTATTAGAGAAACTAAAACTTGAACAAACTTGCTGAATTTAATTTATGAAGTTCTTAAGTGCCCATTAATTTCAACCCAAACATCTATGGGAGGAAGAATGGCAGATTATATAACCAAATTCTTTTGAATGCAACGTTGAGAAGTCAGTTTGTCAGTGTGTTATGTATTCATGGTATACTATTCTTTTCTTTTTGTGATATTTTGTGCTTAGTTCTTGCCATGCATGAAAACGTGCTCAAGTGTCCCACCCCGGGATGCACAGGAAGAGGGCACGTGAACAGCAACCGCAACACCCACAGGAGGTAATTGTGATGAGATGCTACACTTTTACCTTACAAAGGGAAGTGAGAGAAACTTTCCACCGAGAAAATAAGCAATTAACAATGTGTCATCAAAATCGCTGGATCAGTATCAAATATGTTACCACTTGAAATAGATAACAAATATTCTCAATGTGTGCAGAGTAAAAAACAAACAAAAAAAACCACAATTTACTTTCCTAGAAATTTTCATTTAGCAGCCAGTTATGCAAACAAAAAATGTTATATTTGAAGACTAGAATTATACATTCATATAGTCACACAAATAGAACATGTTCTTTTTTGCTCTGGAACTTTACCATAGCCGTTTTGACACTGAAAAGAGTTGCGTAGGGTTTATCTTGGATCCCATCCAATAAGCATTAACAAGGTACCAAAAGGGCTTCGATCTACTGGTTCTGACTATAAGCCAGGAGGAAGGTAAACATCATTTCATCTCATTGAGATTCATTACATTGAGATTGCTACTCACTTAAAACACATATGTGCATTTGTATACAAACGTATTGTGTGTATGCAAATGTTTTTGGTGGAAATGCCTATTGTTTTATTTGTACTTTATACTGTGTATCTATTATGTGCTCACAAGATACTATGTGACTCATAGCATATTGCCAGAAAACTTCATGTTCTATACTTTAAACTGATTTAAAATTAAGTCCCTAACATTTTTCTAAATATCTTAAGATAAATCATGGAATTATCATGCTAAAATCTATAGCTGGGCACATTGCAGTTGGAGTGGGTGCATTTCTACTTAAAATGTTATGGAGTTTCAGAATAATTCCCTTACATAATTTTCCGATTTTAAAAATGAGTTCATTACTCATCACTTTTGAGATGGAAATGGGGGGCAAACGTTGACACGGTAGTTTACAAAACCTTTTTGGAATCTATTAGCATGAGAAAGGTGCTAAATGAACTATTAATATGTCTTAACATTTAATGTGTGCTAAGTATGCTGTGAGGTACGTGCCAAAGCAAATTACTTTATCTTTTTAACCCAAATCGTCCCTTTTTATTTTTTTTTTTAACAGTCTTTCTGGTTGTCCAATTGCTGCAGCTGAAAAATTGGCAATGTCCCAGGACAAAAATCAGCTTGAGTCTCCCAAAACCGGGCAGTGTCCTGACCAGGTTCACAGGTATGACCCTCCCTTGCATTCCTAGTAGTCTGTCCGTGCCTCAATGGGTCTGTCACCCCTCGTGTGCCAGTTCACTATGGCCCGACCTTCGTTCGCAACTACCGATTTCTATTTGAGAGGCTGGTCTAGTTAATCATACTCTCACTTAAATGAACTGCTAGACCCTCCAGAAGTTTAACATGAAATTAACCTGTATGTAAAGGTAACATAATGTGGATGAATCTAAAGGAAATAAAGTATATAACATACATTAATCAAAATTCTGTGTCACTAAATACAACCCATCCCACTAGTCAGGTAAGCTCTCCCAATGATTGATTAACATTTCTGCCTGCAGATAATGCTTTCATAAGTCGCTCACACCCACCCAAAATATATGATGTTATATATTCGTTCCTCTGTTCCAGCTCTACAGATAATTTAAGACAAAAATTCATTCCATGAATTGATAAGTATTAATGAAATATCTCCTGTTTGCCCCAGGTACTTCACAATCTCCAGCAGTTTGGAAGGCCTTACTTACACTTAAATAATAAACCACATGTGATGACACAATGTGAAGTTACACATTTATTTTTTTTTAAAGATTTTATTTATTTATTTGACAGAGAGAGACATAGCAAGAGAGGGAACACAAGCAGGGGGGAATGGGAGAGGGAGAAGCAGGCTTCCTGCGGAGCAGGGAGCCCGATGTGGGGCTCAATCCCAGGACCCTGGGATCATGACCTGAGCCGAAGGCAGACGCTTAACCACCCAGGCGCCCCTGAAGTTATACATTTATTAATAATAAATCATATAGGTAGGAAAAGTGATTTCAGGATTAAAACAGATGACCAGATCTTCACTGTTACTAAAACACTGAAATGCAACATTGTTATTAGGAGTATTTTCAAGATATGGCTTCCCTTAATATTTGCTCTTATAGATTTAATTAAAAGAGTCAAAATCAGATGAGTGAACATATGTCAAGCAAAGATCATGAATTACTGAATAACTAGCAATTAAAAATCTTAACAACAAGGTTTTTGGTTAATATGACCATATCCTCTAGTTTCTCCATAAGTAAGTTATTTATCAAATATAGAAATGGCATTTAGTTTTATTTTGTTAATTTCTTAAAAAACAAATTTGTTTTAGACTAGAATGCTGGTATATTAGGGGTATAAACCAAGTTACATATCTAATAATAAGATCAACTAATTATTTAATATTTTTATGTAGCAGTTAAAATGTTTTTTACATAATCCAAGAAATATCATTGAAATTTTGACATTCTGATGATTCAGGCATGTTTTGGTGGAAAACAAAAGAAAAACATATATGTTCTTTTGATACTGCTAAATCCCAAAAGGTGTATTTGTTTATGTTCATTTACCATTAGACTATGTTTGTGTTTTTCTTGGCTGGAATTGGTGCTACACAAATATGATGCCCTTGTTTAATCCAAATACACTAGTTGTAAGAGAATGTTTAACTCACAGCTTGGATTAAGGTAATTCTTTTGAAAAAATGTGATAGCTATTACAATACAGAATTTTGATTCGTATTGAAATAACAATTTAACAGATAAAATATTGAAGTATTATTTACATCAACAAAAACACTCAGACAAAATTAGAAAAAAGGTGAAAAGCCTAAGAAATTCACAATTCAGAAGTCAAGTTTCTGGTGCCTGCGCTGCTCCTGTTAGGTGTCAGGCTCCTGTCAGCTCTGCTGAAGGAGAGTGGGGCTCAGCATTGCTTCTTCTGAACTGACTACAATGCCATTTCCCCACCAGCTACAAACGTGACTGACTTTTCACCACCAGTCAGATTAACAGTCCTAATAAGCAGAATGTGCACACCTTGTCAGTGCCCTAATGATAGTTACATGGCACTTTTCTCTGTGGAGCTCAAAGTGCTAACAGACATTAAATACTTGCTGCTCATTGCATCTGCATAAGACAAATGCAAAATTGCACATTCCTCTTTTACCCATGGGACACTCGGACCCACGACATGCAGCCTCGCCATAGTCATCCAGAGCCCTTGGTGCCTCCCATCTTTCACTCCCAGCACAGAGCACTCTATTTTTATCATACTGTGACCACAGGTCTTTTCCATAGTACACTATCTCTGTGGGTACCGACAGGCATGACACATCGGATCTGCTTTAAATTCTGATGCTAATATGCTCACCATAGTTCTTTTGAACTCTCCCCTCTTTCTTCAGGACGAGCTTGGTGAAACAAATTGAATTCAATTTCCGATCACAAGCCATCACCTCTCCCAGAGCCACGGTGTCAAAAGAACAAGAGAAGTTTGGAAAAGTACCATTCGATTATGCCAGTTTCGATGCCCAGGTTTTTGGTAAACGCCCCCTCATACAAACAAGTCAAGGACGAAAAACACCACCATTTCCTGAATGTAAGCCTCAAATTCTAATCCTTATTCCCAAAAATGCATCTTTTCTATGTGTGTTTGGGGCTGGGGGTGTGCTCAAATGCAGAATACATTATTTACTGTGGGGAGAAGAGAAAATATATTGTACAGTGAAGTAAAATAAGGAAAACAATGATAAGTTGATCAGTATTACTGATTTTACATGAAGTTACACTGAATATGGTGAATAGTTAATGGGTTATTCTCCAAATATCATGCCATTGTTGGATTGAAATACTGTAATTCTAAAGAAATATTTAATTCACATTTAGCTAGGATTGGGATTAATGAAAACTGTAATAGTCATCACAATACAGTAATTTTGATTCATGTTGAAATTATGGAAATTTAACAGGTAAAATATTGAAATACTACTTAAAGTAGTATTTAAATCAACAAAAGCATTTAGACAGAGAGAGAAAAAGTGAAAAGTCTCAGAAAAAACTCACAGTTTAGAAATCAAGATTTTACAATAGGTGCAATATGTGTGACTATGGAGATGTTTATCCACATATTGAAGAATTAATATAGAATCATTTAAAATGTGTTAATACTGTACTGGTAACACATCCATATAGAAGATCATAACTCAAAGATGCTATAATATACACAACTTGGTGTTTTTACTAACACATTTCTTCAAGTGTTTTAGAGTCCTTGAATAGTCTAATGAAAAGGTAAGAAAGTGAACATTGGGATAAACCCAGGCATGAATCTTGCATCATGGTATCATAAGGAAAGAAGTGAAATAATTCCCCGATTTGGGTCCTCCATAGACCATGGATTCTTCACAACATGCAAATCCATGGAATCCCTTTGATTTCATACCTCCGGACCTAGACTGAGTGCTCTTAGAAACACATAATATGGGCTTCATTCTGTGATGTTGGTCACTTCTTTCAAAGAACTAGAATGTTATATAAAACCTAGCAGTGATAAGCATACTTGAAAGGAGTTGGCCCGTTAACAACATGTACATTATACTCCAAAAGATGTTTTATCTATTCTTTCTAAAACTAAGGCTCAGCCTACATAACATCGACAACCTGTTAGATTTGGGAAAAAAATCACATACACACACATGCACGATGTTTTCTATTATATATATACGTAAAATATACACATATGCATACACATATACATATATGTTTAATTCAAGCGAAGTTAGTTAAGAGCATTCTATATACTCATATAATACCGATATTGTTTAAAAATGCAAACGTTCAGTGACATTTTTACATTTTTATAATTGTAGGAATAACATTTGGTAATGTTTTAAATGTTTTAAATTACTTCATGAAAAACAATGATCAAATAAAGAATATTTGCAGCAAAATAAATAACTAAATGCTTTTATATTATCCCACTCAAATCTTGGGTGTTTCTCCCGTAACCTTGAGCGATGTTTACAAACACCCAGAGTGAAGAGAAATATGGTTAATTCTCTCTCTCAGTAATACCTTGATGCCACAACAGAAACATAAAACAGAAACTCAGCCTTGATAACTAAATTGCCTTTCTGCTCACCCTGAGAACATTTTCTCTGTCCTTTACTTATCATGCTCTACCTAAATATGCAAAATGCTAGCTCATTAAAAGACTCTGCCATTTATTTAGTTTCATCTAGTTGGACATTAAGAACAACTTCTACTGGTTTAAGCACAAAACAAACCTGCATATCAAATAATAAAAATGCAATTCTATGTCTAAATATAAATTGTTACTGTGAAAACAAATGTCGAAAGGGTGCATTTTTTTCCCTCTACTGGAATAACTGGTCTTCACACATACACAGTTAATAGATGTACAAGCCTTAAGCTTCTGTAGTCCCTGATGGGTTTTGCCAGTGTCATTTTAATCCATAATTTTTGCCACAAATGCTGCCAGTGCACCTGCCCCATAACATTAGTTATAGGGTTTTTACCGTAAGAAGTGAAATACAAAAAATATTAAGAGAACAGACATTCTTCCCCAGCCATCACATCATCTGATCTGTGAACTTCTGTGAAAACCAATCTGAATAACCTTCATTGAGCATACCAATAGATAATGGATCCTGTTTTAATTTATTCTTAACATATTTTAATGTAAGAAGTTATATCTCTAAAACAAATCTATTTAATGACTAAAACACGTACATGCAATTTGCTAATCAAATCTCTCTTCAACAGCAAAGCATTTTTCAAATCCAGGGAAATTTCCTAATCGACTGCCTAGTGCAGGCGCCCACACACAGAGCCCTTGCCGTGCCAACTCTTATAGCTACGGTCAATGTAGTGAAGACACCCACATAGCAGCAGCTGCTGCCATCCTGAACCTTTCCACCCGCTGCAGGGAAGCTGCAGATATCCTCTCCAACAAACCACAGAGTCTGCATGCCAAGGTAGGCCAGTCCAAGAGCCCGGAGGGTGGGCCAGTGACTGAACCGTGAGAATAAACTGCCTTTCATGTTCCTAACCACATTCACTACCATGCCGCTCCCCACCCCTAAAGCACATCCCCTCCTCGTCTTAGGGAGAGACTCAGAGGAACACGGACAGGGATGAGTTTCGTGGCTTCAAGGAGGAGTGAAGGAGTGTTGTTCTTGAAGGCGGTATACCAAAGGCTGGGGAGAAGTGAGTGATGGAGCCTGGTTGGGGAGATTTATAGACATCAAACCCACCTTTGTGTCGGGGACTTTGGCACACAAGAAAGAGGCTTGCCATTAAAAATCAATCTGAACAATGGAAGCTTTTTGCTGTCTGCAAATCAAAGATGGTAGGAAATGTCTGACTACACAGTGACTTGTAAAACAGTTGCAAAATTGACTCAGGACATTTTATTATTGCACACATTACTCTTGTATAAGGCAAGATAGTCTCAGATGCCGTGGTATTCTCAAAGGACGCTGAGTAAAACCTGGATACATTAAGTTAACAAGAGATGGTTCAGGGGGACTTTTGAGAACTCAGGGCATTCAAATCCAAAATCAAATTCTGTGAAGTTTATGAAGATGTCACATTTCTAAGGCCCATGAAATGAATCACGTTTCTCTGATAAACCTCTCCTCCCTGACTGACAATGAGAAGGAGACACCCGTGTTTCTGACACCTTGACGACAACAACAACAAAAAGATCCTCCATGTCTCCCCTTTTGAGGAGGAGGGGTTTATCAGGCTACAGAGTAGCAGCGATCCTCAGATCCGAAGAGGGAAGGTTAGAGCTGCTCCCACAGTCCTCCAGAGCCTGTAACTCCCATCTACACAAAGGGCTCAGTGAAAAGAAATTCTTTTCCTACCTAGATGGCTGAAGCCAGGTGAAGCCATCTGAAGCCAGCTGAAATAAAGTGCCCAGGCTTATCTGGAGAAGAGATTTTCCCCTTGCTGTAAGTGGGAGATCTCCTGGGTTAAACCCTAACCCTGAAACTCAGGCGATTAGAGTAGATAGCTCTCTTTTTCCCTGCAAGCGCAGCCCCAATCCCTGGTGTGGTCAGCTGCTCACCTGTGCTGTGCCAGGCCTTCGGGAGAGCAGGGAACGCGGTGCCATCGAGCATTTGACAGAAGAATCAGAATTAGCTTCTGGACAAATCTGAGCCAAGTAAACCCCAGGAAGAGTTGGTGGCCAAAAACCACTCAAAAACAATTTTTAAACAAATGAGGTTCTTAAACAAAGAAAAACGCATCCTCTGAAAATTATAAAGAAAATACCGAGCTCTCCAAATTCAAAGGAATTCAGGTCAGAAATTATTTACATCAGCGGGTGATTTAGGGTGCTTTACAGTGTTACTTTAGTTTGTTTTTATTCATTTTGTTAAAACCTGAATACCTTTCTCCTTTTTAAAGGGACATTCTAATAGGCAGCTAGTTGGAGTAACACTAAAATATCTTCCTTCTTAGGCTTTATATTATTTGTTTGTTAAAGCTGTCCTTTGAGAATAAAAGGACCACTATTATAATGATTAATGCTGCTTAAATTATTTGAGCAAATGATTATGGAATGCGTGCTTTCCATCTGCACAGGTAGATTTGTTTTGTTTTGTTTTCCGGAATTCTGCCCTTAACCTTTATATTCTCCATGTTCTAGTAGTTGCTGGAGCCAAACAATGAATCAAACAAGGATGACCAAAAACTGAGGGTATTTTCCCTTATCAATATATGTTTTGTTCTTTTCTTGAATACCTTCCGGTCACAAACGTGACTGTTCAGTTGGCACATTCCAAAAATCCTAATAATTGACTTCTGCATCTATTCTCACACTCCTATTGGGAGCATGCCGTGTGCCAGAGTTGCTCTATGGAGCGGATACTCCCGCCCAGGGTGACAGGAACTGCCCTGTGGGTCTCAGCCTCCATACAGCCAACCAAGTCTTAACTGCAGAAGCCAAACCGTGGACATGATGAGGAGGATGGAAGAGACAGAGAGAGTACCAATCGACTCTTAGAAGGAGTTTGTTACATTAGCAGTTTAAAAAGCCATTTTCCTACCAAAATGATCTCATCTGACATAGTAGTGCTTAAAATAGGATAAATATGGCACCCTACAGTGTCGCTTTGTGCAGAATCCTTCTTCCAGGCGCATATTCTCACACAACTGTAGCAATTTGCAGAATTCTGCTCTAGTTGGATCCTATGTTCTAAACATAAAAGAGAACCTCATAAATTCCTAAAACCACAAAAAATAATCATTGTAGCAAAAAGTAAGAAAAAGCCAAAGTAATTAACCCTGAAAAATGGCCTCCGATCAAACAGTGGCCAATGTAGGCCATTTCTATTCAGTGTTTCACTTTACTTTGTGCCCTTCACTTAATATAGGATTAGCTATATATAAACGATCTTCCCCTGTTGAATATGAGCCTGATTCTCTATCCACTATGACTTGATTTTTCCTCCATGCTGGTTAGTATGTTTATTTCTGCTAGCCAAAATCCATAGTTTTCTTGAGCTTCTTATTTAGAAAGAAGGATATAGAGGTGTACAGATTTTCCCTACTCTTGACTTCTGTAGCTGAGCATAGAAGCATTTTTTGATGTATAGAGAGGTATTCTGGCAGATGGACTCTTAGCTGTACCCACCAAATGGTCTATGAGGTTTGGACTGCCCTGCCACAGACCCTGCCTTCAAGGAGCTTATGGGCGAAGCAGAAAAAAAGAAATGGTTGTTCCAGGTAGAGAGCTACATTTTCAGAGGTGACGTTTCTAATGTCCAGGGGAGGCATGGGTGGCTTTGATCAGAATCTGGGTGAGGGCAGATTTCTCATTTTCCTTCTGCCTCCATGCAGTCCTTTCTGTGATGGAATGAGCTTCTCTGACATTGCTTAAAGAGTCCAGTAGGAGAACAAATTACAGGTCAGGCTGTCACATGTGGGCACAACCTTTTTAAAATCAAACCAAAGGACATTAACCTTGAAATTGCCTCCATACCCACTTGTTGGGGCTAAAACAGATCTTTCTCGTGCTACCTGCAAGCTCACAACTGACTCCGAGTTTAGTGGGAAATCTAAATTCATGATTTACAAAATCCCTATTCTTATGGAAAATAATAGGAGCAGAGGCTGTCTTCAGAGAGGCAAGAGAACTCTGAGTTCCTACACAGTCTAAAAACAATGTAGGACAATAGAGATATTCCACAGTGTTCTTCTCCTTCTGAAGTTTCCCAGCCCCACCTGACTGTCTACCCAACACTAAAGCACTTCCTTCATGGACTCTTTCCCAACATCGTGTTGAGAAAATCAGTGCTAACATTGCCCACCACTACCCAGTCAAGTCCATTATATCCTAAAAGTAGATGTGAAAAAGAATTATTCATTTGTTAAAATATTATACGTTAAAAAAAAAAAAAAGAAGATAGCAGGAAGGGAAAAATGAAGGGGGGGGAATCGGAGGAGGAGACGAACCATGAGAGACTATGGACTCTGAGAAACAAACTGAGGGTTCTAGAGGGGAGGGGGTGGGGGGATGGGTTAGCCTGGTGATGGGTATTAAAGAGGGCACGTATTGAATGGAGCACTGGGTGTTATACGCAAACAATGAATCATGGAACACTACATCAAAAACTAATGATGTAATGTATGGTGATTAACATAACATAAGAAAAAAAAACTAACGATGTAGTGAATGTTGACTAACATAATAAAATAAAATTAAAAAAAATACAATCCAGCATGTACACAACACATCTACACCACCAAAATTACCTGTATGTTGCTTTAAGTATCTCTGAGGAGTCAAGTCAGAAGAAAAAATTAGTAATATCAATATTAGTGGGTATCATAATGGTTAAGGGTAATTTGTCTGAAGTATGAGCCTCTCTTGAAACTAGTACTTTCATTGGTTCTAAGATTGGTATAATGTCCTTTGTTTTAATTTGGAATTAATATGAGTTTGTAAAACGTTCATGGGCCACAACCTCAAACACTCCCCCTTCGGTCTGGCCACGTTGCTGCTGTTATGAGCGCAGCATTCAGTAGAAACAGGTGGCAGGCATAGAATGAGCACCCTGGGTTTGCTGAGTTTGCTGAGGCTGTCCTCCGGCCCCTGAGAGCACGTGCCAGCACGTGTCGGAGACACTCCCCGTTTCCTTCCTTCCTCCCACCCTCAGCAGCAGAGGTAGGAACATGCACACGGTCTATCTTTATCCTGATCACTTCTGCTTGCCAAGCATTCTGTTGTTTGTTTTGGTGTTTTCCCCACCTGTTTAGACAAAGTGGCATATGCACAGTGTGCCTTAAAAGAAAACAAAAAACTGACACTTGCTTGAAATGTTTAAAGTTCAAAGTCTGTTTTGTGCTTGAATAAGGCCTAGAAACAACATGATAATACGTCACCATCCTCGCTGCCTGATATCAGAAATAGCCTGATGGCTCTTGGGAGGGTTAGAATCCAAAAGAAGCCCTTTTTCAGTAACTTTAATGTCATGTCAGATTATACCATATATTTTGAGTGAAATGTTATGAGAGACTTGGGTCGGAGATCACAAGGAACCAACTGATCTGTGTGTACATATTTAATAATTCTCTCTTTACCTCTGCATACGGTAGCATAGGGATGTGTCTTTTGACATTTGGAAACCCAATCAAATTATTATTATTATTAAGTTGTCATTTATTGAACACCTACTATGTGCCAGGCACTGTAAATAAGCACTTTGCTTATATTAATTCTTTTTAATCCTTCCAGAAACTCTGTAAAGAAGGTATCATCCCATTTAGCAGATGAAGAAATAGTAGTATGGGGACATTAAATAATTTTCTCCAACTGGCACAGCTATAACTGTTGGAACTAAAATTTTAACTCATACCTGTCCAACTTCTTATGTTCTTAAAGATCTTACCATCATGTCTTATATAGACTGCTGGCCAACTTAAGAATTTTCACTGACTTTGGTTCCAAGTCTCAAAGATTTTTGGAAAATGGTTATAAATTTAATTTTAATTTCATACCTTATGTCAGACACTGATTTCTCCCCTGAATTCCATCATTCTATTTATGTTGAGTAAATTTCACAAGTTTACACTCTGAACTTAACTGTGTTAATACTCAATTACTATTTGGTAAGAATAAGATACTTTAATTTCGTTTTTTATTGTTAATACCCTGCCTACTTTGAAAACATATTTCAGATAGCTTTCAATACAGAGAAGATACTCCCCAAACAAAGGACCCTGAAGCAAAAGTGAAAGAACATAAGCCAGAGGATGAAAACCAGAAGCTAATTACAGCAGAAACCTAAGCTGAGGGACACTTAATTTTTGCACTTCCTAGTATCCAAGTCAAAAAGGAAAAGATGGCGGGTGACCCCTCTTGTGTTAATAGAAAACCTGACAAATACAGAAAACAGTGGTGTCTTGTTATATCTATGTTTTGAAAGTTAATACTTTTCACAGTAGAACTTTAAGGCAAAGTTATCTTTCTCTCATTACCATCTTTGAATGTGTAATTTTTAATTGTTAGAACATTATCATGCTGTCATTTGCCTGGAAACTATTGGAGACTGGCCTTAAGACTATCTTTTAAATACAAGTAGAGTAATTTCTGTGTTTTCCCTTTTGTTCTTCAGGAAACAAATTTCTACCCTTTTCCCCTGGTTGTAGGCATAATAGGAATGCCAGGTTGTTTCCTGCTTTCCGTAATAGACGTCTTTTCCTTGTTGTAACATAATCCTCGTAATTATCATTTTACTGGTTGCATAATGTGCCATTAAATAGACGTAGCATAATTTCATTAATCATTTCTCTGTTGATGGGCATCTGAATCACTTCTCATTTTATGGTGCACATAAGGATTATATAACAAATAATTATTTCAGCTTTCAGTTGAATAATAATTCATATTTATTAAATAACCTTTCACTAACAATCTCCTCTACGTATAACATAAGCTCCTTGAAGGCAGGAACAATATATTTTTCAATTTTCTTTCCCCCAAAATATGGAAGCTTGAAAACGTTAAGTGCTTTCTCAATAATTTAATTAATAAATACATCATACATGGCATCGGTACCTCAAAATTGGCTGAAAGTGATGGTCCTTGATGTTGGCCCTAACTTGGAAAGTACATGAATAGTATTAGACCTACGTCTACCCTCAAAAAAAAACCCTTTAAATTTAAATTTAAATGACTAAAATAAGGATCCAGAACAGCGAATGGCGCTTTTAGAAATCAGAATGCTAGAAGTCAGCAGTGGGGTCCATGTCAGCTGAATGTTATGCCCTCTTGCTCCTGTGGCCTCTCCCACCACCCCCTCCTTTGTGTGCTGCCATTTGGAGTTTCAAGCACAGACAGAAGTGATGTCTATTGATACGGCTCTGAATAAAAAATCCATGCAGTAAACGTGTGATCCACCCATCTATGGGCAGAAAGGGACCCTTCTCTGGTACTGTGTGTAATTGTTGAATGCATCTGTGCGCTCACTTAAAGCCCATCTGTACCCTGCTGCCCAAACGTGCTTTCTCCCTGTCAAGTCAGGTGCTCAGAGCAGCCGGCTGGGGCGCAGGATATACAAGAGCGCCTCTTTTAAACATTAGGAGTGATTTTTTTTTCCCCAATCAGCTCGTGATTACTCAAGATGTAAAACATAACAACTCCGAGAATCTCTAATTTTTTTGTTTACTATTTGGAATTTTTTTCTGCAAAAACTAAAATATATATTGGTGTTGTCTTGGAATAGTTGATATTTTTTTCAGGGAGATCGAATCTGCACTATTTATGGGTTTTGCACTATAAAACTCTGCAGCCCAGTCACATGGCTTCTTTTTCCTAAGCCATCTGTCACAGAGGTCTGGAATTTTATGTGAATGTTGGTTGTGCAGTCTTAACCCAAGTTTTTTTTAAATTTTTTTTTAATGAAAAATGTCAGCAACTACAATATTTAGCATTTTACTTTACATTGGCCATTAAACTTGATTACTATAGCTCTGTTTCATTGCTATAGTTACATATCAGCTATGAAGCCAAGAATTATTTTGATGTGCTCACAGCAGAATACATTGTTGTACCACGGAGAGAGCACATGGCACTGATATGGTTAATATCTTGGAGTTTTGTAACTAAGGTTTATTAATGCTGGTATAAAAACGTATTTGATATTATACAGATGGCATAAGATGTTGTGGTTACTAAGTTATTATCCCGGATAAGCTGTACTGTCAAATTCAGGGCTTAAAACTATCACAGGAGATTAAACTATTTGCTAAAAAGGACAGAAAGACATAGCCAAAGCATCTTAGTGCAAACATATTAGAAGTATATTTACCTCCCACAAATAGAACAAAGCATATCTACCTCAGAGGCTGAGAGATTGAAAATAGGAACTATGCAGGTGAAACAAGCAAACTGAAGAGGTGCCTCATTTTCCAAATCAGGTGCAAGCAGTGAGCCTTTGGAGCACAGCTATGTTGGCCCACACCTCAGCGGCAACTGCTGGGGAGGGGGAAGGCAGAGTGTAAATGGGGAGTTAAAATAAATCCCCCCGGGGAAGTAACTGGCTACCATATGGGTTAGGGATCTTGCTAACGTATTCAAAGAGACTCCTGCTTTGCCAGCCAAAAGGGAAAAGAGCTGAGACGTTGTCCAAGATTTAATTGTGAATTGATGGATGATAGTGAAAATACGGAGAGGTATTTATCTGACCCACTTAGGAAAAAGACAAGCGAGCTCTTCCCGCATTCGGAGTCCTACTGCATGGCAGTGTTCACAATTGGCGACAGCACAGGGACCATCCTTAGGCATGCATCCTTCGGAAGATCCAGAGCACGTGGGCAGTTGTTGGGACTCGTACCTTAAACTACAGCAACAACAACAACAACAACAAAAAGATAGCCAGCTGTATCCCAAGGAGAAATGCCGTGAGGTATAGTGAGTTTTAAGTCTCATACTAAGCGTCTGGAAAAGAATCCAGCTTTATTCTCAAGTTTCCCTCTACAACTTACCTCCAAGCAGGCCTGATGGCCGCAGATACCTGAAGGCTTCCGGAATCAACAACGGTTTGCCCTGTCTGCCTCCTGCCCCTGCCCCCGCCCCTCACGTTAACAAAGCTTTTCTGGTTCAAGTAACCCAGGGGAAAAGGTCACGTTCGTATTAATCTAATATTCCAATAAAAATTCTCTTGCAGCTGGTTATTTTTGCATATATTCACGTTAGATTAATACTGCATTGGGGGGTGAGCTGGGAAGTAGTGCTGGGCCTTTTTATAAACTCAAGTGTTAATGCTATAAGTGATGAATTGAAAGTGATAATTCTGCAAACCAGAAAAGGAGATTTAAAGCTAAACTTCAAAAAAATATATAAAACAGGGTTAGCCAATACATTTAGCATTTGGAACATCTTATTTATATTAGACTCTACTTTGTTTAAACCCAGAAACACGAAGCTCACTAATGGTGCTGCTCTTAAAAGTCTGCCTAAGAATTGAACATTAACCAAAGCAAATCAGAAAGCTAGATTTTAAATCAGATATACTTACATAAAAGCTTGCATTTAAAATTATCCCTTAAAAGCCCCACATGGCTAGGCTGTAACTGCAAACTGCTTAAATGTTTTTCTGTTTCCTATTGTATACCAGGGAGCCGAGATAGAAGTGGATGAAAATGGCACATTGGACTTAAGCCTGAAAAAAAATCGAATCCTGGACAAAGCTGCACCCCTAACTTCCTCTAACACTTCTATTCCAAATCCTTCCTCTTCCCCATTCAAAACAAGCAGCATTTTGGTCAATGCAGCATTCTATCAGGCTCTCTGTGATCAAGAGGGCTGGGATACTCCTATCAACTATAGCAAAACTCATGGGAAGACAGAGGAGGAGAAAGAGGTATTGTTTCAATATGTCAATCACTAAGTTTAAGACAGAGCATGATTGGAGAGTATTCTTAGCTTTTTCCTCCTACGTTACTTTTCGTACTCCTGTTTAGATAATACATAATTCTGTACCTTGTTTTAGATTTTGGTAAAGTGATGATCTTAAATTTCATCAGAAACTGATAAATGAATCCAACTTTTTCTGTCACTTGACTAAAATGATGTCACTGAGTGAATTGGATCCCCATCAGGGCTGCAAATGTGTGCACTGCGTGAGAGATTATATTAGACATCCCTTCAGATACAGCAGCCCGTAAGGTGCAGTGTATTACTCAACACTGAAATGCCAGCTTACTAACTCTTTCTGAACCAGAGGGTAGAAAATGAAATCAAATCAGGGATGAGTAAGAGTCATGTCAAAATCCTTTCCTTGGTTTCATGAAGGAACTATGCTAGCCTGTCTACGTATAGAGCCATTGGCTGAGGTGTTTGGATCATGGGTGTCTAAACTGTATCAATCTCAAAGTCAAGGAGATGCATTTGTGTGTTTGGTTGTCTTTGGAGTAGCCAGGTGTCGTGACTGCACAGGTTCATCAAGCCTGCATCTCCCTAGTTTGAGCCGCCTGGCCTAGTCTAATTAGCCATGATTTAGTGTCGTCCAAAAGAATTCATGGCCAGAAACCTCCACTATTTAGACTCTATATCATTGCAAGTGTGACCCTAATTGTTACAGTAGTGATTCACTTTGCTTTGCTGTTTGTCGGGACAATTGTTGATACTTGCCGGTTGATTATGTTTAAAGAAATAAAATAGCCACTGTCTTTGGAAGGGTGCACCACCTTTTTCATCTTTTTGAAGTACAGAAACTTTGGGGGGAAAAACTAATTTGATTTTAGCATATGCTTTAACATCTCAGAGCATAAGTTGACATAAACAGTAGTGATCACAAGATTGGGTTGTTTCTCCAATTCCCCTTCTTTTGTTCCTTCCTCCCTTCTTCCCTCCCTCCTTTCCCTCCTTCCTTCCTTCTTCACTCCCTCCTTCCTTCTTTCTTTCCTTCCTCTACCCGTCCCTTCCCTCCCTCTCTCTCTCTCTTCCCTTTTCCTTTCCTTTCCTCCTTCCTTCCTTCACTCCCTCCCTCCTTCCTTGCTTCCTTCAGCACACTTTCCCTGGTGTCTCCATGTCCGGAAGTAACATAGGTCCCAGGGAAGCAGCACCAAATGGGACAAACTTCCCCCACATGTATGCTCAGTCTGGTAGGGACACTGACAGGTAAATAAATACAGTGACAAATGGAATAGCACGAGCAGGCACACAATGAAGAAATAAAGGAATGCCAACCTTATGTACAGTGGTCAGGGATGGGTTCCTGGAGGATACCCCAGGATCCAAGGTAGACTCTGTGTCACCACCACCCACACCATCACAGAGAAGTGGGAGGGGAATTCACACAACAGCAGTTTCTAATTTGATTCTGCCATTCTAGTCTTAGTCATTTTGTTCTGCTTGGCTTTACAAAATTTGCCTCGAGTATTTAGGGATGGTCTTAGTTAATCTATCATAACACTATTTTAGAAGAACCATTTCTAAAAATAATATATGTTTGACTCTGATCATTATAAAACTAATACCTGCAAAGTATTAGAAGCTGGTTTACCTTAAGTGATGACCACAGATGGGCAAACACATACCTCTTCCAACCACCACATTCCCCCCTGCCATTTTGGACTTGTGCAAAATAACAGAAGTTACACCTAACTGCTGTTTATTTTTATAATCTGGAAATCTGTCAGTATGCACATTAACTGATCATTCTGCACAACTGGTCCAAAATGGAGGTAAGGAAGCAGTGTAAGTTGTTGAGAAGCACAATCACGATGAGATCAAGATTATTGATCCAATCCCACTCTGTAGAAGCCAGCTTTAGAGAAAGGGAATACCCTCTCATTCATAAAACTGCTTCATCCCCAGCTAGTCCAATAGTGGACCGGATCATGGCATATCCCACTCTACACCACCAAAAGGAAACCCAATCCTAGTTAGAAGATCTGTTGATGGGGGGTTCAGTTAAAGTCTCATGTCACATGAGGGACTATATTTACAAAGCAAGCATAACTGTGCTCCTATTCTTGGATGAATCCCACTAGGATAAAACCTACCTTGTTTGGGAGCATCTCAGTGTCATGTGCAGGGTGGGACCTAGACTTTCTGTCCCCACCCTTGTGACTGCTATAAATGGACCATGGTCAACAATCACCAGAAATCTTCCTTCCAATATCAGACATACTGATTCAGTCCTGAGTAGTAATGAAGCAAATTTGTATTAAGTGGGTTCTTGTTTCATTTAGGGTCTCTTGTATTGTTTTAACTGGGTTATAATTTTTGGCCTCGGCAACAATGTCGACAATGTACTCACATTCTGAGACATTCCTCTCATTTGGAGGTCTAGTAAGTACTTCAAGAACCTCCTTGGCTATACCTCTTATCACTCAGATAGCCAGAAAATGAGGTCTCATAACAAATATTCTCTTTATTTCCAATCTCATTTTTTTTTGCATAATTCCGAAAAACATCTGGATTCACCTTGGCAGCTTCATGGATTCAATTGGAGTATGTTCTTATCTAATGCTTATATATCTGTGACAGTGGTTTTTTTTTAAGATTTTATTTATTTATTTGAGAGACACAGCGAGAGAGGGAACAGAAGCAGCGGGAGTCTGAGAGGGAGAAGCAGGCTTCCCGCTGAGCAGGGAGCCGGATGCGAGGCTCAATCCCAGGACCCTGGGATCATGACCTGAGCCGAAGGCAGACGCTTAACGACTGAGCCACCCAGGCACCCCCTGTGACACTGTTTCATTTCCCAGCAATTTCATGGGGAAAATGGATTTGGTTAGATTAGATTTCTGCTCTTTTCAGAATGGCTTACTTATTCAGGTCTGACAGTACAGACTTTTACTGCTACAGTTTGCAACCTAAGCATTCTGGAATCTGGAATCGAGAAGCTTTGTGGAGATTCAGTGTCACTAAGAATGACAAAAGAGGACTTTGAAGATGCTAAGTGAGTTCGTAGAATCAAGGTGCTTGCCCTAGGTTTGAGTTGACAAATTGTTTTTTTAGAGAGAGTGCACCCTTGCGAGCTTGGGGGGAGGGGAAGAGGGAGAGGGAAAGAAAGAATCTTAAGCAGGCTCCACACCCAGCACAGAGCCCCACACTGGGCTTGATCTCAATACCCTGAGATCACAACCTGAGCCTAAATCAAGAGTCCCACGCTTAACCAACTGAGCCACTCAGGCACCCCGACAAAATATTTTTTAAGCTTAATTTTTATTGTCATGGTGATCTGAGCATGAGTGACTCATTGCTTGGGGAAACTATACCTGATGGGGACACACTCACACAAAAGTGCTTCTGCAGCACTGTAACTCCGTAAGACAGTTTTTCACCCCTCCTTCTTTGTGCCTTCGTCTGTGCTGAGGTAATCTACAAATAGACAGTATTTATCGCCCTCTTCTGAATCTTATAAATGAGAACTGTGATACTTGGTAGTTATTATTTTGAAAAAATAGACTGTATTCAACGTCCTCGTTGTGAAGGTACCAGAGGGACACTGAGTTCAGTAAGAATAATCTTATTATTCTAACAGTCATGTCTCATTATCCTAACAGTCATGAAAAGCAGGATTATTGTCAAAGTTTTTGGAGGAGAAAATTGAGGCTCAAGGAGGTTAAATTGTTGGTCCTTGGTCCTATAGAAATTAAGAAATGGGCCTGGGCTTCCCTAAAATGAAGAAAGAGGAGAAGGAAGAGAATGGAGAGAAGGAAAAGGTTAAACAGCACATCAAAAAGTGGCAACAGCTAGGGAATATTGAGGACAATTAGAAAGGGAAGGGAAAAAGAGAAGGAAGAAGAAATGGTGCTTGGTGAGGCGCGGGGAAGCCAACAGTGGTCTACAGTGCTTCCCAGGGCAGCAGGACCAAACCTCCCCTGAGCGTGATCTACAGGACACGACCACACAAACCAGTCACAGGAAGTGGTCCGTGCCTGTCTTTTCCAATGAGCCCCACCTGGATGCTGCACTCGGCTCAGGCAATATACTGTGAATGTTTGAAGACCGGGTGGTGGTCGGCTCCTAATCTGACACCCTGTCCTTCCCACGGGCACCTCCACCCTTAGCCCACACAACACTCACACACGTACGCACATACACACACACACACACACACGCACAACCAGAAATGGAGCGATTATTTCTAATTCATTGTTATCTAGTTCATACGCACAACAGTTGCTTAATTTTGGTGGTAATTTTCAGAAAATATTGTCTGTCTCTCTTAGTGAAATAGCCTGTCCAGATGCCCCCTAAAAAAAAATCCTGAATCTGGAAAAAACTCAAAAAATCTCAAAAGGAAAGTGCTGAGAAATAACTAGGGCTGTCAGTTCCATTCAACTGTCAGTTCTCCAAAGATTTCAGGGCTTAAAATGTTAAAAGTGCCAGATGCTATTATCTGTTATTCATGTTACCATTATGTTCTGGTCTTTACTGAAATCAATATAAACTTCCATCTGTACATTGAAGGAATTTCATTGCATCCATATACTTTCTAAACACAACACATATATGCCAGATTCTCTCTTACATGTTCACAGGATAAAATTATTATTTTTAAAATTATATTTTAAATTTCAAAATAATTCTTCCAAATAACATTGGCTTATTTTTTACTGGGTGCTTCTTAAAAATTCATCTAATATAAAGTGATTGTGCAACAAAATTAAGAATTCTTTCAATGATGGTCACCTGTATTTTAGTACATATGCTTTCTGCAGGTTTCTTGGGATAGGATGCTGAGCAAAGAAAAGGGGAAAAGACAATCATTTCATAATGTAATTGCATGCATACGAGTCCATAGTTTTTAGAAGAACCCACGAAATATTTAAAAGCTCATATCCAGTGAAATTATCCTTTTAAAACATTACCACATGTTACTATACCAAATTAAATACCATATATTCTGCAAGCATTATTTTTATATACATTTTAGTTACAATAATAATTTAAATTTTCATAATTGATGATTTTTTTCAAAATCCCTTATTCCCTTGTCTCCCATAATGTATAGATTCAGCAGTCAAATGATAGCTGATAAAATTTATATGTTCATCTATAAATGTACATGCCTTTAGGAATACTTTGTTCTTAATTTTATCATAAAGATAAAATTCACTGTATGCCATTTAAAAAAAAAATTAGCATCTAAACAGAAAAACAAAGGCTGTTCCACACTGAGGCAATATTGGATTTAGCATTTGTATCGACTTTCAAAAAGCCAAGACATTTATAAATTGTAGCAGAAAACACTACCTGGGTGAAATCCAGATAGCACCAAATGGAATAGAGGGTGGCATTATCAGGTTTAAGGTCTTTTTTTTTTTTGCTCCCGTAATCAGTATTTTTATTTTAATTTATTTTAATTTTTTTATTAACATATACTGTACTATTCGTTTCAGGAATACAGGTCTGCGATTCATCAGTCTTACACAATTCACAGCCCTCACCATAGTACATAGGTCTTCTAATTAGGAATTGCCTCATGTTGGGCATTTATAGTATAAAACTTGAAAAGGAGAAGCACCATCCATCTATTTTGCTATAGATTCCATGGAAGTAGCTTTAAAGTGGTACTTCTCTTTGTATCTTAAAGGGCACCTATAATCAAGCACCCATTTCTCCTTATTTTTAAGTGGTGTACTATTATCTCCTACTATTTTCAAACATATACCAATTTTAAAATATGACAACTTAGAACTATAAATAATATGAAGGAAGAAATTGTACCAAACGAGGTTTTATTTATTTGGCCTGAAGATAGAGTTACTTGAGATAGTTTACCAATGTATTTATCGCTGTATGGTTTTGTGGAAAATGACTGAATTGCTATCCAAGTAATTAATGAAAAAAATTACACTTACCTTTATGACTGAGATCAAGGTGTAGAATTTTTCCTTGGTGCGGAAAACCCAGGTATTTGTTTTTCCATTGATTTTGAGTATAGACTTAGGATTATTAAAATTAAATTTTGCCATCACATGTTTATATCCATTTAATTTAAATGAGATTTACCTTGAATAATTCAAATAAGTTTTCTCATTTTTTTTTTTTTTAAGATTTTATTTATTTGACAGAGAGAGACACAGTGAGAGAGAGAAACAAGCAGGGGGAATGGGAGAGGGAGAAGCAGGCTTCCCACAGAGCAGGGAGCCTGATGCGGGGCTCGATCCCAGGACCCTGGGATCATGACCTGAGCTGAAGGCAGACGCTTAATGACTGAGCCACCCAGGTGCCCCAAAGTTTTCTCGTTTTAAAGAGATCAGTACTTTTGAGAATTAGAATACAGTTTTCTATATTAGTTAATCTGATTTTAATATTAAATCCAGGAAGTATTATATTTACTGGATATAAGCTTAAGATGTAAGTAAGCTAATCATGTAATTGAGGAAAACCATCATTAGTCTTCTGTAAGATAATATATCAGATGGTAAATAAATTATTTGAAAGGGTTACTAAATCTTCCTTATGAAATCAAGATCAGTATTAAGCTTAACAGAAGGCCACAAAAATTAGTGATAATCCAGCAAGAAATTCCATCCAATGACTAAAGCATTACGAGATACCAACTTAGCAAAAGAGGTAACTTAAGAAAAATAGGAAGTGATGTGACAATAAAAGTAATTATCCGGAAAAAATAAAATTCAGTGGCTAAATATTGTGGACCACTTATTACATATTTAAACAAACAATTTAAATCTTACTTATTTGTATATTAGAAAGGACATTTTGTTAACCTAAATTTACTTATTCTTTTTTGTTTAAAAATTTGTCGTTCATTTTTGCAATATTTCTTTTGTTTTATCAATGACTGCTGTGTATATAAAGAACTATTCCTATGTTCTCTAGGAAACATTCATTATGCAATAAAATCTGAAATGTATTCATTATATAGCTCAAGAAATGCCTCTGTAGTTATATTTGCCAAAATGTGAACTTTTAAAGTTGTCCCCCATGAATTGCAATTTTTCTTCACCAAGGATAGAGGTCCATAATAATCAGGATATATCCTTATACTTATTACCTTATTAATTTTATGTACAAATCCTATGAAGAATTGCAGCTAAGTCATTAAGCTAAAACTCAAATTCCTCCCTGATGACTTCAAATACAGTTGTCTTTACAGGGTGGCCTAATGCCTTCTGTGCTTCTGTATTTTTTTTCTTCCAGAAAGATCCAGTGAGCTCTCTAGAAAATTTAGAGGAAAAAAAGTTTCCTGGAGAGGCCTCCATCCCAAGCCCTAAACCCAAGCTCCATGCAAGAGATCTCAAAAAAGAACTAATCACGTAAGCGATCTTCACTGGCATATTCTGTGAGATTCTAGAATTAGGAGACTCAAGTTCAAAATTTTGAGTAATAATATCCTGGTTTATAAGTTGACTTTAGGAATGTTTTAGGACAATTTCAGCCAGTCAATAGTTAAATGTTCCATACATAACTAAATTTATGCTTAGAACTAAGAGGATTATGGGGAAAAAAAGTGTACATGACATGATTTCATGCTAAGAGATGATTGAAAAAACAAAAACAATATAAAGCAACTAGAAATGTTTATGTGTTTTGTTTTGTTTTGTTTTGTTTGGCTGATCAGAACCTTTCATTGTGCTCTGCTCCACTGAGTCAGGCTGAACTCAGCGTCTCCAGAGTACCATTTACTAGTTTCGTAGACTTAGACATAGTTTTTAAACTCATTTGAACCTCCAGTTTCTTAAATGTAAAGCAGGGCTATCAATAGTCATCTCATGAAATTGTGAAAATCTAAGGAAACAATCTATAAGAATATACAAAATGCCTAGTGGATAGTATGTTTTCATTGTGCAGTAATTATCACTGCTTGTGTCATAGACCCTTAAGACATAGTATTCTAAGCAGGATTATTGCATTTTGCCCACTAAAGGCATAAACATTTTTTAATGGGGAAGTACATTAATTCATGTCTCTATTGAAATTTTTTGAGAAATTAATCACATTTAGTTAGGATTTAAATAATTATTGCATTGAAATTTTAAAAATATGACATGTGTTTAAGGTACAGATGGCAGCCATTTTCTTTTTGACTCTGCAATAAATATAAAGTCTCTAAAGTCTGTCAGCAAGTTAATGTTTCTTTCCATAACATAATTATAGTATCGTTAGCATATGGATGATACAAAAAACCTACTACCCATAAGTCTAACCTCTCTAACAGACTCATAGATTCTCCTCGAAAGCAGAGGCCAGCTTTTTCTTGAGGGGAATTTTTCCATTTAATTTTGGGATTCCGTTAAAAATCATTTAACATTTTTCATGATGATGAGTTCAGTGATACTATAAAGTCAGTTGTGATGATGGAGTGAAAGATCCAGAATCCATTCTTAAATTTAGAGTCACATCTTTTTAGGACTAGTTGGGTCTAGATATTATTCTCTCTCTGGCAGTGGAATAATTGTTAATTTATTCAGTAACTATTTTTTGCCTGCCTACTATGTGATGTTCTAGGCATATATCAGATGCTGGGAATATAGGGGGAACAAATTTGAAGTGAACTCTGCCCTTCTGGAAAGTGCCTTGAAGGAAATTAACAGGGTATCGGGATAGACAATGTTGCTTCTGGGTCGGGTGAATGAGTCGAAAAAATGTTTATATTTTGATCAGAAGTTCTTAATCTGACACCTACTGACCCCAGAAGATCCAAGTCAGTACTTCAGGGAGTCTATGAACCTTATAACACTTAATGCAAATGATTATTTGGGTAAGGGATTTTATGGCTTTCATCACCTTCTCAAAGGGTTCTGTGACTCAGGAGAGTTTAAAGACCAGGGCACTCGACGGCAAGAAGTACTAGTTAAGACTACAGTAGAGCCGGAGCAGGAACAAAGTTTCGGGGAGCAGGGGCCCTGAGCTGAGCCCTGAGGACTAGCCAGATGTGGAGAGACAGAGAGTGCAGGCGTGGACTCAAGCAGGACGGGGCCCTAAGAAGAGTGCCTGGTTGCAGGTTTGCATGAGCCAACCACAGGGGTTTAAACAGGAAAGTGAATTAACGGTGTAGCGCTTTAGGAAGAACAGCGTGCAAAATTATTCTGAAGCTGGAAGATCATCTAAAACATTGATGTGAAAAAAAATAAAATAAAACACTGATGTAAAGATTCAGACATGAGATCATGAGGCTAGAGAAACTATAGAAAGAAAGGGATAGAGTGCTCTTGAGGCCTTGAGGGTGCACATGCTGCTGGCCCCTGACAGGGCAAAAGGGAAGCCCACAGAGAACACAGAAATAAGGCCCTTTAGAGACACAGGAGGACGACTAAAGAAAATGTCCTGATGGCAATCGCTCCTAAGTTCCTTCTCCACTTCACCTCCAGTTATCTGGCAGGGGAGTAGAGATACCAGGATAGATGGTAAGTGAGGAGGAGAAGTGGGAGGTGTTTCAGGCAAACACAAAGCAGGATCCATTGTTTTTCTTTTTTTTTTTTTTTTTAAGATTTTATTTATTTATTTGAGAGAGAGAATGAGATAGAGAGAGCATGAGAGGGTGGAGGGTCAGAGGGAGAAGCAGACTCCCTGCTGAGCAGGGAGCCCAATGTGGGACTCGATCCCGGGACTCCAGGATCATGACCTGAGCCGAAGGCAGTCGCTTAACCAACTGAGCCACCCAGGCGCCCAGGATCCATTGTTTTTCTACCCTTACATCCTTCGCAGGCAGTATAGTCCTGCTCGGGTGCTTCACATGAGGGAGTGAGTGGCATGCAGGAAAATATTCTCTGTATGTAAATGGTGAAATGTTAAAGTATATTCATACACAAATATATTCAAAGCTGCCAATTAATGAGAGTTTCTAGCAAAAAGTAACTCTTCCACTTAGCCACCAGCATCTGTATGATCTCTTCTGAATCTCTTCTGAATCTGAATCATTCTCTTCTGAATCAGTACAAAAGTATGTTTCAGTTTTTCTAACAAAAAAAAATTAAAACCCCTCTCTTGACTTGGCTTTCACCTTGACCCCCTGTTTCTTCTTCCTTTCGTACTTAACCTCCTCAAGAAAGTGTGACTCTGTTTCTCTCCTGAATTTCTCCCAGATAGGCCTTCGTTCTCATCGTTCCACCACAACCATCCTTAAGCCCTCCAGGGAACCCATCTCTGTGTGGTATCTTGGTCTTCTTGACCCTACTTGATGGGGCTGCCAGATTTGACAGAGCTGATCACTTCCTCCTCTGTCCTCTGCACCTGGCTTCTAGGGTACCACAACTTGGGACAGTTTCCCACCTCACCTGTTACTCCTGCTTAGACTCTGGTGCAGCCTTTCCAAAGATGGAATGTCCCAGAGGTTAGTTCTGGAACCTCTTCTCACCTCTGTCTACACTCAGTCCCTCGGGTTCTCGGTATTAGAACCATCTCTACTCTGAGGACTCCCAGGCCTGCATCACCTCCGGACCCATTTCCAATGGCACATGGGGAATGAGCTCTCCCCTCCCCGCAGAACCCTAGGGTATGGTCTACCCCTCCCTCTCCACCAGCCGCCTCTTCTCCTGCTTTTTCCCTAAGGCTTCAGGGCCTCACTGTTGCTATTCCCTATGCCATAGATGTCTGCTGGGGCCATAGCTCCTCATCCTCCCTCAGCTCTTCTCTCAAATGTCACTTACATGAGGAGTCTTCTTAGCTACTATCATCCCCCAATCCCAGCCCTGATGCTCCTATCCCCTGTTTCTGGAACTCCTGTTGTCCCTCCGTATTTATCACCTTCTAATGCACTCATACATTTTGCTTGCCCATATTCTCTGTTGTCTGCCTTCCCAACAAGAGTGGAGGCCCCAGGAGGGCAAGGGTGTTCTTCTTTCATTGATTTTGTTGTCTCCTACATCCACACCATTGGTACATAATATTTACTGCAGTGCCTCTTACTTCCCCAACTACACAAACAGTGAATTGGGAGCAGGGAACACATCTCAAATGCTGTTACAGGCCTTGCACATAGAAAGTGTTCAATGAAATTATTCCTAGTGCAACACTGATATATTGTGTTGATATGTGACTGATTTTTAAATAATCTTAGACTGCATTCTTTATGGATTTAATAGGCAAACATTACTGGCTCAAATATAATTTTCTCTTATGAGTTTAATGTTCACCTAGAACTTGGTAGCTGGAGCAACGTGATGGATGAGTACCAAACACACTAGAGTTTCAATGTCACTGAACATTGTTTCTTCCCAGAGGTGACTTGGGGCCAGCCATATACTTACTCCCTTGTGGAGTTACTTCAAGTTTTTTAAATCTTTGTATGGATTTTGTTTCTTCATATTACTCTGAATATCTTCAAAAATGGCAAATTTTCATCCTCTGGAGGTAGATTTTTGGAAATTGTGAGAGTCATTCCAAACTAAATGTAGTGTAAAAGATTGATAATTAACCTGCATTACCATTTTGAACAGAAAAATGAAATTCTATTTTGAAATAGAATTTAATCATGAACTCTTAGGAAATTAACTCTATAGAAACCTCATGGTTCTCTCCTCGTTTTCATCCCCAGAGAGATGAACATTTCAGTGGACACTGCTGATCTTTATGTACCTGTGTTATACACTGGTTATGTAAAAGTCTTACTATAGTTGCATCCTTTTTCAAAAATTATGCTTTGCTTTATGTTTCTTTTTTTTAACTTTATTTTATTATGTTATGTTAATCACCATACATTACATCATTAGTGTTTGATGTAGTGTTCCATGATTCATTGTTTGCATGTAACACCCAGTGCTCCATTCAGGTATGTGCCCTCTTTAATACCCATCACCAGGCTAACTCATCCCCCCACACCCCTCCCCTCTAGAACCCTCAGTTTGTTTCTCAGAGTCCATAGTCTCTCATGGTTCATCTCCCCCTCCGATTTTCCCCCCCCTTCATTTTTCCCTTCCTACTATCTTCTTTTTTTTTTTTTTTTTAACATATAATGTATTATTTGTTTCAGAGGTACAGGTCTGTGATTCAACAGTCTTACAAAATTCACAGCGCTCACCATGGCACATACCCTCCCCAGTGTCCATCACCCAGCCACCCCATCCCTCCCACCCCCCACCACTCCAGCAACCCTCAGTTTGTTTCCTGAGATTAAGAATTCCTCGTATCAGTGAGATCATATGATACATGTCTTTCTCTGATTGACTTATTTCGCTTAGCATAATACCCTCTAGTTCCATCCACGTCGTTGCAAATGGCAAGATTTCGGGTTTTTTTGATGGCTGCATAATACTCCATTGTATATATATACCACATCTTCTTTATCCATTCATCTGCTGATGGACATCTTAGCTCTTTCCATAGTTTGGCTATTGTGGACATTGCTGCTATAAACATTGGGATGCACATACCCCTTCGGATCACTACATTTGTATCTTTGGGGTAAATACCCAGGAGTGCAATTGCTGGGTCATAGGGTAGCTCTATTTTCAACTTTTTGAGGAACCTCCATACTGTTTTCCAGACTGGCTGCACCAGCCTGCATTCCCACCAACAGTTTAGGAGGGCTCCCCTTTCTCCACATCCTCGCCAACATCTGTCGTTTCCTGACTTGTTAATTTTAGCCATTCTGACTGGTGTGAGGTGGTATGTCACTGAGGTTTTGTTTTGGATTTCCCTGATGTCGAGCGATGTTGAACACTTTTTCATGTGTCTGTTGGCCATTTGGATGTCTTCACTGGAAAAATGTCTGTTCGTGTCTTCTGCCCATTTCTTGATTGGATTATTTGTTCTTTGGGTGTTGAGTTTGATAAGTTCCTTATAGATTTTGAATACTAGCCCTTTATCTGATATGTCATTTGCAAATATCTTCTCCCATTCTGTCGGTTGTCTTTTGGTTTTGTTGACTGTTTCCTTTGCTGTGCAAAAGCTTTTTATCTTGATGAGGTCCCAATAGTTCATTTTTGCCCTTGCTTCCCTTGCCTTTGGCGATGTTTCTAGGAAAAAGTTGCTGTGGCTGAGGTCGAAGAGGTTGCTGCCTGTGTTCTCCTCTAGGATTGTGATGGACTCCTGTCTCACATTTAGGTCTTTCAACCATTTTGAGTCTGTTTTTGTGTGTGGTGTAAGGAATGGTCCAGTTTCATTCTTCTGCATATGGCTGTCCAATTTTCCCAACACCATTTGTTGAAGAGACTGTCTTTTCATGAACAGACATTTTTCCAAAGAAGACATCCAAATGGCCAACAGACACATGAAAAAGTGTTCAATATCGCTCGGCATCAGGGAAATCCAAATCAAAACCTCAATGAGATACCACCTCACACCAGTCAGAATGGCTAAGATTAACAAGTCAGGAAATGACAGATGTTGGCGGGGATGCGGAGAAAGGGGAACCCTCCTACACTGTTGGTGGGAATGCAAGCTGGTGCAGCCACTCTGGAAAACAGTATGGAGGTTCCTCAAAAAGTTGAAAATAGAGCTACCATATGATCCAGCAATTGCACTACTGGGTATTTACCCCAAAGATACAAAAGTAGGGATCCGAAAGTGTACGTGCATCCCGATGTTTATAGCAGCAATGTCCACAATAGCCAAACTGTGGAAAGAGCCAAGATGTCCATCAACAGATGAATGGCTAAAGAAGATGTGGTATATATATACAATGGAATATTATGCAGCCATCAAAAGGAATGAGATCTTGCCATTCGCAAAGACGTGGATGGAACTGGAGGGTATTATGCTGAGCGAAATAAG